>NW_024412420.1:10915227-11020527 GCF_014898765.1 Herpailurus yagouaroundi | reverse complement strand
ATGGATGGATAGATAGAAGAGTGGATGGATGGATGGATGGATGGATGAATAGAAGAGTGGATGGATGGATGGATGGATGCATGGAAGGATGGGTAGATGGAAGGAAGGAAGGATAGAGATGTATGGGACAGTGGTGGATAGGTGTATGAGTAGATTTGTGGCCGAAATTTGGGAGCCTGGAGGTGCCTTTGGAAGACCGGCCATACATGGGGAATGAGTTTCCCACAACTCCCTTAGTTTTGGTCAGCCGTCAATCATCTGGACTGATGGAGAGAAACCATGTCATGGAAAAATCTAGAAGATGCTGACTGACTGGTCACAGCCCGATTTATGTCATATTCATGGGTAGAGGGCAATCAGCTCTCACCTATGAAGTCCAAGGGTCTGAGCATCTGTGACATGTCAGTCGGACACAGATGTGGCTCCTCTTGGGATTCCAGCGCGGCCTTTCCTCTTGCTCTGCCGTTCTCTTCCTTCTTCCTATGTTGGGAAGGACAGCATCCCCTCGCAGATGGATACAGAATGCCGACAGAACTGGTGTGATTCTCCTGCGTCTCTCTGGCGGGCTCCCTCCTCCCCTATGGTCAGGGAAAAGTGACTGGAGCCTCAGAGGGTCCAGTGCCTTCTTCGGGTTTCCCTGAGATTAGCCAGCACGGAGAGGCTCAGAATCGTGGAGATTAGCCTGGCATCTGCCAAGCAGGGTGATGCTGTCGGGAGGGTGACAGCAGCAATGCTGTCCTGACAACAGAAGCTCCCCGAGCTGATCCCCTGAATGAGAGGAGGCGCCTGGAAACTGTAACAAGACACGTAGCTCGGGGACGGGGTGTGGGCATGGGGTGGGCTGTGGAACCCTTTCTCTGCACTGTCCCAGGTACCGGGCCTCTTCTTGGATTCCAGAGGACTCTCTTTTGCCCTTCTCTTGGGGGAAGATCTTCCCTGGGCAGTGTGGGAGGAGTCCCTGGTTGGAGCCCTGCTTTCCATGACAATGAAAGGAGCCTCAGGCAGGGTACCTGCTAGATACATTCTCACAGTATCGTTTCCAGGCAGGGAGCGTTTCCCTCCATTTTACAGATGAGGAAACTGGCTCAGAGGGATTAAAGAATGTGCCCAGGATTACTTGTCATCACATCAAGATTCCCATTTAACTTGGCTTGGCTTCTTTGCCTCATGCAAGGTGTCATTTCTGAGACCCTCACCCCCCTCCTGGAGTCTCAGGTCCAGCTGGGGGGACCAGCAGCTTGAAGGACACGTCAGAGAGACACAGGGGAGGCCTCCAGAAGAACCTTCTGGCCTACAAGGTGTAGAACTCTGCAATGGCCAAAAGAGGAAAGGTGTCAAGACATATTCTTTAGAGAAGGTGACCTGTGGTGGTTCCCACCCAGCTGCATTGCTGGCCGGAGGCGGGGTGGCCAGAGGCCATCAGGAGACACCCCCTTGCAGCCAAAAGGGGGTAGAATCTCCTGCCTGGGTGGGACTTGGGAGTCTTGAGAGGGAACTTTTCTAGATCCGAGGAAAGGCAAATCACGAGAACTGATGCTGGACTGAAGCTGGGTGGTTCGGAGCCCATCCCCGGACGCCAAAAGTAGGTCTGGGGGGGATGCCGGGACATATTTTCTGGGAGACGGACAGGATAATGGTAGTTGCAGGAACCGTGAGGGAAGCCTGCCCCCTTCCCAAGCTGGGCAGTCCCGGAGGCCAGAAGCCTGCCAGGCCCCTGGGGATGCTGAGAGGGCAGTGGGGCCTCTGGCTGAGGACCAGGTGGCCCGGACCCCTGGCCTGTCATCGTCGTTGAGCCACTGGGAGGAGGAGCGCCGGGGGCTGGGGCAGAGGTAGGTGGAGATGGGAGGTCCAGGTGGGCCTGAGCAGAGGGCGGCCCCTCCTGTGTCTCCCCTTGTCCCGTTGGCCTCCCTCCTCTCTCTTTGATGCTTCTCACCACAGACTTCAAACAGACTGCCCTGTGTCTCCACCGCCATCCATAATTAGAGCCTCTCAGGCTGCCTCTCGCTCTCTCCCTTCCCTGCTCTGATCCAATCTGGTTCTGACTCTCCTGTCGCCTTCCTCTCTCCACCTTCTCCCCTCTCCCTGCTCCTGCTTCTCTGGCTCTCTGAGCCTCTCCCATCAGGAACAGGGTCCAGACTGGTCCCCTGGCCGCCCCAGGCTGCGGTCTCCCCCGCTCTCCCCTTCCCTCCTTCTCCGTCTCGTCTCTCAGTCTGACGGCCCACTTGGCTTTTCCGTCTTCGTTGTTGTGTCTTTCCCCCATGTCGCCAAGCTCTGCCTGTGTCTCCTTTTCCTCCTTCCTTCCTTTTGACGTGATCTGCACCCCCTTCCCACACTGAAGGCTGCCGTCGTCTGTGCCTTCCTGGGTTGAGACTGGCTCTAGGACAGACAGGCCCACAGGCTGTCTGCCTCTCCGCTGGTCGGAGCCCTCTGGGCCCTCAGCACAGCCCCAGGGCCTCCCACCCCTCCCTGGACTTCCTTCGGGCCCTTCCCAGGTCTGGTTCTCCTGGCCAGGCTGACCTCCCACTCAGTGGCCCCCTTCATGGCCTTATGGCAGAAGGTGCCTTGTCCTCCTCTTTCCCAAGAGAAGACGCAGTGTCTTTCCAGAACCTTCTCAAGGCCTGGGAAATAGGGGATGAAGAACCATGCAAACCTTCACACACACACACCCCCCCTCGCCCCGTGTCCCATCCCCAGGGCATCTGGTGCCCCAGACCCAGGCCCTCTTGGAGAGACTGACCCCGAGGGGCAAACGTTAGGCGGTGAGTGGTCTGGATGTGGATAGACCCCCAAGGGCTAAGGAAGCCAGGTTTGAGCCCTCTCTTAATGCTGTAATTCTGGACTGGCTCTGTCCTCCCTGGGCCTGGTCCTAAGGATGCCGTGAGGGGGTGATAATAAGAAGGACATGACTAACCCTTAGGTTGGGCACGATGTTTTCCAGCTCACAGTGCCCTTCCCTGGTCACATGGACCTCATGACCTTCAACATGGGTGGGGAATGAAATGAACACATCCTTTTGACAGATGACGGCTTAGAGGCTCAGCTATGCCCCCCAGGTGCCCCTCCTAGAGGGGGAGGGCAAGCTGGCTGGGTTGGAGGCTCAGCCCCATGGGAGTCCAGGCTCCAGATCATGGGGGACAGGCAGGACATATGGGTGGTTCCGGCTGGTTCTAGGCTCTAGGCAAAGATGGGTGCCCAGTGGGTAGATGGGAGCTCAGGAGTCGAGGGGCGATACAGGCACCCCAATATTGGGCCTTTCCGGACAGGCCCCGGGAAGGACCACGCCTGGCGTGTGTGCTCAGGGGATCAGGAACGTGATGGGCTGGGGGAGCATCCCCTCGAAATTGGCCACACCTTGGGCAGAGGGGGGCTTGGCCCGGCAGCCCAAGAAAGTGGGAGTGTGTTTGCGTGCACGATGGTGAGGGAGCAGGCGAGAGCGTGGAGCGAGTGTGTGTGCACACTCAGCGTACGCGGGACTGTGTAGGTGGGTGTGCGAGCGGGCGTGCCTGGGTGAGTGCGTGCAGATGTGGGAGCTTGTTTCTGAACGAGAATAGCCCCGGGTGTCCATGGCTGTGCGTGTGCGCGAATTGCCTCGGCGCTCGGCGCTCCGGGGGTGAAAGAATGAGCACAGACACCAACATCCGGAGCAGGAGGGAGCGAACAGGTGTGAGAGGCTGTGCGTGCGCGCGTGCGCGCTCGTGTGTGTGTGTGTGTGTGTGTGTGTGTATGTGTGTGTGCGTGCACGCGCGCGCATACGCTGGGGCTCCCCCCCCCTCCCCGCCCCCCAAGCTTTTAAATAAGCAGCACCACAGGGCCATCCCCTCCCTCCCACCTGCTATCCTTCCTTCTCATTCCTCCCCTTCCTTCTTCTTCCTCCCCTCCCTGCTCAGCCACCCTTTGAGGACCAAGTGCCAGGACCACTCCCCAATTCCAGAAGCACCCTGGCGACACTCTTTGCTCCCTTTGCTGGTGAGAAGGGGGTCCTCAGAGCCCAGGTTGGGGTGGTTGGTTCAGGAAGGAGGGGCACGCGGCCCCTATCTCTGAGGCCTGGGTGCAGAGGAGAGGAGGGGGAGGAGGAAATAGTGGCCTCCTGGCCTCCTTCTTCCCCACCACCCCAAGGCCCAGCGTGGGAATGGGAACAAGAGAGACCTTTCAGCACCGGGCGTCTCAGTCCTGGGCCTGTGTGACCATGTGACCGTGCCGGGTCAGGGAGGTGGCTCCAGCCTCACTGGCCCTGCCTCTCCGGGCCTCGGCTCCTCACCTATGAAGGCTTCTCCTCCTGGTTCCAGCCTCCGGCTCCCTGGGTCTCACCCTCTCCCCCACCCCGAGAACTCTGACCTGTTTTCTCAGTTCTGCCAACTTGGCAGGGCCTCCGGTCTGAGGTTCTTGGCTGGAGAGAAGCCTGGAAGAGCGAGGGAGGTTTGATTTTTTTTTTTTTTTCTTTTTGCCTTTAGAAATTGGGGATTTGGGCTAAGGCTGGCATGCTCACCCCAGACAGACTTGTCTGAGCACACGGCGGCTGCAGGGAGGGACGGGTTCTTCCGCCACCATGCCCTGGGGGGTGGCCGGCTAGGCAGAAGCCAGCCCTTGCTCTGGGGAGCCCCTTTCTGAGCGGGGAGGAGCAGCCGTGACCCGGGGACCCCTCAGCTTGATGGGAGAAACTAGGGGGGCAGCGCCTGGGTGGCTCAGTGGGTTAAGCGTCATGATCTCGCAGTTTGTGGGTTTGAGCCCTGTGTCGGGCTCTGTGCTGACAGCTCCCAGCCTGGAGCTGCTCCAGATTCTGTGTCTCCCTCCCTCTCTTCCCCTCCTCCGCTCACACCCTATCTCTCTCTGTCTCTCAAAAATGAATAAATGTTAAAAAAAAATTTTGATGGGAGCGATTGGACACACAGCCGGAGAGCTGGCTTCCCGCGGTGAAATAAGGACACGATGACTGGCCAGACAGAACCTTGAGATCCACGGCCCTTCCCAAGGGCTGGGCTGAATGGAGCCACCCAATTCTTTGGATAAATGAAAGAAAGAAAAAGAAAGAAAGAAAGAAAGAGAAAGAGAAAGAAAGAAAGAAAGGAAAGAAAGAAAGTAGGAAGGAAGGGAGGACTCCAGAGTTGAAGGAGACAGAGGGGACAGGTGGAATTGAGCTGTGAGGCCCTGGGCGGCTTTCTGAAGGCCACCGGGCTGCAGGGACAACTGTCTTCACCCTGAAACTCTGCATGCTTGTGGCTTCTGGCATAGTGTGACCATCGGGGCCTCACCAGGGCCCTGGAACCAACCCCTTGGGACTGACCCTTCTTCATTGTCTCTTTCTCTTTCTGCCTCAGTCTCCCACGAATATTTTGGGGAGACTGTGAAGGGGCTCCCTGCCTGCCCCTCCTTGGAGAGATCACTCAGCTTTTGGGGAGGAAGCAGGGTCCTCAGCACTGGGGGACGGGATGGGAGGGCAGCCTGGGACCCCCACCTTTTCAGCTTCTGGCTCACTTCCCCCTGCCCCCCCAACTCTTCCCCAGATCCAGGAGATCCTGGCTTGTCTCTTGGGGCACTCGGCTGGAGGAAGAGGGCAAGGGGGTGGTGAGAGTGCAAAAAGCCACCACTGGCTCATCCCTGTGGGGGGAGGGGGGATGGGGAGAGCGCCATGGGGAGCTCTGGAGAATGGAGCCTCTGGGGGTATCTGGGACCCACCCATTCCCAGGTAGCCTGCTTGGCCGCAGCCTCGAAAACCAGGCTCAGAGAACCCCAGAGGTGACTGCGTGGGTGGAAACAAAGTCCAGGCCACCCCATTCTGGATGGTTCCAGTACTGTCAACCCACTCTGCCTTCCTGTGCCTTATTCTCTGCCTGGGGAATCAGGTAGAGGGGCGGTGGGTGGGTCCTGAGATTGGTTTTTCCCCCATCAACTGAGGGGCTCTTGGGAGCAGGGAATACGTGTCCCCATAGAACTGTTTCCAGCTTCAAGCGAAAGGGAACTGGTGGGTGTGAGCAAGGATAGAAGGGTCTAGAATTAAATCCTCATGGTAGATGGGCCCCTTTTCTTCTTGCAAGAAAGTCAAGGTTCTAAAGGGCTGAGAGCGGGCTGACCTTTTGCCGGGTGTTAAAAGCTCCATCTTGGGGGCGCCTGGGTGGCTCAGTCGGTTGAGCGTCCCACTTCGGCTCAGGTCACGATCTCACAGTCCGTGAGTTCGAGCCTCGCGTCGGGCTCTGTGCCGACGGCTCAGAGCCGGGAGCCTACTTCAGATTCCGTGTCTCCCTCTCTCTCTGCTCCTCCCCTGCTCATGCTCTCTCTCCGTCTCAAAAATAAATAAAAACATTTAAAAAAACTTTTTTAAAAGCTCCATCTGACCCAAACTGGCATGTGTTGCAATGGCTCAAATAGCTATATTTATAATCGATTGCCACGAACACATCTCAGATAGGAGCTGCTGGAGTTTGTGAGCACTCTACGCGGAGCCCAGGCAGTCCTGAGACACAGGCGGGAGAGGGCTGGTTTCCCTCCCATTGTAGGTGAGGAAGCCAAGGTTGAGCGACACCCGCAGTTCAGGATGAGGGCCGGATTCTGGGCTCGGGGGCCCCTCTTTCCCACGTTCAGGAGATCAGTTTGGTCCTTGGAGCCAGGAAAGCCTGGGGTCCCTCGTGGGCGGGCAGTGCGTCTGCTTCAGACCAGGGGGAGTGGAGAGGCTCGCCTCAGGCTGAGTCCAGACAGCTCCCCACCCTGACACAGCCATCGCCCCCCAAGTGCTGAGCCCCCTCAACCTGGGCGCTTAGGCTCCTTTCTGCGGAAGTAACGCCTTCTCTCTAGAGGCTGAGCCTGGCAACCCCAGCCAGCATCTTGCAGCTCTGGGGCTCGCTGGGGGCTGGCGGGAGGCACAGGGTCCCCCGTGCGTGGGTGGGAGATGTGAGTGGGAGCCCTTTGACCTGGTGCCATGGTACCCAGAGCTGATGCCAACGCAGCCCCCCTGCTGTCAGCTGGCCAGGCCACTCTAGAGCACATTTTTCTCTGGGGGACATCCTCCTCCCCACCTGGGCTCCCAGCCTCCCCACCACGCCCACCCAACGAGCCAGACCTCTCCACGGACCATCTCAGAACCCTCTGTCTTCCCCCTTCCTGCTCTGGGCTCCTGCTCGAGCCGAGCCGGGCATCTGCTAGGTACTTCACCCAGCTGACCTCACTGAATCTGCCTGAGAATAGGGTGTCCCTAGGCCGCATTTTAGGAATGAGGAACTGCGGCCCAGGCAGGTAGAGTGACTAATTCAAGGTCACGCAGCTAGGCAGCTGCCAGAGGCGGGGTGCAGCCTATCAGGCTCCAAGGAGGGTAGAGGCAGAGGGAATGCTATAGGGGGAGCTCAGAGCTCGGCAAGGGCTTTGAATGCCTCCCTCAGGAGCCTCAACTTGATTTTGTAAGCGTAGATGTTCCTGTGTTATAACAGGAAAGTTACACAAGAGCAGAGAGCCAGACTGCCCAGGTGCAAGCCCTGCTCTGAACGCCGAGCTGTGTGACCTTGGGCAAGTTGCTTAACCTCTCTGGGCCTCATGTCTTCGTCTGTTACAAAGGGCGTGGCAATAGTGCCTAAGCTTGCTGTGGAGGTTAAAGGGGTTAATGAGCCTACGGTGCTTTGGGGGAGACAGCAGTGCGAGCACTTTATATTTGCATTCGTCCTGGGGGCTTCCAAGGGGACCCCTCCCTTCTCCCTTTCTTGCGGCCACCCCCCCCCCACCCCGCTCCTTCACCATCCCGTCTTTGAGGAATGAGAGACGCCGCCTTGAGTAAGGAACCGAGCCTGTGACCCGCCACCGGCAGAGGCCCCCAAGTGCCCTGCAGGCTGCTCGAAGCCCCTGCTCATCTCTAGGTGTGGCAGGTGGAGGCGGGGCGGGGGGGGGGCGATGCTGGTGGCCAGGAGGCAGAAGGGGGGCAACATGGAAAAATCTGAACTGATCTGAAATAGCCTTCCTCATGACCAGCTCTGTTCGAAGAGGCACGAAGGGGATGCCTCCTTGTCCAGGCTGTGGGGGAGGAGAGGGTCTTCGGGTGCTGGGTGAGGAGGAGTTGGGGCCGGCTTCTGCCATAGGGAATGGGTGGGAGGTTGAGGGCAGGCCTCCAGGCAGAGGAGGCCCGCCAGACAGATAGGTGGAGACGGCAGCCGCCGCCCAGGTGGGGAGATAAGTGTCTGGAGAGGCTCCCAAGCCACCCACAGGCTTGGTGTCCCCTAATCCCTGCAGAGCCTGTGGCCTCCTCCCCAGAGCTCCTTGACTCCCAGTCTCCCCCTTCCTGTCTCTCAGGACCCCACCCCTTCACCCCCAGCTGGAGCCAGGAGTGGGGCTGTGGACGAAGGGGCAGACAGAGCCTGCAGAACACAGGATGGTCCCTTGGGTTGACCCGGCTGACGGGGGTGGGGGAGGAGCGGGGTGTCCCAAGGCCTGAGAGGCACAGGACCTTTCCTGATGGTGGCAGGAGACAGTAGAGTGAGGGGGGCAGGATGAGACCCCAGCTGTAGGCCAAGGGCTTTCTCCTAGGGGGGATTGATAGGAAAGCGACTTGGTCCTTTCCTCCCCTCCTCCCCTCTCTCCTTCCCTTTTATTCTTTTCTAGCACTGAATGCACTGCCTGACACATAGTAGGTGTTCAATAAATATTTTTTTTTAACGTTTATTTATTATTGAGAGACACAGAGACCCAGAGCGTGAGCAGGGGAGGGGCAGAGAGAGAGGGAGACACAGAAGCCGAAGCAGGCTCCAGGCTCCGAGCTGTCCGCCCAGAGCCTGACGCGGGGCTCGAACTCACGGACCGCGAGATCGTGACCTGGCTGAAGTCGGACGCTCAACCGACTGTGCCACCCAGGCGCCCCAAGCCTGGCTCTTTTAACACTTACTGGCTGTGTGACTTGGGCAAGTCCCTTGACCTCTCTGTGCTTCTGTTTCCTCATCCGTGAAGTGGGTGTAGTAATAGTAACCCCCTCATCGGGTTATTGGGAGGGTTGCGTTGGTATTTGGAGAGTGGCTAGAAGTGGGCTCGATGCGTGGAAAGTGCCGCGTAAGCGTTTGTTAAATAGAATAAATAAATAAACACTTCCGCACAGCGACATCTGTGGACTTGTGGCTTGGCGCACCGGTTGTATTTTCTCGCACATGTTAAAACAGTGAACTATTAACTATTACTCTGCCTGAAATCCTTCCATGCCACCAGCAGGAAGTGGGCCCAGACGAAGCCTCCCCTGCTGCTGTCTGTGCCCAGGTATATTTTACATGGTTTTTTTAAAAATTTTTTTTCACGTTTATTCATTTTTTGATAGAGACAGAGCATGAGTGACGGAGGGGCGGAGAGAGAGGGAGACACGGAATCCAAAGCAGGCTTCAGGCTCTGAGACATCAGCACAGAGCCCGACCCGGGGCTCGAACTCATGGACTGCGAGATCCTGACCTGAGCGCAAGTCGGACGCTCAACCGACTGAGCCACCCAGGCGCCCCTATTTTACGTGTTTTAATCCCGTGCTAGCCTTAGCTCATTGACCTCTTCCTGTGGGTACCACTGCGGCGTCCTTATCGGCCTCGCGGTCACTGTGGCCTGGCCCAGGCTGCTGTGCAGTAGGATGTCAGGCCTGCTTGTATCCCGCGTCCTGCTGATGGCAGTGACACTGCTCCGCGGGGCGTCACCGTTCCCAACAGGCACTGACGCAGGGGGACACCTGTGCCGGGAATCTTCCCCAGGAGTGTCTTGTCCCGAATCCCAGAGATTCCCTGCTCTGCCCCAACCGAGCCTCTGGAGTTTTAGCCTTTCGCCCTTCCTGAACCTGGGAGGAGAGGAGAGGGAACCCCGGGGAAGTCAGAACGGTAACAGATTTCCGAGACCCGGGCACGTTGCCTTCGATGTACCCTCTGGGCGCCTCCTATTTGATCTGGCTGCAGGACTTTAATTTGCCTGTCGTTTGAGGTTAACCGCCTTCCTTAATGAGGCTGGGGATGGCCAGGGCAGGTGGGGAGACAAACCCCTGAAGGTTCGAGGGGTGTGATGGCTTCCCTTGGAGGCCCCCGGGGTGGGTATGTGGGGCGGTGCACCACCCCATCCTGTCCTGCCGGGAAGGATCCAGGGGAGGGCATCACAGTTGCCATGGGATGGGGAGGGGAGAAGGCCCTCACGCCCTTCCGTCTACCGGCCGGTTCTGCCCAGGCGCAGGGTTTCGAGGCAGAGGGCTGGAATCACAGCCGGAAGGTTCAAGGGCAGACCCCAGGGAAGCCCTCCCACCAGCCCCAGAGAGGGTGGAGGGGCTGGTGGAGGACTCTGAGGGTGTGGGAAGAGCTGTGTGGGTCAGACTAGGGGCTCCCATAGCAACATTGTATCTCCGCCATAAACTGGGGGCTCCCTGAGGGCAGGGGCAGTGCCTCTCAAGGCAGAGGGCCCTCACTCTGCTCACTGCAGGCCTCTGGGCCCTGAGCCCCTCCACCCCACCTCACCCCACCCCCTTGGCCTTCTGTGTTCTCTCTCTGCCCACTCTCCCTCCCTCCCTCCCTCCCTCCTGTGCACACGCACCACCAGGAGACTCCCTTTGAAGTCTTGCTGAGTCGTGTTGTTCTTATGACAGAGTAAACAGGACTGGCAGAGCCCTGGTAATGAGGCTTTTCCGGGGGAGGGGGCCTGCGCGGGGCTCCCATCAGATAAGACAGTCTTTTGCTGCCTCTCTGTTTGCTATTCTAATGAGGGACGCAGCTGAGAGACAGGTGGGTCCCCGGCCTGGCTAGGCGCGGGGCACCTGCCTGTCCATCCTGCCCGAGACGGGCCATGTGGCCAGTGACTTCCAGGGTCCCGTGAAGCCCTGCGTCCAAGAAGGCTTTTGGACCATCCCTGCAGTTCCAGCTGAAGGCGGGGGCCTTGGTTGCAGCTTTCACCCCGAGGAGAGCCTTCGCCGAGCTGTTAGAGAAAGGATTTGGGTCGGACTCCGGGAGGAACTCCCCAGGTCGTAGGGGTGCATGACATTAACCGTGCCAGATCTGGACCGGCAGGGGGGCAGAGTTAGGGGATGAATCAGTCCAGCCTTCGAGGGGCCAGCCCGCTGGGGATATGGGGAGGTGGGCGGGCAGTGGGCAGGAGAGGGAAGAAGGATGCTCAAAGGGTGAGCACGGAAGACGCTTGAGGCTCATACATACACAACAGGAATACGATTGGTCGTTTTCTGGCTCATTTTCCTCTTCCAGGCATAATCCTCGGGTCGTACGAAAATGCTGGGGAGACAAAGGCCAGCAGCGTGGTCAGCTCCGGTGACGATGGGGAGGGGGGCACGGTCCATCTGCGGGTGAGTCGTAAACGTAAGGGAAACCTGTGACATCAGTCCTTCAGGAGGGGTCACCGGCCATCCCGGGCCTGCCCCCGCCTCCAGACTGACCTCTCCCTCGTCGTGCCAGGAGTCACATGCCCTGGCTTTGACTCCTGGCATCTCCACTGCCTTCCTGGCTGGTCTTGGACAAAGGCACTCACTCTGCTCAGAGCAGGCCTCAGAGTCTGGCACTCCCAGGGCTCTGGTGAGTCCTCCAAAGGCCGCTTTCAAATCCCCATTTTCACACCTCTCCTTCTGGAAGTTCTTTCTGCTGTCTGCCCCCCGTCCCTCCTCTGATCCTAACAACGCGTCGCGTCGCCCAGTGCAGCCTCCGTGCGGGGCAGGGCGTGTTGGTCCTTTCTGGCCTCAGTTTCTCCCTTCTTAAGTGCTGCCTCCCCACTTCTCCCCCCGCCCCCCGCCGCACCCCCTCCAGCCCTGCACGGTGAGATAATGTCTAAGAGATACTTGGAGTTACTTGGAGGAAGAGGCCAGACAGTGAGTGACCAGAGGTGATTATCTGGCGTGACTAAAGCAGTGGTTTCCCTCCCCTCAACCCGGGCAGAAGGGAGGGGGACATCTGAGGTCATGCTCCAGGAGGAACTTCCCCAGAAGGGCTAGGCCCTGGGGAAAGCCTAACTTGGGGTGGGGGACAGGGGCAGGAAGGAGGCTGGGGACTCTGCTTCAGGTGGCTTTTCCCAGGGGAAAAAGAAAAACGCTACCACCAACAATAAGGCATCCTCGTTAGGAGGGGCTTCGAGGCAGGGGGCTGGCCAAAATGGCCTTCCCCTCCTCCCCCTGCCCGTCTCCAGCTCAGCCTGCCTCTTCTGTGGACACTGTTGTCTACCCTTGCCCTTGCCCTTTGTCCTTCTTCCCTCCCGCTCTGAGCCTAGACCTAGCTCCCTCTTCGCCCTTCCTCCCCATCCCACCCCTTCCTCGGGTCCCCGACAGCAGAAGCCCAGGTCCCCACGCCCCTTGGGCTAGGGGGCTCCCTGCAGGCGGAGGGCCCACTCTCTGCCTCTCTCTCTGCCCTCCCTCCGCCGGTCCCCTGCCCACCCTGCCCCCAGAGTCCTGCAGAGGGGCCGGGGAGCTGCCTGCCTTGGGGGGGGGGGGGGACCGCGCAGCCGGCCTCTCCTCCTCAGGCTCCCCTCCTGGGACAGAGCCCGTTTGGGGAAAGCGTGCAGTTCCCGCTGAGGCCTCTGGGTGCTGCCCGACAGCTATGCTTGGTCCCTCCCCTGAAGGGCCCTGGCACCTGCCAGGTTATTTTCACCTTAGCTCCAGCCATCTTCCTGCCTCCCCCAAAGGGGCCGCCTGCACTTGCAAAAGAGAAGCAGCCACTGACACGAAATAGTTTCACTAACATCACTACGGGGAAAGCGAGGCAGAGAGAGGCCACAGCTCTCATGGAGGGGGAGGAATCCTGACAGACTTACGGAGACAAGAAGGAGCCTATGGAGCTGGGGTTAGCTCAGTGCCTGTGCGTGGGAAGCAGACGCTCAGGCTAATTCTGGTCTCTGGGTACCAGAGGAGGACAGGGCAAGACGAGGACCCACCACAGGGGACAGAGTCTGAGGGTGGCGCCCAAGGTCAGCCTTGGAGAACAGCCTTGGCTGTGGTCTTGTGTGGAGCTCCGGCGAGGCCTTTCAACTCTTCCCTTGTATCAGACTTCCGGTGTGTTGGGAAAAACTCCTTCAGGGACATTTGGACAGTTGAGGGTGGTGGTGGGCCAGCGACCTTTGCTCCCTGAGCTCAGGGGCAGGGTCTCTGAAGGTCCCATGCAGGCAGGGCCTGTCCTGGGGCTGGGTGAGACAGGAAGGGACAGAGAAGGAAATAGATGGCGGGGGGGGGGGGGAGCTGATCTGTGGGGAGGTGCCTCCCCATTTGACCTCCTCCTCCCGCCCCCCATGCAAGCCCCAGCACCGTCTGAGCTGGACTTGAGGAGGTGATGGCAACTTTGAAGGTGGGGCTGAGAGTGCACGACACGGTCTGATGTCAGCATGAGCGGGCCCCAGTTTGCGGAGCTGAGAAGCTGTAGGTTTGAGTGTGTGAGTGTGTGAGTATGCGTGCATCCAAGCCCAGCTGAAGTTCTTTCCAGGCCTTCTTTACTCTAGGAAGGCCCCTACCCGCCCTGAACACTCCCCTGAGACGCGGATGTCCAGTCTCGCCCTCCGCGGACCCGGTGTGTGTCTGACCCTGTGGTCAGACCTGTTGCGTTGCACGGGGGACCACCGCGGCCTGGCCTCCCTCACGGTACCGGAGCCCTTGGGGCAAAGATCAGGCTCCTTCTCTAAACCCTGTGCCTGGGCTGGAGCAGGTGATCTGGGAGTATACAGTGGAGCTCAGGCTCAGAATGGTAGGGGCAGGCCTCTCCCTGGTGTGAGAAGGGTGTCTCCAGAAGTCATCACCTCTACTGCATTGCCTGAAGGGCAGACAAGACCCCCTGCCCTGCCCTGCCTCCCCACCCCCCACAAAAGGTATGCTTATTTAAAAAAAAAATTGTTGCATCTAAGAAATCGCGAAAGTGCTACAGGCTTGTTGTAAAATTTAAACAATGCAGAAGTCTGTAGAATAGAAGAGCTGCTCCATAAGCCCAACCCCCCAACAGGCTAACTGTGGTTAATGTTGGTGTGCTTCCTTTCAGAACTTTCTAAACACTAAAACCTTTTCTTTCCCCTCCGACATAAATGGGGCGTTACTAACAAATAGTGATAACGAATAGCTCTTCAACAACTTGTTTTTTAACGTTCCCTGCCTGCATACACAATGTTTTTTTAAAAAAATTTTTTTAATGTTTATTTTTGAGAGAGACAGAGCACGAGCGGGGGAGGGGCAGAGAGAGAGGGAGACACGGAATCCGAAGCAGGCTCCAGGCTCCGAGCTGTCGGCCCAGAGCCCGATGCGGGGCTCGAACCCACAGACGGCGAGATCATGACCTGGGCCGAAGTCGGACGCTTCACCGACGGAGCCACCCAGGCGCCCCAGAGCCATCTCACATTTAGGGGCCACGGAAGAGCCCCTGTGTGGAGTCAGTCTAACCTCTCTTATTAGGGGCATCTAGACGGAATCTGATTTTTCGTCCTCGCAGTAACGCCGAACCAAGATGCTTGTCCAGATGCCTCACTGCTGGTGGGCGCGTGCTTCTTTCTGTAGAACTGACCCCCTCAGACACACAACAGTGGCGCCAGTGGGTGTGTGACAAGCAGTCTGACAGACACCTGCCCAAGTGAATGATGCATTCACCACCACCTTTAGAGGAGGGCATCCTGCCTAACCCCCCCCCCCGCCCCCCGCTCCTTGGCGGTCCAATCTTGGGGTGGGTCTGACCATTTGGGAAGTCCTTCCTCAAGTCTGACCCAAATCCCCTCTGGTTTGTTTTGAACCCTCCCCAGATCCCCCCACCCCGGGGAAGGGTGGCGGTCCGCTGGCTGGGTGGGCTGGGGAAGGCTGCTGTCCCACTGTAGAGTGATGCGTGCCTCTTGGGGGGGAAGGGGAGCATTCTTCTCCTCTCATTGGGAGCTTCTTGCAGAAAAGAGGAGAAAGTTCTCCTGGGAGGACCACAGAAGCCCTGGATAATCATCGCTGGATGGATTGTGGCCCAGATGAGAGCTGGTGCTGGTCCCAGACGGCACCTTCCTGCCTCCCGGGTCTTAGTCTCTGGGAAGTGCTTGGATGTCCCCTCAAGGCTAGAAATTTCAAAGCACTTCCCAGATACCGAGAAAAGCTTCTCTAGGGAGGGGAGCAGGGGGCTGTCCCTTTCATAATGGGAAGTCAGGTGAAGGCAGAGCTTGGGAGCACCCAGTCCTCCTCTCCTCGGTTGCTCCAGCCCCGCCCCCCAGCCCCGCCCCCTCCGGGTCAGCTTGGAAGGGGGGGGCGGGGGGGGGAGTGTCCACCTGATCCGCAGAGCGGTGGGTTCTCAGCCAAAAACCAGCCAGTGGTTCAGTCGCAGGCGGGACCTTCAGAGCAACACCCAGTTCCTTCCAGAGGCCGTTGCTGATTTCGCCCTTCATCTCTGCCCTCACATGGCAAAGCCTTAACTGCGCGGCCAGGTCCTGAGACCCACAGTGGCTGGTCTGCTGTGCGTGTGCCCCTCGAGCAGACAGGAGACACAGCCCACACAGTGTGAGAAGTGCTTTGATTGGAGAAGCAGCAGCAGGGGAAGCATGGTGAGGGACTCACTCACTGATGTGGTTGCCTCAATTACCCCTAATTGACACTGCTCTTGGCGATCTAACCAGCCAGGGGAAGTCCCCGGCACACGGGCACACGAGGCACAGCCCTAGGTGGTTTTCACCAGGAGCCAGAAGGCTGGGTTCGAACTCGGGGCTGTGGCTGCAGAGCCCTGCCCCCTGCCCCCTCACCGCCCTGCAGGGGTCTATCGCAGACAACAGCCCTGGCTGGAGAGGGTCAGGCCAAGGACCCTTGGTACACGGATGAGCGAATGAGCGAATGAATGAGAGAACCATCGGGAAGTTCCATGTTAGTCGTGCATTCATGATGGGCCATTTGCAGTGCGGCGAGGAGGCAGAGAGCAGCTTGGCTCTTCCTGAGAGCTGGAGGGGGGAAGGCTGGGCAGGGACGCCTCTGGGTCCCCTGGGAACCTTAAGAGGTCATTGTGGCCCTCTTCTGGCCTCCATGACAGCCCTCACCCCTCCTTGGCCCCTCAGGCAGGTGGGCAGGGCCTCTTTTGAAATGACCAGCCGCTAGGGCAGAGCCTGGCACTTAGTAGGTTTGCAATAAACATCAGTAAGCAGATGTCATGTGCGAAGAACAGAGACACTGGGGAAGGGTCTTGGTGATGCAGGCCACTTGTCACTGGGGCCGTTTCCCCTCCAGTCCCACTGTTCTCCCTGGGGCTACAGAAGGCTTAAAGGCTCCTGTCCAGCTGGTTTCGGCTTCCCAAACAACATCCACTAGGAGCTGCTCATTGGGCTGGTCTTTGCCAAAATTCTTAAACTTCTGAGAATCTCTGGTGGCCTTGGGGGTGGGGACTTTGGCAGGAAAGCAGTATAAAATGCAGGTTCCTGGGTCCAGTGAATTTCAATGCAGAGACTGTGGGAATCTGCATTTTGGACAAGTGCTCCCCTGATTCTGAGGCAGGTGGGTGATCCGTATGTTGCCCTTTATTTTGATTTTGAATTTTTTTTAACGTTTATTATTTATTTTTGAGAGAGAGAGACAGAGAGAGAGACAGGCAGACAGACAGCACATGAGCAGGGGAGGGGCAGAGAGAGAGGGAGACACAGAATCCGAAGCAGGCTCCAGGCTCTGAGCTGTCGGCACAGAGCCCGACGCGGGGCTCGAACTCACGATCCGTGAGATCATGACCTGAGCCAAAGTCGGACGCTTAACTGACTGAGCCACCCAGGCGCCCCAAGACAAGTTTTTAAAAAATGTTTATTTTCAAGAGGTGGTGGGGAGAGGCAGAGAGAGAGGGAGACACAGAATCTGGAGCAGGCTCCAGGCTCTGAGCTGTCAGCACAGAGCCCGACGCGGGGCTCGAACTCACGGACTGTGAGATCGTGACCTGAGCCGAAGTGGGACGCTCAACCGACTGAGCCACCCAGGCGCCCTTCACATGTGACACTTTAAAAAATGAAAGCGCGCTGCCTATCTCCCTGAAGGCTGGGAAATGACCTTGAGCAGAAACCTGGTCTTTTTCTCTCCAAGAGGAGCCGGGTGTTGTTTCTAGGGAAGATCTGTGGAGCTATGGAAACTTCAGGGGCTTGGGCTTGGTCCCTTAGAGCCCCTCCCACACTTGCTGAGACCTAGTCTCTACTGGCACCACCACGGCGGGTCCAGGACAGATGGGTGCGGGGCTCACAGTGCAGAGAGGTGATGGGGACTCGGGTAACAGAGTGAGCCCATTCTGAGCTGTGAGCTGGGCTTGACATGTCCCTCGGGCCGCTTTTGGGACTTAAGCACACCTCTGGCCACCAGGGCTCCTTCTTTCGGTCTACACTAAATCTCTCTTGCTGCAAAGCATATTCTTATAGAGGCAGTGCTAGGGGCTGGCCCTAGGGGGCCAGGAAGCAGGAGGGATCCTTGAGGATAGTGGGACAGCACCCCCATCCTATGCAGCCCCCACCCCTGCCCCTTGGTAAGGAAGGAGGGGATGGCGAGGGGGCTGTCACATCCTAGGGTTGCACTTCCTGGGCTCATCCCAGGCTGAAAGCCACTGTCGCCTTTTCTCCTTAGAGAATACCTCACTCCTCCCTGACAATCATCCAATTCATCGGTCGGGGAAGTTCTTCTTGAACTTGCAAGCTTTCCTGCTCACAGGCAGGAAACCTTCCCTTTCAGACTGAGAGGGGGAAAAACGGGGGGGGGGGGGGAGGGGATCTGACTTCCGTTCTCCTCCTGCTTCCGAAGTCTATGAAAAATGCCCTCCACCAGCCAGTCAAGCCTCCCTGGCCTGCTCGCTCGCATCCTCCTTCCTCCCCTCCGGTGCTCTCCTCCAGGACTCCCCTCCCATCCCCATCCCCTGTGGAATGTAGGGAACCTCCAGTAGGGAACCTGCTGACACCCTCTCCTCCAGCTCCAGACTCCTGGGGGGGGGGGCAGGCAGGGAGACCAGTTTTTCCAGCCCTGGAGACCAGCCTGCCCCTGGGGGCTCTTCGCCCAGGAGGATGGCAACCGGGGCCTCCCCGGAATGTGGCAGATCTGGCTCTTGCTGAAGAGACTGAGGGAGGTCGGAGGTAGCCAGGGTCCAGGGCCAGCGAGAGAGAGAGACATCCCCTCCCACTTCCTGTCCCCTCCCCTGCTCCGCCAGCGCCCCCTCCTCACCCTCCCTTTTTGTCCAGCCTGACATATCTGCCTTTAGGAGCCCTTCTGGGATCAAGGAAGTCACTGGCCGCTCCAGACGGTAGGCGCCCCAGGCTCAGGGACCCTGACTTTGTCAGGACCCGGCACAGTCAGGGCGCGGGGAATCCACCTCCCTGTCTGCGGGACCGCTGAACTAAATGCATGGGGATAAATGCATCGGGCAGAGAGAGGCAGGGGCTGGCCAAGAAGACAGGCTCACTGGTACCCAGCCGGATCCTGCCAGCGCGGGGCCTGGAAAAAGCCAGGGTGAGGAGCCCTCCCCCACTCCCGCATTTGCTCCTCCTGCCTCTCCAGCTCCTACCTCCCATAACGCCTCGAGCAGCAGCCCAACATCCTCCTCTCCCGAAACTCCCTGGTCCCCATGCCCTCTCTGGCTCAGGATACACAGGGTCTCTGCCCTCTGCTTACTGCCATGGCTCCTGGGAGCTCTCTCCTCCAGAAAGTCTTTCGGGAACACTCCACTGGCTGAGACCCCTCCTCAGCAGCCCTTTCCTCTCTCAGCCCGTCTTCGCCATATGTAGCCAGGAGACAAGGGTCCCCAGCGACCATTCCTGCCTCCGCCTGGGGGCTTGGAGTGCCCTCCCCGTCGATGGCTGGGTCAGTCTGCATCCTGGGGGCCACGTTGGGGTGAGTTGTGCGTGGAGCAGCAGGTGGAGGGGCCAGCACTGAGTTGCACAAGGCCAGGATCCACTCAGTTTGCAAAGGGTGCAGTCTGTCTGGCCCACGGTGTTTGTGGTTCTCCATATGCGGTCTCCCCAACTAGAGTAATACTGACAGTCCCCGATGACACCTGCCATTTATTGGCACAGGTTCTGTGCCAAGAACTCTGCACGGTTTTTCATTGAATCCGCACAATAACCTTAGGCGGGAAGTACTATCGTTATTCCCATTTTACAGATGAGCAAACTGAGGCTGTTAGCTGCCCATGGGAAGGGGAAAACACTTACTCTTATTTATTTAAAAAATTTTTTTAATGTTTATTTTTTTGAGAGAGAGATAGAGTGGGAGCGGGCGGGGGGCAGAGAGAGAGAGGGAGACACAGAATCCCAAGCAGGCTCAAAGCTCTGAGCTGTCAGCACAGAGCCCGATGTGGGGCTCAAACCCATGAACCGTGAGATCGTGACCTGAGCCGAAGCCGGACACTTAAGCGACGGAGCCACTCAGGCGCCCCTATTTATTTATTTTTAATAATGTTTTTTTTTTTTTATTTTTGAGAGAGAGAGAGAGAGTGGGGGAGGTGCAGAGAGAGAGGGAGACAGAGGATCCGAAGCCGGCTCTGTGCTGACAGCAGAGAGCCCGATGCGGGGCTCGAACTCACGAATGCTAAGATCGTGACCTGAGCTGAAGTAGGACGCTTCACCGGCAGAGCCACCCAGGCGCCCCCAAACCTTACTCTTTTTGAAAGCCCCAGGGCCTAGCAAAACGAGCAGACGTTCACCTGACATGAAGTGTGGCTAGGGGGGCAGAGGGCTCCTCTGTCAGGTTCACGGATTGCAGAATCCAGAGGAGACCGCGTCAGACTGAGGACTGGCCCACCCTCTGCTGTCTTCCCAAGGATTCACAGAGGAGAAGATAGCAGGGAGAATTTGGGGATAAAGCAAGGTGTAGACTGCAGAGGCCCTGGAATCCGGCTCTGTGCCTGCCTGGCCGTGGCGCTCTGTGGGTGTGCATGTGGCTGGATGGGCTTGCGTGGCCTCTCTCGGCACCGCACCGGGTGGGAGACCTGCCAGGCCCTCTGTGCCTCGAATCCTGGATCCTGTGTCTCAGGTCTTTCTCCGGAGGCCCCGGGGGGAGTCCCTGGTGGGTGGGGCTGCTGTGAGGCCTGTGTCCTGATGTTCTGAACCGAGGGCGGGGTGCAGCACAAGCCCTGACCCGGTTGGACAGGTTGGCCCACCCTGAGTGGCACCTGGTCACGACCCCACCCACCGCCCTTTGAAGTCATCCAGCCTGTACTCAGGGCTTAGCCCCTCTTCTGGGTCACCTCCCTAAAAAGAATTGGGGTCCTTTCAGGAGAAAGCTCTTTTTGCCCGGGGCCAGCTCCTGAGCACCAGCACGAGAGGGAGGCAGGCCTGGGCCTGGCTGGAGGAGGTGGCAGTCTCCTTAGATCTGTCTCCGCGGGGATTGGCAGGGGCGGGGCCAAGGGCGCCGAGTGAGGGGAGGAGGGAAGGGAGGGGGCTAACGAAGACGCGGTGGGCTTGTGGGGGCGGGGCGGGGCGGGGGTGGGGGGGGGAGAGCTCGGCGACGGGGAGGGAGCTCTGCCAGGGCGATGGGGTCTTGTGGGGGAGGTCCCCGTGCCCCCCCCCCACCCACCCCCAGACCCCCCTCCCCCCGCCCCCCCAGGCTCAGCTCATGGAAAAATCCCCTCCAGCAGCACCTTCATTAGCCTGTCCCCGACCCCCTGCGCCGTGCACTGCTCTGCAGTGGGCTTCTGTAAGGTGTTGGGCAAAGGCAGCTTTAAGACGAGCCCCTTGATAACCCCTCTGCCCGGGCACCACTTGGCACGTGCAGAGCCCTGGCCATAGCTGCGAAACCCAAGTCCCTTTCCCCAGTGCAGCCCAGCGACTCGGGCCCAGGCCCTTCCCCGCCCGCCCCGCCCGGCTCCGGGCCGACCTCTAATCTGCCAGGAGCCTCCTCCGAAAACCATTAAGCAGCCGGGCCCCAGCCCTGCGGGCCTCCAGCCCCGCCGTCCCCACACCCCTCCCGTGGCTCCGGCCGGGCCGGCCGACGCCGCCCCAACCCTGCAGTCCTGGGCGCCAGGCCGAGCGGACCCCTCTGTTTGGGCTCCACCGCCTGATTTCTACTGGAGGCCAACTCTTCTTAGACCGGGGCCCCCGAGGCTGGGGAGCCCTGAACCGCGGGGGAGGGAGGGGGGCTCAACCCTTCCATCTCGGCGTCGGGTCCCCGCCACTCCCTCCCCACGCCACCGGTTTGGGGTGGCCGGGGACGCGCGCCGGCCTCCTGGTCCCAATTCGGGCGGGGCCAGGGTGGCGGGCTGGGGGCGACGGCCCCACGCGGTCGCAGCCCAGGAGGCTCAGGATCACACTACCCAGGCCCGCACCCCTACCCGGCCTCCTGCCTCTGCTCCCCCGTCTCCCTGCCTCTGCTTCTCAGCCCTGTTCCTCCTCCTCTTCCTCCAGGAAGCCTGCCCGGAAGGGCCGCACCTCTTCGCCTTCTGGTAGCCCAAGTTTCTGTTCACTGCCGCACAGAGACCTGGCCTGTGCTCTGGCCCTGGGCAAGCCAAGCCACTTGACCTCTCCGAGGCTGTTTGCCCAGCTGTAAATAGGGCTATTAACCCCACCTGCCGCGTTAGGGTATTAGATGAGCTTCTCCCGTAAGTGTTCAGTGATCCTATGGTGTAGCCACGAAGGGCAGGGACTTGTCTCTCCCTTCAAACTGGTCAGGGACTGTCACCTTCCAGCTTGTGCCCACACCGGTCACGTTGGGAGATGGGGGAGGACCAGGAGTGATCTCTCTGCCTCATAATTCATACTGGACCCCAGATGCCACATCCCCTCCTGTCCTAACCGGCTAAGAAAAGGAAGGGCAACCTAGGGACAGGGTGTCGGAGGGTGGGCGTCTCTTAGCATGGAGGGTGGGGGGGGATGTGGCATCCTTCTCCCCAGACCTTTAGGTTGATGGGACTCCAGACTGAGGGAAGCAACTCCCGATGGGAGGCAGGAGAGCCCTCAAAAGGGCCTCCTTCATCGTCCCGGGTCTTTATTCGGGTTTCCTGTAGAGAAGGGGAAAGTTGGGGTTCTCAGCCTCCGTCACCTGTGATTAGCGGCTTTTGGGGGCCCAGGTGGCCCCCGAGGTGACATCTCACTGATGGTCCAAATCGCTCACACGGAGTCTGGATGAAGAGCGCTTCCAGAAGATGAACTGGCAAACGCCGGACAGGCTCAATTTTCGAAGCCACCAACACTGGAGTCAAACCATCTTCTAATCAAGACAGATGGTGGGAGCCAGCAGCAGAAATATTTATAACATGAAGCAACATATATATGTAATTTGGGCTGAATTTCGTTTTTCGCCTCCTGAAATTCCAATCTTTTTCAGTCAGGCTCCTCGTTGTATGTAAGTTTCTATTTATTGTCACCCGTCAGGTGCCAGAGACCGTGCAAAGCCCGGGCTGCAGTTAGCGTCCGCATCTCTGTTATTCAAGACTAGTTCAAGGAAGTATTTGTTGAGCATTTACTATGTGCCAGGCTTTATTCTGGATGCTGGGACTGGGGATACAGTAATAATAATAATAATAATAATAGACAAAACCTCTGGCCTTTTTAAAAAAATTTTTAAATATTTATTTATTTATTTTTGAGAGAGAGACAGAGCACAAGTGGGGGAGGGGCAGAGAGAGAGAGGGAGATGTAGACTCCAAAGCAGGCTCCGGGTTCTGAGCTGTCAGCATAGAGCCCGACGCGGGGCTCGAACTCACCAACTGCGAGATCGTGACCTGACCCAAAATCGAGAGTCAGATGCTTAACGGACTAAGCCACCCAGGCACCCCCATTCTTTTTTATAGTATTTTATTGTTATTTATTTTTAAATTAAAAAACATTTTTTTTAAAGGTTCATTTGTTTTTGAGAGAGAGAGAGACAAGAGTGCGAGCAGGGGAGGGGCAGAAAGAGAGGGAGACCCAGAATCCCAAGCAGGCTCCAGGCTCTGAACTGTCAGCGCAGAGCCCGACGCGGGGCTCGGGGCTCGAACTCACGAACGGTGAGATCATGACCCGAGCCGAAGTCGGCCACTGGACTGACTGAGCCACCCAGGCGTCCCACAGAACTTCCTCTTGAAGCTTACATTCTGGTGAGGGGAGGAGAAAATCAACTCGTGAGAAAATAGGTGTACAATATCCAGTGGGGATAAGCGCTCTGGAGAAAACTGAAGCCACATAAAGGGACAGAGGGGCGCCTGGGTGGCGCAGTCGGTTAAGCGTCCGACTTCAACCAGGTCACGATCTCACGGTCTGTGAGTTCGAGCCCCGCGTCGGGCTCTGGGCTGATGGCTCAGAGCCTGGAGCCTGTTTCCGATTCTGTGTCTCCCTCTCTCTCTGCCCCTCGCCCGTTCATGCTCTGTCTCTCTGTCCCAAAAATAAATAAACGTTGAAAAAAAAAATTAAAAAAATAAAAAAATAAAAAAATAAAGGGACAGAGAGCGGTGGGGTGGGCTTCCTGGAGGTGGTGAGCAGAGACCTACGTGAAAGGAGGGAGCCAGCCGTTTGAATAATGGGGGGGTCTAGCAATCAAGGCCAGAGGAACAGCCAGGGTCATGGCCCTTGAGGGAGGTACTGTCGTTAAGCGCATTTTCCATGGGGAAACTGAGGTACAGAGGCATTAAGGACTACGTGAGGAGATGGCATATATGCCAGGCCACCTCCACTTGAGCTGAGTGCTTAATCACAGCACTCTCCTGCATCCCCCATGTTGGTCTTGGCTCGTCGCAAGGGGCCGGGGCTGTTCACCTCACCTCCAACATACCCACTAAGGCCCACGCTTGAGTCTTGCGCGGGCAAGGAACCCTGCTTGACCCGCAGCCCCCGACACCTTGCCCGGAGGAGGGCGTATCGTCGTCGCTCAGTACGTGTTTGCGGGAGCGGAAGAATATTCGTTCTGAGGTGGAGACTGATTTTCTAGTGAGGCCTCCAGTTTCTATAAGGAGGTGAGGATTCTCGCCCGTGGGAGGCATCCCTAGAGACCAAAGTTCAGCCCCATCGGTTTGCAGAGGAGGACACGGGGCGGTGGGACGGAAGGTAAACAGTGTAGCTGTGTGGGAAGGTGTGGGGCGGGCCGGGTTCTGTTTTGGTGCTCCCCAGAATTGGAACTGCCAGAGGCCTTTCTCAGGATTGGAGTGAAGGTTTGGAACGGAGAGCCGCGACGGAAAGCCCAGTGCGGAAAAACTCTGAGGAAGATGGGGCGCGTCTGGGGGTCAGGGCTGGAGAGCCTGGTGTCAGATCAAGTCAGATTAGCAAGAGAAGGACATGCCCCCCTGTCCCAGGTCTCTCCCACCGGTTCTCTGGGCCCGAGCTTCTCCGACAGGGGCACCGATGTACCCCGGGCCACGAGGAGATCTGCCAGGGAATACCCAAAGCCGTGGCGCATTTTTCTGATACGTGTATCTAACCCAAAGGTTTTTGGAGGGAAAAAGGAACTAGAAAATGTTTTAGAGCTTGCTTTAAAAAAAAAAAATGTTTATTTATTTTGAGAGGGGGGAGAGAGAGTGCAAAAGCATGAGCAGGGGAGGAACAGAGAGAGAGAGAGAGAGAGAGAGAGAGAGAATCCCAAGCACATTCTGCACTGTCAGCACAGAGCCCGGCTTGGGGCGCGATCTCAGGAACTGTGAGATGACGACCCGAGCCGAAACCGAGAGTCAGACCCCCCGGGGCTGAGCCTGGGTGGCTCAGTCAGTTGAGCTTCCGACTTCGGCTCAGGTCATGATCTCGCGGTTTGTGAGTTCGAGCCCCGCGTCGGGCTCTGCGAGGACCGCTCGGAGCCCGAAGCCTGCTTGAGATCCTGTGTCTCCTCTCTCTGCCCCTCTCCCGTTTGTGCTCTGTCTCCCTCTGTCTCCCAGAAATAAATAAATGTTAAAAAAAAAAAAAAAGGAGACCCTGAACCGACTGAGCCACCAGGACGCCCCTGGACGCGTCCATTAAAGGTAAAACAGAGAGGCCTCAAATGAGAGTAACTGTGTGAGTTGCTTTGAGTGGGGTCTGCGTGCACAAGTCTCTCCTCTTACAGGCGCCCCAGGAGAAACCTGGAGAAATCCTGCCGGTCCACGGCCACTCGATTTCCTCTCCCACCGTTTGGGACAGCGCCCGCTTCAGAACGGGGGCAGGTCAGCCACAGCAGGGAAAGACTGTCTCGAGAGGGCCGGAGCCCTCGGGCCACACCCTCAGGCAGGCTGGCAGAGCCCTCCCAGGACCGGAGTGGGTACGCAGGGAGTGTTGGTTTCTAGTAAAGGTGTTTGGAGCCGGCTTCCTGGCGGCGGCGAAAAGGGATGAGTGTGTGTCCACAGGGGCTGGGAGGTGGCAGGTTTCAGCAAGAGGAGGCCTGAGCCACCGGCCCGGGCTGGTCCCGGCACCCAGTGCTCCTCCCAGGGCCCGCTGTGGACTCAGCCTGCACACCATCGCCACCGGGGAGAGACCGGCCCGGGTGCCAGCCAGAGGGGCGGCCGGGGAGGAGGGCTGAGAGCAGGGCAGGGACCCAGGAGGGATCGGTCCCTGAGACAGGGCGGGAGGGGAGGGGAAGCCATGCACACTGGGGCCTGGGTGGGGCTGGGCAGGCACTGAGGAACGTGGAACTTCCTGGAGTTTCTCCAGGCTGGCAGAGAGTGTTTCTGAGAGAAGGAGCTTACCGAGAGCAAAGGGCCTTCTGGTCTCCAAGGTGGGAGGACTGGTCCTGTGGGACAAAAAGACTAGGGAGAGAGGAAGGGCCCTGGGGCATCTTGTTCCTCGGCCATTTGAAGGTAGGGTGGTGTGGGGGAGGGAAGAGCCCTGCTCTGTGCGTTGGGGGGTGGCCAACATGGCCTTTAGTCCCGCCATACCACCATTCCTCAGACCCTCCCCAAGACCAGACACTTCTCTTAAGAACTTCACCTAGGGGCGCCTGGGTGGCTCAGTCCGTTAAGCATCCGACTTCAGCTCAGGTCGTGATCTCGCGGTCTGTGGGTTCGAACCCCACGTCGGGCCCTGTGCTGACAGCCCAGAGCCTGGAGCCTGTTTCAGATTCTGTGTCTCCCTCTCTCTCTGCCCCTCCCCACTTCATGCTCTGTCTCTCTCTGTCTCAAAAATAAATAAAGGTTAAAAAAAATTTTTTTGAAAAAAGAACTTCACCTAGATCGACTCCTTTCATGATTGCCCCTTTTATGGATGAGGAACACCGAGACGTGGAAGGCTTAAATCCCTGTTCCGATGGAAATCCAGATGGTGTCCAAGAATCTGTAAGGAAATGAGGCACAAGGCATAAACGGAGGGCGCCCTTCAAGTCTGTTGGCTCATTCATTCGCACCTTCGTTCCTTCGGCGGGTACTGAGGCAGCCCGCTCTGTGTGCTAGGTTTCTGTGAGCGAATGCAGTCCGCGCAGGGATCTGGGGTGGTTTTCCCCCCTCACAGATGTGGAAACTGAGGCGCTGAGAGGTTACCTAACAGCTCAAAGTTCTGTCGGACCAGGTCGTGGTCACAGAGCCAGTGAGTAGCGGAACTTGGACTCATGACCCTCCGGGCCCGAGAAAGAGCTCTTGTTCTCAGGGAAGATAAGCCCACGAATCAACCAGAAGCTGCAGGAGAATAGGAGGTGGCGTGTCTAAAAGAAATCCAGGGACTTTCCTGTGTGTGCGTCCCTTCCCTTTTGCGCCCAGCATTCCGGAAGCCAGGTCTCTAACCCTGCCAGGAGGGGGCGCTCTGCTCGGCCAGGGAAGACCAGGGAGGCAGGTGAGGAAAGGAGGAGGAGGCCGTGATCCTAAACAACACCACGTTGTTGATGGCACTGGACGGACCCTGGGTGGCACTTTGCTCCTTCTCCCCGCCCCCCCCCGCCCGGTGCCCCCCGACCTCCCCCTTCTCCCCCCCCCCACCCCCCCGCAAGGTGGGCCACCTCTGTCATATCCAGCCCCAGAGCCCCCTGCCTTCTGCTCCCCGGCTCCTCCCACCAGGAGCGCCACACCTGGTGTCACAGGTTATCACCAGGTGACTTCCCTGCCTTCCGAGAACCTGGCGGCCCATCTCCCCCTCAGGGCCGGCCCCTCCCCGACTGTTTCCTCAAGTGGAATTTCCCCCCAGGGAGCAGCACTGATTGCAACCGAGTTGAGCCTTGGGAAGGTCTGGGATTTGGGGTGAAAGGGGGCCTGGAAAGTTCTTGAGGGTCCATCCCCAGGGGCAGGAATGGCTGAGCCCTGGGGTGGGTGAGATCACGAGTAGGGAAGGGGGTGTGGAGGTGGGAGCCAGCCAGGCTGGGGTGCCCTGAATGCCCTTCACCTTCTCTCCAGCCCAAAGTGAGGGCCCTGGGCACAGGGGCCTTTGCCTTGGGCCCCAAGCCTAATAGCCTTGTCCTGGCCCCCTCCCAGCCAGCTCCCCGCTGCCCCAGAGTGAGAAACCCATTGAAGCCAAGGGAGATTTGACACAATCCTCTTTCTAGACCACAGAACCCCCGACTTCCCTGAGCCTACTCGCAGGCTCTCCACAGGCTTTTTCCTTCACTCCAGCTTTTCTTGACCCCGGAGTGGCCGTTTGGGAAGGGGGTGAGGCTGGCGGGGCAGGGGGCGATGGGCTAGAGCGCCCAAACTCATGTGCATGAATCCCTTTCCCGGTGTAGGACAGAGAAGAGAGAGTTCTAGAGGCTCGGGCCTCCATTTATGCTCCCGGCCTGGCTTACCCCCATCATCTCTCCTATCTTACCTCCCGGAGCCCTCAAACCCTAGTAGATGCCCATCGCCTTATCACCTTGTGATCCGCATCGGAGAAAAAGAGGCCCAAGTGAAGTGGACGGTGAAGTTCACAACATCTAGGGTCCCACCTTCAGTAGTTTTCTGGTAGAAGCATTGAAGGGCTCAGAGTTTGGCTCAGAGTTCGGGTGAGGGGCAAGCACTCTCCCTCCTCTCCCCAGCAGGCTCAGAGTTTGTGGCCCCAATGGGACCCGGGAAAGTCTGCTGCCTCTAAGAGGTGACATCATCTTGCCTTAAGTGATCCCTTAGCCTCTTCTCCCCTCCCTGCTCTTCTCAAGAACACCTCCCACCCCCTAGGTCCCCCCCCACCGTGCCACCCACTTCCAAGGTTGCAGGTAGCCTAGCCTCCTTCCCCCCTCGCCGCCCCCCCCTCCCCAGGGTCCCTAAACTAGGTGGTCCTCAGCACCCAGGGCCCAGGGGGCTGGCAGAGATAGTGGGGAGGCCAGCCCAAGGCAACTCCTGGGGTCCTCCAGGGAGAGAGGGTATATAGATCTGGCCTCATCCCCTTTCCTCCAGCTTGCTGTCAGCTGGCCAGCCCCATCCCTAGAGCCAAAGTGCTTCCATGCGGGAGGGAGGGAAGCCTGCTCAGTGGGAGAAAGATGAAGCCGGTCCCCCCCCCCCCCACGTGTCAGTGAACAAATTGGGCCAATTTGGTGTGATTAGTGAAGAATTCACATCTGGCCAGCAGAGTCCACCCCCGCCCCCCCGCACCCCAGCCCAGCCTGGCTCCTGCTCCCCATTAGAAGCTATTTTCTCTGACGGCTCCATTTGTCTCTGTAGTGGGGGATTTGACAGCTCCCTGCCCAGCCTGGGGGGCCTGGCTCTGAGGGAGAGGCCCAAGGCCAGGCTGCCTGCCCACCCCCTTGACCTGATGCCACGAGGGGTGCCAGGTTCCAAACAGGGCCCAGGCACCTGTAGGTGCCATCTCTCGGCTCCGTGAGCGGGTATGAGGGTCTCTCTAGAGCAGGGTAAGGCCCGGGGGGCTGTATCTCCACATTTCCCCGCCAGATCGTCCTGCACAATAATGGTTATGCTCTGAGATCAACAGAGACTTGTGTGTGTGTGTGTGTGTGTGTGTGTGTGTGTGTGTGAGTGGTGGGTGGGGGGAGGCAGGGGTCTGGTGTTTCCTAAAAGAAAACAGCTGGGCATGTACGAAGGAGGGCCCATCCCCGCTTCCTTCACCCCTTCCCTGCCCCTCCCAGAGACCTGCTGCAGCTACCCCTTAGGAATGCCTGTGGATGGCTGCTGCGCAGCTGGAAGGCTGGCCCCCAGAAGGGGCTTCAAGGTAGTGCCATCGGGGGGTGTGGCCTTCAAAGCCTTGGGTCTTCCTCCCCCAGCGGCGGTGACCCCAGGTTGCTTGTGTCAAAGGCAATTTGGGGCTATTTAAAGAAGCCTGACCTAGAGGTCACCTGGGCAGATCTCTTCCCTGGGGCATTACCACCAGATGGCAACATGGGGCTTGTCTCCTGGAAGGTTCTCCCTTGTTGCTTGGGCGTGCCAAGGCTCCGCTGGTGTCTGGAGTGTGAGGATAGAGGCAGAGGGTCCAGGACCTCAGTCCTTGGATGAGAATTCTCCCCGGCAGAGGGATAACTGCGGGAAGGAAGGGGTCTTAGACTCCAGCATGGCGGGGGGGGGGGGGGGGGGGCCAGTGGGTGCCGCTTTTCGTTGTGATGTTGTATGGTCTTGGGGGTGGGCAGAAGCTTCTGAGGCCTCCAGCATTTTTCCATTGCCATAGAGATACCTAAAGAAAACCGGGCGGAGTGGGGGGATCAGCCATCTGTGATCTCTCCAATCTCCAAACCTGCTCTGAGAAAGGGTGAACAATTGGCCCATTTTACCCCAGACGGAGGGGTTTCCGGGACATGGGGCTTTCGGCGCTAAAGCCACAACAGATGTGGGCACGCTGGGACAGCTGGTCACCCCTACTCCAGCATAAGTCCCAGAGACCACCAGGTGGAGAGATGGGGGGAGAGACCAGTTCTTCTGAGGTCTCTTGCCTGGTGTCCTGGTTTGATTTTATTTCACCCTTACCTGATTTTAGCGTGACGCCTTACGATTTGTGGCCTTCCTTTCATGGCAACGCATCGGGTGTTGGAAGGTTGTCCTGACGTGGGGGGGGCGGGGGCGAAGGGGCCGGGGGTGGGTAGCCTGGCAGTTCATCTCATACATGCCGGGGACCAGGGGCTTGGGGTCCTCGGCTCGGCTGGGCTGCTCTCCCAGGGCACCGACCACCCAGCACCCATTTCTAGTTAACAGACGAACCTTTGGGACACCCGCTGTGTGTGGTTTCTGCAGTTATCCCATTTCAGAGATGAGAGAACTGAGATGGAGTCATTGGCCCCGGGGCTGAGCCGGCGGGGGGTGGGGGGGAAGGCGCACGAAGCAAGGCACCCCCCCCCCGCCCCGGGGAATCGCACTGCCCCACAAGGCACCTCACCCCCACCTCCTGTTCAGGCAAAGCTGGCTGTCTTCTCGAGGTCAGGAATAAGCCCTCAGCCCGAGGTTGGGGGAGAGTCTGCTGCTTCTCCCCCCAAGGTGGCCTCAACCCCACTCCTCAGACATTAATTACATGGTTCACGGAGGACTGAGAAGGGAGAGGAGAGCACCCTGGCAGGATTCCAAAGTCACAGAAGGGCTTCGTTAAATCTAGATATCAGACCACACTTCTGCCTGTTCTCACAGCAGCAACAGGCATCCAAGAGACAGAACCTGAAGAAGCCAGGTGGACGAGAAGGAGGTGCCTGGGAGGCCGCGCGGAGGGAGAGAGGGCGGCAGGCAGAGCCATGCTCCCGCTGTCCTGGGAGTCGAGCCACCCTGGGGCTGGTCCCCACCTGCTCCTGCCCTCACCCATCTCTCCACATACCCCTTCCCCCTCAGCCTCCCCCCCCTCTCCTTGCACACGTGCCCAGGGCCCTGGGGACCCCAACAGAGAGAGAGAGAGAGAGAGAGAGAGAGAGAGGCTGGAAGCCAGAGCTGAGCCTTGTACTTCCAATTGGGCTTGAAGTGCCCGCTTGAAGGGGCACTGGAAAATTCTCAGGAGGGTCCTCTGCGGGGTTCCTGGATCTGAGGACTCTGTGGCTACAGAGGCATTTGGGAAGCTGCGTAGTTGGGGGCGAGGTGGCCCAGCTCCTTTGCCTGGGCTGCCCCAAACGCCCCTTTGCCAGAGGCCTTGGGTGGGCAAGGTGACCCCGGGGCGGGGGGTGGGGATTTCATCCTGCAGAAGGGGCAAGTGTCCAGCCTTGCACACGAGTCTGGAGGAGGGATGCTGAGCCTTGGGGAGAGCTCCACTTTGGGGACAGGCTCTCCTTTAGGACGAGGACCCCGGTATGAAGCCATTCTCTCTCTAGTCCTGTTGGCCTTCTTGGAGAACCAACCCCCCCCCGCCTCCGCCGGGCCTAGGGGGAGAGGGAGTGTGTTTCCACCGCCTTCTCAGAGGGACTTGACACTTGGTCTCCATCTTGGGGAAGCCCGAAGGTGGGGTGCTTGCCTGTTTACACCCTGTTTGAGTTCGCTTCAAGCCAAGGGCGACTTCCTGTTTCCACCAACAGGCCCCAAGAGAGATCAAAGGCAAGGGCTGGTGAGTTCAGGGAAAAGGAGTTGAGGATGTCCATTCTGCCACCATGTAATGGGAGGGTTGAAATTTATGTGGATAGCTGGAGCCAGGGGAGGACATGGAGGGGACAGAGGCCAAATTCCCAGAGCGCTGGGCCTTGGTCTGGCTGTGCCCACCCTGTCCTGACCCCCTCCTCCAGGAAGCCCGCGTGATTTCTCCCTCTCTGAATCACGGCGAGGCTGCGTCCTGGGTCCCCCAGCAGGGCTGTCCTGGTCCCTCTTCTGGCACAGGGCTGGCTCCCTGCAGGGCGCGGGCCGCAGCCAGAAGACACAAGGGATCTGCGAGCCCGCACTGCGCTCCAGGGGCGGCCGCCCCCACCCCTGCGCGGAGGGCGGGAGGCCGGGCGCCCCGCGAGGGGCTCAGGCGCGGCGGCGGCTGTCACTCACGCACTCACGCGGGAGGAATGCAGACGGCAGGGCTGCCCTGTGGTCACGTCTCCGCCCCACCGACCGAGGTAGGCGCCCAGGTACCCAGCCTGTGGGCCTTGGGAGCCCGCCAAGCTGCTGATGAAAGGCTCTGCAGATTAACCCTTTCTTGGCCGCACCCCCTCACTGTCTCTGGCTGCCGGGTGGTCGCTGACCGCGGGGGGCGCGCCCGCCCCAGTGAGCGGCCTCGCTCGCTGGGGGGGGGGGGGGGGGGGGGGGGGGGGGGGGGCTGAGGTTTGAGGGCCGACCCAGCTAAGAGACTGGCCGGGCGACAGATGATAACTCCCTCCCTCACTAGGACTCTCCTCCCTGCCCATGTGCCCTCTCCTGGAAAGTCTCAAGAGCACTGGACAGAGAGTCCAGAACTTCAAGTGTTCGTCCAACACACATACCTGAATACCTGAGAGGGTCAGCGGGGCTAACTCAGGGAACGTGGGCGCCGTTCCTCCAGCGTGCAGTATTTCGGGGTCAGCGTTATTTATTTGTGTCTGCTTTAGTAGCGACCTACACCCCCCCCGCCCCGCCCCCAAGCAGAGTCTCAGGCAGATGCCTAGTGTGTAAATCAAATGAATGGAGGCTTTCTGGTTGGAGTAGGGAGTGAGGTCCCCTTTCCCTGGCACCCAACTCATGAGCCCGTCTAGGGAGGACTCCAGGGAGCACAGTTTGGAAAGCTCTCAGATGGAGGTTCCGGGTGAGATCCTTTTCCACTCCTTTTCTCTGCATCTGCTGGGTGTCGGGGTGCATCTCTGTTCAGCCGGGGCTTTGCCAAGCAGGCATTTGCTCCTTGGCCAGGGCTCGCTGCGGTACATTCTGTGATGCCCTGCGAGCTGGGCTCCTGCTTCTAGGGTTTGGGGGTTGCGTCCTGGGCTCTGCCCTCAACCTGTGATTATCATTCAGGGGCCTGTGCTCCCGTCTCTACACCCGCGTGTTGCTGGACCCAATGCCTCCTCATCAACCTCATGTGTCTCCCACACCCTCCTCGCTTGTTCTTCTGCTAAGGGTTGCGGGAGCCCAGATGTGCACGGGGTTATCTGGTGGGCAGGGAGAGGAGGGCGCATCTCTTGGAGCTGGATCTCCCTCAGAGTTCAAATCTCGCCCCCCTCTCCAGCCGCCTGACTTCGAGTGTATCTCCTAGAGACCAAAGCACTTTGTTAACCCTCACTGGACTGGCCCTCTGCCTGGGAGCTCCCAGATCCCTTCCCCATCTTCTCCAGGCTCCCCAGGGAGCCTCCTCCGCACCTAGGAGGGGTGGGAGCTCCCAGAGGGGCAGCAAGCCAGGAGGCCCGGTGCCCAGCTCTAACCCCCCCCCGGCCCCCCCACCCACTCACTCTCCAGTGGTCTCTGTGAGCCTCAGCACCCCGGGGGAAGCTAAGCCACCCTGAAGCTGGGGTTCCGGAGGGCCAAGGGAACCCAGGCTTTGGTGAGACAATTGGAGAGCCACCAGGAAGGACTGCACGTCTGACCTACCGTGTCCAAATAGAGCTCATCTCCTCCAGCACGGTGCCTCGGATATGCCCTATCCAGCCTGAAGGCATCACCTCTCTGAGACAGTACGCGAGAATCTGGAAACCGCCCCTCTCACCACCCAGCGGGTCACCAAGCCTCCCCCTTTCTGCCGCATTAATGGGTTTGGAGGTGCCCACTTTTCTTTCTACTTTGACCGCTCTGGACTCAACCGAGGCCTTTTTAAACCAGTCCCCGAGACTCCTGCAACAGTGGCTGGTTCCCCTTCCTCCAGGAGAGCACACCCCCTCCCCCCGCCCCGTCCCTCCTTCCCTCTCCCCTCTGCCTGACTCACCACACTAAGAGGGATCTCAGATCACAGGTTGGAACATGCTACTCTCATGCTCACAAACCTTTGATGGCTCCCCATTGCCAGCAGGATAAAGTCCCAACGTTGCCTGGTATTTACAGCCCGCCCTGATCTGGTGCCAATTTACCTTTCCAGCCTGGGCCCCCGCTGCGTATTTCACCTTCTTCAACTGCAGCCACATCCAGTGGCTTGTTTCACACTAGTCCCGCCACGTACCTCTATGGCCGAGCACCTTGGCTCACAGACAAGCTTGTTCCTGGCACTTCATGGTGTTGTGGGGGAGAGGGATTAATCGCATAATCCCATAAATAAATATATCCTTACAAACTGCGACAAGTTCAGGGTGCTTTGGGGAACACAGGGGAAGTTACCATGGGGGTGGGGCAGATTGAGTCTGGGGACTCAGAGAAAGCTTCTGGGCAGAAGAGGCGCTTCAGGGTGCCGGATTCGAGTTACCTTTGGCGTTTGGATGCTAGCGGAGGTTATCTTTGATCTTTTGTCAGGACGAAGCTCCCGGTGTGCACACCCAGATTTCCAGGCGTCTCTGCCTCGCTGGGAGTTCATCCTGTCTTGAACTGCAACCTGTCTTGTGTGTCGCAGTCCCTGGATTGTGAGCAAAGGAGGGAATGGAGCATTGCTCCGTCATGGTTAGACCATCGCCCCCTGCCTGCTGCAGATCTGGAACATGGTAGGCCTTGAATGGAAGGGTTTTTATTTTTATTTATTTTTATTTTTTTTAATTAAAAAAATTTTTTTAACGTTTATTTATTTTTGAGACAGAGAGAGACAGAGCATGAACGGGGGAGGGTCAGAGAGAGGGAGACACAGAATCCGAAACAGGCTCCAGGCTCTGAGCTGTCAGCCTAGAGCCTGATGCGGGGCTCGAACTCACGGACCGCGAGATCGTGACCTGAGCTGAAGTTGGACGCTTAACCAACTGAGCCACCCAGGCACCCGTTTTTATTTTTAAAAAAATGTTTATAAAGTCTATTTTTTTTGAAAGAGAGAGTTGGGGAGGGGCAGAGATGGGGGTGGGGGACAGAGGATCCAAAGCGGGTTCTGTGCTGACAGCAGAGAGCCCGATGCGGGGCTCGAAGCCACGAACTGTGAGATCGTGACCCGAGCCGAAGTCGGACGCTCAACCGACTGAGCCACCCAGGCGCCCCCAGAAGTGTTTTTATTTTTGCGGTGGGGATGTGGAGCCCGCTGCATTGAATACTCGTGGACGTAGACCTTAAATCAGGAGACCTTCTCCGAGAGGTATTCAGTGAGGAGCCAGGGGTGGGCGAGATGGTCTTCTGCTTGTCCCTCTGCCCAGGCTCTGTCCGCTCTCAGGCTGAATGACTCCCAACAGATACTTCCGAAGTGCCTCAGAATCCTTCCAGAATCCATTTGGCTCAGCTCCCCTCCTCCCTGATCTCTCAAACGTCCCCCCATCTCCAGCGATCCATATTTGGATAGAGTGGAGAGGTCCTGATAGGAGACTGGGTGCCAGTGTCGTAAGCTGTGAGTGTCATCGGCATCCCACCCCCTGCCACATGGTCCCAACCACCCCAGCCTGCCCCCTGCAGGCTGCTCGGTTGGCCTGACTGCAGGTCAGAGGGAGGAAGGTTGCCGTGTCTTTCTCCCTTGGTGGCACCCCTACCAATAAATGCCAAGGATTCTGGGGGGGGTGGGCGCAGAGAACGGAGGGAGAGAAGGGGTTAACCTGCGTGGATTTAAGGAGGGAAAGGAGGAGGGAGATTGATTTGGGAATGACCTTGATCCAGAGACTGCCTCTGCACGCGCGCGCGCGCACACACACACACACACACACACACACGGCCCTCCCCTACCTCACCGGTTTCCAGATCACAGGGCAGCGGGCAATTCCCCACGTTTTCCAAAGCTCTCCAACTCCCCCGGGGACTTTCCCATTAGTAGAGAATTTGGGGTCTGAGCAAGGAGTGGGGTGAGGCTGCTGACCCCGTGAAGGTGCCAGGCTGACCCATCCAACCCCAGCCTAGCCCCCTTGGGCCCAGGTAGGATAAGCTCTCCCTTCACGAATCCTCCCATCTGACGGTAAGAGCCCAACTCCTGCCTCCGGGAGCCCCCCCCTTCCACCCCAGTCTGGCCTAGCCCCTGTGGGAAGGATACTCCCCGGGTGTTGGGATTGAAACCGGGACTTAGATGCTTAGCCCCTCCATGTAGGGCAGCAGCTAGGGAGCCTCAGCAGGAGGTCCCGGTCACACCCGCGCCCTCAGTTCATTCCTCTCCTCCGAGGAGCCCTGTATGGTCGTCTCACTGCACTCTCTCTTGCTCCAGAGGCCAGGTGAGCTGTTCAGGTGGCAGCCAGCAGGTGGGGAGAGCAGCGGGGGAGGAGGAATGTGCCTGGGGCCAGGCAGGATGCCACCGGACAGTCCCATCAACCCCACCCCTTCCCCGTGACCTGCTCACACCACTGCCTGCCCGCCTGGGTCCTGGTCCCCATACCGGGGGGTCACGGCCAAGTCCTGGGTTTTAGGTACCCATTCCTGGGAGGAGCCCTGGCCTCCAGACAAGCAGGGCATCTTGTGGGCCATTAGTCATTGCTGCGACCGCCATTTTAGGAACACTGGCCTTGGACTGGCTTATTTCATCCGCACAGTTAAATGTATTACTCGCATCTTACAGGTAAGGAAACCAAGGCTCAGGGCGATGAAGTCAACTGATACAGTCTACCTTGTGCAGCCTGATATGGAGAAGGAGCGGGTGAGAGGATCCTGGGGGTCAGAGAGAGAGAGACCATCTTGGGGACCTAGAGCCCCCATGAGGTTGAGACGGGGACAGGGGTCCAATTGAAGGACCTTCTCAGCCCAACAAGGAATTTTTCCCTACGGGGAGAGGGATTAGGCATGGGCTGGGAATGGGGATGGAGGGGCCACAGGCCAGCACCCCACCGCATGCCAAGGACGCTGCACTGAATGGCCTCCACCCATCTCCCCTCACCCCTCCTGAAGCAGCCCATGGGCAAGCTTCCCTGGGACCCACCATCTGCCTCACGGTCCTCTCTTTGCTGATGCCTCAGAACATGGGCAGGGGCCCAGACCAGTGAGTCCAGGGCTCAACTACCCGGCTTTGCTCTCCAATCTGTCTGCTGCCTCCCCACACCCTACCCCCCACCCCACCCCGCTCCCTCCCCACCGGCCTCCCTCCCAAACACTCACTCATTCATTCTCCAGACCACCTACAAACCACCCATTTGCCTGGACCACACAGCTCCTGCCCAGCTCAGCTCCTGGGGATAATGGCCACGCCACCCCCACCCTTCCAGGACCCACCCCCAAGCCTAATTACCACCTTGGCACCTCCGGGGCAGGCGAGGGGGGCATTGACCTCCGTTTATGCTTGGAAATCTCTTGGGCACAGGCGGCTTGTGTTCCTCTGGACATCAAGGGGCAAGAGCAAATTAGAGACCCTCAACCGAGCCCCTCTCCGAGCCCATCCACCCCACTGCCCAGTCTCTGGGCCCAGGCTACTGGGGCAGGGCAGGAGGACACGATGGCGGAGACCCCGTTCGCTCCTCTGTCCTCTGGGCACCGTGAAAGGATAGAGGAAGGAATGGACCTACGCTGCCTTCAGGTGCAGGTCAAGGGGGGCTCCCCAGAAAGAGTGCTGGGCCGGAAGTCAAAGACTAGGGTTCAGTTCAGAGCCCTACTGCTGGCCTCCCCGCCCCCACCCCACATTCGGGAGGAGGAGTTGATGTCCGCAGTCTCTGAGGCTTCTCCTGGCTTGGGACCTTGAACCCTAGGGAGGTGACTGAGGGGTGCACACCGAGGGTCTCTGCGCTGCTGAGGGAGCCCAAGCAAAGAAGCGGGGAGAACGACGTGGATGGAGGAAACAGCCACAGGAGGAGGGCAGGAGGGCAGGACAGGGAGACAGAGCAGGGTCGGCCGGCTGGGAGGTGGGACCCGACACCATGCCAGGTAAGGAGTGCAGAAGTCAGGACACCCCTCACAGGCTTCCAAGCCCCCCTGCATCCTTTGCAGCAAGGCGGTGGCAAGGGAGGGCCTCCCTGGAGTGGTTTGTGATCCCAGCGGGGACCTCTGTCGTTCCCTCTGCAATGTCCACACTGACCTGAGTCCCAGGAGCTGCTCCATGAGGGCAGGGACCGGTCTACTTCCTGTGCCAGCATGGGCCCTGGCCTGGAGGAGAAGCCCAGTGAATGTGGGCTGAATGAATGAGGACGGAACAGCTTCGGGGAGATTGAGGCAAAGCTTCCCCGTGGCTCCAGGGGCTGGGGTTGGCGGGGGAGCAGTGGGCAGGGGTGGTGTTGGTGGGTTCAGCCTCACCAGGCAGAGCTGAGCCAGGCTTAGGCCCTGGGGGCCAGGGCCACCAGGGCTGGGCCAGGGCGGATGAGGTGGTCTTTGTGGGGTCCCTCTGAGGATCCCTCCTTCCCCCATAATTACTTCTGATTAGCCTCACCACAACAGCCACGCTGGTAAGAGAGGGGTGTTTGGGACGTGGGGGGAGGGGACAAGGTAGGGCAGAGTGCTCAGGACAAGCCAGGGCCCCCAGCTGAGTGCACACACACACACACACACAATCTGGAAAATTCCAATAGAGCCTCATCCACCCAGGCCTAAAAGCAGCAGTGATCCAGGGAAATCGGGCCCTTTAGACAACTTACCCTCATGTACTAGCAAAACACGTCCCCTCCAAAGTTCTCGGGAGGGAGGGTTGGTGGGCACAACTTCTAGGCAGAAAGCAGCAGGGCACAGAGGAAGTGCTTTAGGCCGGAAGGGAGCCTTGGCACGTCTGTTCACCGGCACCACTCAGGGCCCAATCTGGACAAGTCCCTGGAGCCTCTTAACCAGTACTCGGAAAATTCTTCCCCGCGTGCAGCTACCCTTTCGGCCCCGCCTGCGTACAGCCAGGGGATCTGCAGGCAAATTCACTCTGTCCACACCCACCCACTCCTCTGAGACCATTCAGGCAGGGCCTTCTTCCCAGTTTCTCAGCAGGCCAAGCAGGAACTATAGGTCAGTTCACTCACGTTCCCCCAGTCTGCAAAGAAAGAACCCCTGCCCTCAGGTCGCCTCCAGTCTGATGCGGGAGACACAGTGCACATTAAGAGAACGGACACTCCTGACCCCGTCTCCTCCCCGCTCCCCCAAAGGGGGCTGAGCTTGCAGAGGTGTGAGGGGCCCCAAGGGAGCATCACTTTGGGGAAGGCACGCAGGCTTCCCGGAGGAGCGGCTCCCCGGGGTGGCGGTGGGCTGCCTGGAGGAGGCGGCGGGGCGCCGCGCGAGGAGGCCGCCCCAGCGGCGCTCCCACGACCCGGGCAAGGCTGTCTGGGCGCCGTCTCCGGTCTCGGGGCCTGCGGTCGGGGCACCGCGGGGCCGTGTTTGAGCCGGTCAGCTCCCCGCGGAAATTACAGGGGCGCTCGGCGCTGCGGTCGCGCCCCCCGGGGCAGCGCCCGCTGGTTGGAGGCGTTTAAATTGAAAGCAGCTTTGGGGAGAGGGGGCGGGCGCGGGCCGCCGAGCGAGGGGAGGGGGCGGCCGGGCACAGCGACCCCATTGTCTGCGCCCGCCGAGGGGCGGAACCTTGCGGTAAGCGCGGCGCCCCCTCCCCGCGCCTCGGGCCCCCCGGGCCGTCCTGCCGGTTCCCACGCCGCCCCGCCCTCGCCCCTCGTCCCTCGCCCCTTCGCCACCTGAGGCTCTCCCGCCCTCCCCCGGCGGCGCATGCGCAAGCACGCGCGCACACTTCCTCCTGGAGGCCCTCCCAGACTTACAAGCCCTGACAGCGTGGGCGCCCCTGCGTCACAGAAGGTCAGGAGATGTGAGAGGCATCCTCGAACGGTCTCTGCGACCTCGGGCAAACCTCCCTTCTCTGTCCCCCCCCCCCCCCCCCCCCCGGGGGGTCCCTGGTGTTAAAAAAAAAAAAAAGTAGATGTTTGACCCTCTCTGCCTACCTCTCTTTCGTCATTTTAATGCTTTTGAGCCGATGCGTGGAGAAGCGCTCTGAAAACTTAAGCGCCGCAAATACCTGAGGAATAATAAATGCCAAGAACACCGCCCCCACTCCTATCCTAATCGCCCGTTCTCCACCGTGCGGGTTCATTTGTACACAGCACAGCTTGTCCTGCAGATCTAGAGAGCTGGGGCTGGGGTGGGGCAGGGGTGGGGCGTGGAGGGGGGACATCATGGTGGGCTGCTGGGAGGAGGGGAGTGTGGAGCAGGGCGAGGAAGGAGTGAAGGCAGCGATACTAGAACGAAGAGAGACATGTCTCTGTCTCTTGGGGAAGTGTCGGGAGGAGAGGCAGGAGGCAGGAAGCAGGAGGGGCTTCGCAAGATGGACAGGTCCTGCCTGGGGACTGCAGCTAGAGAAGTGGCCTGGGGAGAGCTGCTGTTTGCCTCCTTGGTGGGTGACGTGTTTTTCTGGGCAGACAGACTGGTGACAGGGCCTGGCTCAGCCCTGGATGGTGGGTGGGGGCCATGCCTGTGGCCCCTAGGGAGGGTGGGGAGTCCCCGGCCCCTTCCTGGTGCTTTTCCTGAGGGCTTTGGGTCCCCGGACGCTGGTCCCTGGGCTCAGAGCACCAGGTGTAGGGAGCTTGGCTTGTTGTTGCCTTTGCTTCCGCCAGCAGCGGCGGAAGGTTGTTTGCCAGGCTTGGTGCCCAGGGACGTGCCCGCTTGTTCCGCACCTGGCAGACCCACGTGTTCCTGCTCCACTTCCTGGAAGTTCCTAGTGGGCAGCCTGGGATGGGAAAAAGCCCGTGGCACCAGCTCCCTGTGCTGGGCCCCTGACGCACACTTGGTGGCGAGGTGGAAGGCGGAGCCTGGCCAGAGGGAAGAAGGCTTCGCCCTGTAAAGGTTCCCCGAAGGGGAAATCGAGGAGCAGCCTTGGAAAGGAGGGAAAGAAGAAGAGAGTGAGGTCAAGGATGGAGAGAGGCACCGGAGGAGCGTGACTGTCACATGGGACCGGAGTTCCTCTTAGTCCTCTCCCCATGCCCGACACCCCTCTCTGGTCCCCACCTCTCTTCCAGGGCCCAGAGTGTCTCAGAGGCTTACAAGAGAGGACTCTGATTTTGCCAGTGGGCTTTGGGGTACAGACTGGAAAGGGGTGTCGGGGGGCTCTGCCTGTCGTCTCTTTCCTCCTCCCCTGGCCTGAGCAGCTGCTGACCCCCAGCCGCCCGGGGCTAGGTCGCTCACTCCCCAGCATGTCCTATGCTCCTGTCACCTAGGCACAAAATGAGGACGCCGTGGAAGAGAAGGGGGGGGGGCCCTGCAAGAGGTGGTGACTGTCCAAAGTGACCTGACTGGTTAGGGCTGGGCCACCCTTGTTGGGAGCTGACCAACCTCAAGGAACCTTCCTGACTCCCAGGCCTGGGACCTACTGGACACAACCTTTCCTGGGGACTGGGGCCCAGAAGCTTCCCAGACACCACATTCGCCGTTCGCAGCTGAGTACTAAAAGGACTCCATTCCCCATCCAGGCCGAGGGCCACCAGAAGCCCTCTGAGAGCGTCTCTCCTGCGCCTTCCTCCTACCTCTACCCCTAACCCTCCCATCTCCACGCCCCCACCACCTCAGGGCCCAGACTGGCATCTGCACACACCACACACCGCTCAGACCACGAGGGACCCTTTCCTGAGCCCACCTCTTACAGGAAGCCCACCGGGTTGGGCAGGGATGAGGAGGTAGGGAGTCAGACACCCACAGGTCTTGGCCTCCGGTCCCCACAATGGGCCAGGCCTGAGAGAGGCAGGGTCCTGTGTTAACCTTGCCAACCCTGTGCAGCCCCAGCGTCCTAGAGGTCAGAGCTTTGAGCTGTGGGGAGAAGGTACTGAGGCTAAGACCTCTACAGGCCCTGGGCCCCAGCTGACAGGCTCAGCGGGGGCTTGGGGGTGGCTCCCCTGCTCCAAACACTTCCTTGGGGCCAGGAATGGACCTTTGGGGAAGAGGGGTCAGGAAGAGACTTAACTCACCCACCTGGGTCACCCTTGTCATCCAAATGCCCACAGGTAGTGGGCAGTGACTATCCCAGAGGAGTCCTTGCTCTTGGGAACTCAGGTCTGGTGGTTCCAGGAAGGGCAGGCTGGAAGAGAAAACCCAGGAGGTGCGAAGGTGAGTTGTTCCAGATGACCACCGCTAAGACCCCCGCCCTGCAATCCTGAGCATATAGGAGCCTACGATGTTATGGTCCTGAGGTATTGCGATTGTAATAGGCAATATTCATAAGCATAGTTGCAGTCACTGTGGTAAAACTCTGCATGCATGATCTTACTTGCTGTTCCACAGTGAGGGAACTGAGGCACAGAGACAGAGCCCGACCCACGTCTGTCTGACTTCAGAGCCTGCTTGCTTAGCTATTTCACCGCAGCTGTTGTGACCCAAAACCCTGCTCTTTGTAGGGTCCCTGATTCAGCGAATCACCGAGTCCAAACCCAAGTCCTGACTCAGTGTCTCTTGTGGAAAAGCAGCAGGTGCGAGGGGTGGATCCTGGCAGGGGAGAGGTCTGTGAAGACAGCGGTCGTCTGTTCTCTGGGTCCCAGAAAGCTTCCAGAAGCAGGAGCCTGGGTGAGGAGAGGCAGAAGAAGGAGGAGGAAGGGAAGAAGGTATTTCCAGATGGTTAGGAGGCATGGCCATTTTGGGGTTTGGTTTGGGTTTGTTTTACATTTTTTGAGAGAAAGAGTGCGGGGTCGGGGGGGAACAGGCAAAGAGAAAGAGAGAGAGAGAAAGAGAGACAGAGAGAGAGAGAGAGAGAGAGAGAGAGAGAGAGAGAGAATCTTAAGCAGGCTCCATGCTCCGTACGTACCCCGACGTGGGGCTCGATCTCACAACCCTGTGATAATGACCCGAGCTGAAATCGAGTTGAACGCTCAACCAACTGAGCCACCCAGGCACCCATTGTTTGTGTGTGTGTGTGTGTGTGTGTGTGTGTGTGTGTGTGTGTTTAAGTTTTATTTATTTTCTTTAGGAATTTCTACACCTCACGTGGGACTCAAACTCAAGACCCCAAGATCAAGAGTCGCACCCTCTTCCAAACGAGCCAGCCGGGCGCCCCAAGGCACGGCCATTTGGGTCAGCAGGGTGGGTCACTGGAAGGGAAAGGACCTTGCTTGAGAATAGAGGATTGGAGGGCCGCACAGGGGGCAGGGTGGAGGAAGGGAGTCTGGTCTGGCTGCATTCCTGCCTCCATCAGCCCCCGGGCTCAGTATCCGAGGACTCAGACCCCAAGGGGCAAATAGGGCTGTGTCCCATGACCCTCTGAGAAAGCCTCCTGTGTCTTATCCCCTCCCCCAGCGGCTCAGCCCTCTGCTGCAGGCTGGAGGCCACTTTCAGCCGCTCTCAGGCTGAACCCCTAGGGGGAGGGCCCCTGCAGAGCTCCCCCAGGGCTGATTACCAGCCCACAGCTTAGACGGGAGCATCTGCCCCTCTCCTGGAGGAGGCCTGTCTTTGTTCCCTCAAAGGTATGGAGCCCGCAGACAGCATCCCTCCCCACTACGCAGACAGGAGGCCAGACAGAGAAAAAAAATCCACATTTATCAAGCGCTAGCCATGGGGCAAGCGGGAACGCCCCCATTTTGCAGAGGGGAAAACTGGTGTGGGAAGGGGCGGGCACTTTCCCAGAGTCCCACCGACCTTAAGACGCAGCCCTGGTTGGTCTGGCCCCAAATCTGGCTCTTCTCTGGCTTCAAGGTGCCAGGGGTCTGTGCCACCCAGCATGTGTACCTCTCCCCACTTCTGACCCCACCCCCCAAGCCCCTGCCCACCCTCCTTGTCCCCCCCTGGAAGCCTCCCCGCCGCCCGCTGCAGGGGTTTACCCACAAAGGAGCCCAGAACTCCACAAAGGGACTGTCATGTTGACTGGGTCCCTCTCAGGGACAGATGAGAAAATTGAGGCTCAGAAAGGTAAAATAATGCTCAAGAGCAAATAGCTGTAAACAGTAGCGGCGGGATTTTATCCAGAACCTTCTCTGGTAAGCTCTGTACCACTCCCTTTGGTGATACAGTTGCTAGGGGTGTGTATCCCCCACCCCCACCGCGCCCCGAATTGGGATCCAGCTAGATTGGAAGAGCAAACCCTTTCTTGGCCTGCCCTCTGAACTCCTCTCACCTCCCTGAGAAGGACTGGCCTGGGCTCTGGGTCTAAGAGCTGAGGCCATCTCTCCAGGGGCAGCAGGAGGAAACCAGACAGGTGAACCCAGCTTCCCCTCCACGCTTCCGGGGCCACACACTGGGTTCAGCTCCCTCCTGGGTCTGAAGGAAATGAGTTGTGGGGTAGAGCTGGCGTTTGGCAAGTGGGTACTTGCTTGCTGTGGGACCCTGGGCAAACTACTTAACCTCTCTGTGCCTCAGCGTTGACATCTATAAAACGAGGGAATAAGAGTACCAGGCTCGTAGGGATAATGAGAAGATTGAATTGCAAAGAGTTTGCAGAGTTTGGAGTAGTGCCCGGTGCACAGTCAATGCTATTATCGTTATTACTAAAGAATCAGGAGAGAGAGCTGCTTAAAAAGGGAGGCCAGGGAACAGGGGCAAGTCTATAAAAAGGACATGGTGCATTTTGGGGGGTCTAGATTTCCTAATTTTTCGACGCCCAGGGTTCTTGAGAGGGAAGGAAAGGGTGGATGGTTTCCAGGTGACATTCCTCCCTTCCCAGCCCCCTCCCCAGGAGGATGCAAATTCCTCACAGGTCTCAGGGCTTTTGTGTGGAGCCTGCCAAGCCCTGGCCACAGCATTCCTCTGCCCCTCCCGTGGGTTGGGGGCTGGCGGAGGGGGTCACTAGCCCCTTTTACAGCTGTGTAAAGGATGAGGGTGGACGCCTGTACCTGAGGTCCCCGGTGGGACCAGCTTGAAGCAGGTGGCCTGCCCCCCAGCGGAGGGGCTTTGAGGCTGGGGACAGCGGGGAGAAAGCCCATCTGGGTGGCTGTTCAAGGCTACCTTACACCCCGACACCAGCACCTGCAATGCGTGCTGGTGTCTGTGGTGGGGACGGCTCAGGCACCAGGGAGAACCAGGTCTGGTCGTTTCCTCTGCTGATAGGGCTGCATGGAGACACCAAGGGACATGTAGTGTTGCCCCAGGGGACCGATCCTCCGCTCTCCCTGCCCCGTGGAGCTCTCAGGCAGCTGGGTGGGGGGTGGGGGGCGGTGGGGAGTGGGCAGGACCTAGAGAGACAGCCAACCTCTAGAGCTGTCAGAGCTGGGGAACCAGAGGGGATGGAGGAGGGGCTGCATAGGTGGGAAGTAAGGGCAGGCTTCCTGGAGGAGAGGGTAGGAGGGATCAGGGCTCCCCCTCCCCCCGAAAGGGAGGATCAGGGAACTTGCACGCTAGGCATGAGCGATGTGGACACCTGCTCTTCTAAGCCTCCATCTCGATGCATACGTGTTCTTCCATGCCCCTCCACCCATCCCCCTCTCCCTTAACCCATTTTGCGTGGACGTGTCCGCACAGGACCGGACGAGGCCCTTTCCCCGTCAATGGGAAACTGTCCCACCACGGGATGGGTTAAATGGCAGGTGATGAGGTTCCCTCCACTGAGGTTTTGTGAGCGGCCATTGCCCGGAGGAGCCCCGCGCAGGGTGAGGGCTCCCTTCGGTGTCCTCCGAGATGTCCTTCCTGCTCTGAAACGCTGTGAGGTCCTCCATCCCCCAGTTGTGCCCTCTGAGAGCTCGGAGCGTGGCTTTCTCCCTCCAGCCGGCGGGTTCCCCCATCTTTTCCCAGCTCCTTCCCCGCTACCTCCAGCCCATCCCACCTCCCTGCTTGGCCTGGCCCCACCGCAGCCCACGTGGACTTTTACACCCCTCTTTCGCATCCTCCCTCCCGCCAGCCTGGCCTCTTGGCTGCAGCCAGGCTCTCTCTGAGGGCCTTGGCTGGGAGCTCAAAAGCCTTCCATGGATCCCCATCGCCTGCAGAAAAACCAAATTCCTTCATCTGCCTCTTGGGGCCCAGGCTCTCACTCACTTTTACAGGTGGCCTTCCCTCCACCTGCTGTGCCCTCCTCACCCCTTCGCCACCCAGCTCACTTGGGAAACAACTCCCACTTCCGGTTGACGCTCAGAAACCGCCTCCTTGCTGGAGGGGCTGGTGCCCCACCAAGGCTGTGACTGAGCTGTCCTTGAGGGCCGGGCCACATTCTTTCCTGTCAGTATGCCCCACACTCAGAAGGGGCTCGGCACGCGGAAACCACCCAGTTGTAGGAGTCGGTGAGTGAACCAACAGTCTTCCTTCGCGTTGCTATAGCCTCTAATGCTGTAAAAACTTTCACCCAGGGGCGCCCGGGTGGCTCAGTCGGTTAAGCGTCTGACTTTGGCTCAGGTCATGATCTCGCGGTTCGTGAGTTCGAGCCCCGCGTCGGGATCCTGCTTGGGATTCTCTCTCTCTCCCCCTAAACTTAAAAAAAAAAAAAACACCAAACTTTCACGCACATCCTGTTCCAAATGAATTCAGCAGATGGTTCCGGAGCCTCTGTGGCCAGCCTGTGCCGGACGCTGTTCCAGGCCAGGACTCACCGCCGCAGGGCCCCATGGTCCTGTGGGGGAGACAGACATAAACACACCTGCGGAGGTCAGGCTGCTGGGGCCTTCACTCTCACTTCAGAGCTGCATTTCTGAGCCCAGAGAGGTTAAATCTCCTGCTGGGTCACCCAGCCAGGGAGGAGGGACACCAGACAGCTCCCACACTGCCCCTTTTCCCTTGTGGCCCACGGGGATCTTTTTACCCAGCGCTGCCTGCAGCCCAGGAGCACCCAACTCAGGTGGGTGCTCAATAAAGGAATAAATCCCACAGCGTCGAATTTCTTTTTTTTCTTTTTTTTAATTTTTTAATGTTTATTTATTTTTGAGACAGAAAGACAGAGCACGAATGGGGGAGGGACAGAGAGAGAGAGAGGGAGAGAGAGAGAGAGAGAGAGAGAGAGAGACAGAATCCGAAGCAGACTCCAGGCTCCAAGCTGTCAGCACAGAGCCCGACGTGGGGCTCGAACTCGAGGACCGTGAGCCGAAGTCCGACGCTCAACTGACTTGAGCCACCCAGGTGCCCCTCTGTTTTAAAATGATAGCAAATGCACCTTCTTCTATCACTTGGGGTCTTTTTTGACCGGGAGTCCAGAAGGTGCCCTAACTAGATGGTAAGCCATTTCTGTTTCTGACGCGAAAAGCCTTGGCAACGACCGCTTGTTACTTCCTGGATAAAACCAAGGTTGGGGCCCCTCTGGATTTTCAACTCGTTTCCTCTGTTGCATCCTAAAGGGAGAGGGTTGGGTCTCACCCCTCTGGGCTTCTTCCCACACTGGCGACTCCTATGATTAGGGGCTTGGTCCCTGATGTTCCTGCGCTGCCTCTCGGAACAGAGGAGGGCTCCATCCACGCTGGGAAACTCTTCCTGCCCTACCCAGGAATCTGACCCTACTCCCACCTGCTGGGCCCACCACCATCTCCCCCTGCCCTGGCCCCAGAGGGAGCAGGTCTCCAGTGGGGAAATCTCTGCCCTCTGGACCTTGCTCCTCCCTGAGATCCTGCTTCTCTTGCTGTAAAACAGGCTCCCAGCCCCCACCAGGCTCACCTGCTTGGCTCCTGTCCTGGGGGACATAGAGATCTTATCCCTGGGGGTATGAGCCTCAATGGGGGCATTGTTCCCACCAGGTCCAGAGCAGGATCAGGGAGGGACGGGGCAGAGACTGGGAATGTCCCAGGTGCCACACAGGCCGGCTTTGTCCTCCTCCTCCTCCTCCTCCTCCTCCTCTTCTTCCCCCTCCCTGCTTGCCCCTCCTACACGGCCCCCTCTCTCTCACTCCTACCCAGACCACAGACCTTCCCTTGGCCCCCTCCTTAGGCTCCTCCGTAGCCTGGGGCAATGCAGCTGTTGTGGGGGTGGGGCTCGGGATGACCTTGGGCACTTTTGCAGGAGCAAGGTGTCCCCTCAAAATGACAGTGCTCTTTGGAGCTGGGTCTCTGCTCGGGAAGGTCCAGTTCTGCCTGCCCAACTTGTCTGGCCGTGGCACCCTTGTCCAGGGAGCACCCTGTCCGGTGCTCGCCCCAGGGCTGCCCCATCCTCTCCATGTGCCATCCAGACTCAGTCCAGTCTAGCTGCCCCACGGAGACTTCCCGGCCACAGTCGCAGCGGTGGGCCGCCAGGATACAGGATAGGCTGAAATATAAAAATAAGTTGCCGAGAACTGACCCCAGACCCAGGGCCTTCGGATTCAGGTCCCAGCTTGGCTGGTCGCTGTGTGATCCGGTGAGTGACTGCACCAGGCTTCTCTGGCCCATTATAAAAGGACAGCATTTGGACCATCTTCCCTAAGCTCCCGTTGGCCTCGGTGCAGTCTCCTGGGAAGTGGAGAGGCCCCTGGATACTGGCCGGTAGAGAAAAGAGCCCCCACCACCAGGCCCTGCCTCTCCTTAACCTCCAGCCCGAGCTTTGTCCCCACAGCATGAATGACAGCCAAAGAAAGCTAATGGAAATTCACACGCGGCAAGTGAAACTGATCTCCAGCCCCAGATCCAGTTTTTCCTCCCATACGGCCCCCAGGCCTCCCTCACACCTGCTCTGGTCCCCTTTGTACGTTAGGCCAGCAGCACTCGCTGTCTTTCATCCACCTCCTGCCCCATTCACACCTTAAGCCTGGGGCACCGCCTCCCGCCTCCTGGCTGGGGCAGGCTGCTGTAGGCTGGCCAGACGGGCACCCCAGAGCCCAGTTTCCCCCCACCTGGAAAGATCACAGGGAAGGGAGATCAGGGTGGGAAGCAAGAGGGCATCGGGGAGGCGGGGTGCCCTATTGGATGCAGCAGAGTTCTCAACGTTGGGGGTTTTGGATTTTTGCTGAAAAAAGTTTATATCCAAGAGGACTTCTTGGAGGAGGGGCAATTTCTCCCATGGATTTAGCAACACCTTTAAGCCCAGGGGTGTCCAGCAGCAGGCCCTGCCCTTCCATTGGGACGGCTCAGAGCCCTCCATTTATTTATTTAGCACATAGTTATTGATGTCGACTCTGTTTTGGGTGTTGGGAATACAACTGTAACGAAAACCAAGCTCCTGCTTTCACAGGGTTTTTATATTCCGGTGTGGACACAGACACAGACACAGATAAGATGTTAGTCGGTTGGAACTGCTTAAGGAGAGAAGTTAAAGCAGGTTAGGGGCTAGGGAGTGACCAGGTGATAGTTGAGATAAGAACCCAGCAGGCCACTGAGAAGGTGACACTTGAGCAGAGAGCCGGGTGGACAGCTCCTGGAAGCTGTCTCAGACAGAGAAAACTGTAATACAAAGGCTGTGAGGACCAGGAGAACTCGCCCTGTTGAGAGACTCTCCAGGAGTCCCCTGCGGCTCGAGTGGCCTGAATGATGGCCAGGTGGTAGGAGGTCAACCTGCAATCACATCAGGAGGGCCTTGAAGACGGTGGCAGTGACTTTGGATTTTATTCAGAATGAAATGAGGTGATGAGACTAGTCGGGGGAGGGGGGGTCCCTGGAAGGTCCTGGCAATCCCCCTTCCTTACTGTCTCCCAGGATTAGGGAAAAGCTAGGCGTTAAATGTGAGGATTAGACAAACCTGGGTTGATGCATCTACCCAGCCATCCATTTGTTTAACAGATATTTCCTGCATACCTGCTCTGTGCCTGGAGCTGCCCCTGACTGCTGGGTCAATTGCCCTTATCTGTAAAGTAGGGCCAGCAAGAATTCTTTCTTGCTTCAGAAGCTTGTGAGGACCAAGCAAGAAAAGTGCTTAAATCACTTAGCACAGCACCGCATGTAGGAAGTGCTGTATACGTGATCTCTGTATGACTAGTTGGTGGTACTTCCAAATTCCCTCACACTAAGCCTCTTTGCCCCGCCCAAGTGAGTCTGACCTGTGGCCACCCCCCTCTGGGGAGCTCTCCCAGACAAGGCACCCCTGCTCTGTGTTCTCAGAGCTTCCCCTGTGCTCCCCTGCCTTCCCGAACTGCCCCAGCCCTGCCCCCTGCCCTCTGCCCTCTGCCCTCTGCCCCGCGTGTGGGGTCAAAGCTCAGCAGGATGTTCTCTCAGGGCTTCATGTTCAAGTGTGCCCCCTTTATTGCTCAGCCTGCCCCTGTCTGTCCCAGCACGTGGGCCACCCCCCCCCCCCGCCACCCTCTCTAGAAAGGCGTTGTGCTGTCTAGCGTGGGCCCCCAACGGGGGGTTCAGAAGCCAGAGACAGAAACTTCACTTCTAGGGAAGCAAAACCTGGAAATAGCCCCAGAAGCCCTTGGGAGTCAGACGCGTTGAGCAAACCCTGTGGTTCCAGCTGTTGGTCCCTGCAAGTCAGTTCAGGTCTCTGGGCCTCAGTTTCTTTATTCGTGAAAGGAAACCGTAACACCTACAGGTTCAAGGCTGCGGCGGTGTGCGGATCATGCCCGCAAGACTCCTGCACGAAGAATGTGCTTCACATACCGCCGTTAACCACGGAGGAGTCGGGAGTGGGGGTTCCAGGCCCAGGCCTGGGGCGTGAGTGCCAGAAGTCGCGTGCAAATGCGAGTGTCCTTTTGTCTGGGGCAAGGCTCCATAGCTGTCATCACCCTCTCCGAGGGCTCCGGAGCCAAAAAAAAAAAAAAAAGCGGGGACGGGGGGTCAGAAGGATATCATGGCCAAAAACTTAAAAATAGTTGAAGCGAAGTCCAGGATTTGTTCCGTTTTTGACAACTCAGTTATTCAGACAACACGTTTTGAGCGCCTCCTCTGTGCCAGGCCCTGTGGGGGAGTCGGTGACACCCGGGGAAACCTCCTTCTCACCAAGGTGCTCCCCCTTCAGCAGCGAAGACAAGCCCCATGGGGGCGCCACACTTTACAGTTTATAAGGGCACCTCATGGGCTCCCCGCCGTGGGAGAGGCAGTGCCGGCGTGGGGGGGACTGTTTCACAGATGATAAAATTGAGGCTCGGAGAGGCCGAGTGACAGTCACACAAGCCGATCAGCCAGCACTGAGGGCCCTGCAGCCGTGCCTTCCTCCGGGCACATCCCCCGGCCCACCGGGAGTGGAAAACTACTTCCTGGATGCAGGAAAGCTTCCCTCTCCTTTCAGCCCATATTGTTGGGTCCTCATCCTCCTCCCCTTCCTCCTCCTCCTGGCCTCAGGTGTTCAATACGGCACCCCCCACCCCTGCTCTCTGCCAAGGGAATCCAGCATGGGGGGGGGGGGGGCAGGGTGCCCTGGCCCGGCCAGAGGTGCCCTTCCAGAGACACCTATCACTGCCTGCCTTTTCTTCTTCCTGCGGTCGAGAGATGCCATCTGGATTTGCTGGAAGAGGCAGGCTGACTTTGGAGTTCAAAGATGCTGACGGAGAAGCGGCTTGTGCGTGAGGCAGCATGGGTGCGGTTGTGAGACGTGGCGGAGGGGGGGCGGGGGGGAGGGTCACCCGCTGCGGGACCTTCCTTCCCCGCGCAGCTTCCCCACCTCCCTCCGACACACAGTCTTTTCGATGCTGCCGAGGACAAGCCAGGGTCAGCCCACGCGAAACTCTTCATACACACCTCCAGCTCCAGGCGGTCCCCGAGACCTCCTCGTCAGGGCTGGCCTGGTGCCTAGGTGCCAGCCCAGGGCGACGACGGGCAGCAGTGAGGGGCGGGAGGCCCGGCGTGTTCCCGTATTTATTTATTTATTTGCGGACCCAGCGTTTACACATACCTGGCTCTGATTACTCCCCCAGGGCCGGGAGGAGGGGGACGCTGCAGCCTGGGCCTTTGATGTGCCAGAGGAGAGATGGGGAGATGGTGCTGGGAGTCCTCGTCCCCGCCGCCGCTGCGGGGTGTGTGTGCGTGGGGGGAGCCCTGTGTTGTCACCCCAGGAGGCCGAGGATGGCAGGCGCCACGGCCAGGCCCAGGAGTGAGTCGAAGGGGTCGGAAGGTGGGGAAAAAGAGGGAGGCTCTTGCTGGGTTGGGCCGTTGGCTCAGAGCCGAGCTGCCTTGCCCAGGGCCCACGGCCATTGCCTTGGGTTTGGGAGCACGTACACCCCCCAAGGGAGAAGGGCAAGTTGAGGAAGACAAGGAGGAAGGAGCCACCAGGGCCCCGGGCCCTAGCCAGCTGCGTCCAGTACCTCCCACCCCTCATCCCACAAAGAGGCCCGGACCAAGGTGACACAGCCCAAAGGAGGTCAATATTCAGGGGGTCAGGGGCATCAAGGTAGAGGCCAGAGACCCACTCAGAACCATCAAGAACTGCCAAGATGGCTTCTGTGAGTGGGTCCTCCCGTCTGTCCAGGGTTACCAGGGGGAATGCCTGCTGAGTAATGATGGACGCTTATTCATAACTGAATGAATGAACGAATGAATGAATGAATGGATGGATGGATGGAGATTCTGATGCAGATGCAAAGACAGCAAGACAGCAAGCTCTGGCATATCCCCCACTTTACTGCTGAGTGACTTCTGTGGGCGAGGCACACTGTTCTGGGGATGACGGAAGGAGTGAGACACCGGGACCTCTCTCCCCCGGGCTGTGGGGGAGCCGTGCAGGGTGAAGGCGGAGCTACAGCCGAGAGAGCCAGCCCACCTTTCACTCAGATTCATCTATTGGGAAAATTTACCCCATTTGCTTTATCTTCCTTTCCCTCCCTCTCTCCATGTCTATGTGCATGTGTGTATTTTTTAAAATATTTTTTAATGTTTATTTTTGACAGAGAGAGAGAGAGAGAGACAGAGCATGAGCGGGGGAGGGGCAGAGAGAGAGAGAGAGGGAGACACAGAATCCGAAGCAGGCTCCGGGCTCCGAGCTGTCAGCACAGAGCCCGACCCGGGGTTCGAACTCACGAGCCGTGAGATCATGACCTGAGCTGAAGTCGGACGCCCAACCGACTGAGCCACCCAGGTGCCCCTGTGTGTGTGTGTTTTTTTCCCCTGACAATTTGAGAGTCAGTTACATACGTGATGGCCCCTAAATAGTTCAGTGCGTATTTCCTAAGAATAGGGATGTTCTCTCCCTACACCCCAGTATAGTTACCAATCTCATCAGTCTGCTTCAGTACCATATTTTACCTAAGCGACCACCCATCTATCCGTATTCCGATTTTGACTGGACTTAATAATGTCCTTTCCAGCCCACAGGAAGTGAGGAGGTCCCAGAGCCACAGGGAGGGAGCCATGCTGTGATGAGCTCTCCCTGCACCAGGGAGACACCAGGCCAGAGGAGTGAGATGCTCAGTGGGATAGAGGGTGGCATGTATGGGGGCAGGAGGGGGTCTCAGAAACTCCCAGTAGGGTGGGATGTCCAACCCTACATCCTGCAGACCTTGAGAGAGCAAGAGGCCACCCCAGCCCCGGACCCTCAGTCCACCGGACACATAAGGTGCCACCACCTTCGTGGGCCCAGGGGCCCCATTCGGAAAGTACTTTGGGGGCAGATCCCCAAGTACCTGGGGAAGCCGCCTCTCGCCCCGGACGTCTGAGAGTCGTCAACACAGAAAACAGAAAAACGCTAGTCTCCAAAAAGTTTACAAAGTTGCACAGCCAGGAGGATCCTATAAATCTCGCCTGCCACCCTCCCTGGGACACACTCGGGGGGTGGAGATGAGTGGGTGGATACCACATCAGTTCTTCCAGATGTTCCAGCCGGCAAGTCCCAGGCTCGGGCAGGCCAGGGATGGCCAGTGCGAAAGTGATGTCCCAGTCCCAGGGGCCTCTGGGATTTATGGTGGGTGGGGTGTCTCCCGAGAGCTTCCCTGGACCGCTGAACTCCTCCTCCTTCTCTGAGGCCTTTTCTGGAAACAGCCTCACCCCCCTCCCCCCACCGCCCCATCCTCCTGAAGGGCTCTGGCCCCTTCTGCCCATTCTTGATCTGGCTAGGGCCTTCCAGGGCAGGGCCCCTGCCTAACTGATGTATCCCCATGCCTAGAACAGTGCCTGGTACCTAGTGGGTATCCATAAATATTTGTAAAAGGAATGAGTGAATGAATGAACGAATGAATGAAGGAACGAACAGACATTTCTTCTTCCTGTGTGGGAGAACAGATTAACACTTGTGTTATATGGCCCTAAGGAACCCCCAAACAAATCGCTGGGCTCCCAACTCTGGGGGCCTTAGGTTTTGCACAGCAGTAGGGTAGAACAGACTTACTCCAGCCACTGGCTACATGCAATGACCTCCATGCCCCACCTGTTGGAGGACATAAAAGGAGCTTGAGAGAGGAAGCACGGTGGGGTAGAGAAGGGTCCCAGGAAGAGCAGTGACCTCCTGGTCACTGACACCTGCTGAAGGCCTGATGGGTGGCGTTTGTAGCAAAAAAGACTCATGATTTGACATCAAGAAGGACTTCCCACTATATGTTGATATATCTTGGATGGTTTCATTGTTGAGCTGTCCAGAGGCAGGGGGACACCAGAGGTGACTTCTTGACCTTCCCAGATGGCCCTTTGGGGCCTTCCAGACCCGTCTGAGGCTCTGCTCACCAGGCGTGGGAGGCCGGACTGTGGATGGTTAGCTCAAGCCTGCATCCTTGGACTGTGCCAACCCGGACAAAGGTGCCCCACACACTGCCTGGCCTGGGATAGTGTCCAGACTTGGTCCCCAGGGTCCTCCCACCCCTGCTGGACAGCGGCCTCTCCCAGTGAGTCAGCCCTGACGTCGTGGAGGGAGCGGAAAGGCCGAGGGCGTGGGAGGTGGTGCTCCCTCCCTCTTGTCCTCACCTCCCTGGGCTCAGTCCCCAAAACCTCCTTCCCTCCCACCATCCCTACCCTCTCTAACTTCCTTGTGAGTTTCCCAGGAGCCCATGCGCCCAGAGCTGTTGCCCTGTCCGTGGAGACATGCCCTGTGTGTGCCTAGGCGTGGGGAACTGTGGTTCTTGGGCTAGAAGCATCACAAAGTGACTGAGCGCGAGGTCTGGATTCCACCGTCCCTCTCCTCACCCTCACAGCCCCACCCTATTAGGGGGTGGTGGGGCACCAGCTCCTTTCTCAGGTGCCCTGGGGGCATTTTTGTTTCCCACCCGGAACTCTCTATGGCCCCAGGCCTTGGGTCTGCTTGTCTACCCCTGCTCTCCAAGGCCTCCCTTAGGTGTGTGATCTCTGCTTTGTGATTCCCCCCAGACTGGAGACTCGCACTGCCACCCACCGCAGGCCCGTGGACTCAGGCCTCTAACTCCGTCCAAGTCTGTCTCTCACCCGCCCAGCCCCCTGCTCTACCCCAACTTCAAAGCCCAGAGCCAGCAGGCGCTAATTACATGCCCCCCACCCCCCTCGCTCGTTAAGTGTTATTAGCCCCAGTTTACAGATGAGGAAACTGAGACTGGGGAGGTGGAGGACGTCACCCCCTGCATCCCCACCCTGGCCCCTGAGCCAGGACTGGCAGGATGAGGTCTGGGGACCCTGCCAAGACTCCCCTTCCTTGGAGAAGCCAGGGCCCATGCCAGCTCCTGCTTCCGGCCTTTCCCTAGCGCTTGTCTGTCCCTTGAAGCCAGCTGTGGGTTTGGGCGGACAGCTGCAGAGCCGTGGGATGTGGTGGGCAGAGAGCCTCTCTGGAATCGCACACAAGCAAAATGCAAATGAGCCCCCCAATTATTATAGAGTCGGGCGGTGGCACTTTAGGTAATAGGACTTGGGGAGTGGGGGTACCCCCACCCTCCTGCTCAGCAGCTTGCCAGGGGCCCCCGGTGTGAGGCTGGTGATGCTGTCCCCCTGAGTGGGGCTGGGCTGGGTGGGGCTGGGTGGGATGAGGCGGGCTGGGGGAAGGGTGCCACCAAGGATGTTGGCGGCTAAGACCTAGGACGGCCCTGCCTTCAGGGACAAGAGAAACCCTGTATCTCAGCCTGTGCTAGGGAAGGCAGAGGCTACCCTCTGTGGTCTGGGAGCAAGGCCAGCTTCTTGACCCTGTTTGACTCAGCCAACCAGGACTTAGTGACCTGTGAGATCTTTGAGACACCCCCCCCACACACACACACACACCTGACAAAGGGGGACAAGGCCCTCCTTTGTATAGACAGGAAGACTGAGGTCCAGAGAGCGCAGTGATCTGTCCCATTGGGCCCGCACAGCGCAGAGGGAAAAGCACAGAATTTGGAGCAATACGGTCCATGAAATTCGGGCTCCTGAGGGAAAAGCAAAGGCTGGGAGGGGGAAGTGGGTGAGAGGCGTGGGGGCTTTCCAGGGAAAACGTGTCGTTCGCAAAGCTGCGACCTTTCCAAGTGCTGGGATCGTGTGGTGCATTTCTCGCACGGCTGCTGTGCACAGATGGCGGGCTGGGACCGTGGCGGAAGAGAAATACATGCCTGCTCCCTAGCTGTGTGGTTCCACGCTAACGACTCCATGAATGCACAGGGGTTTGAATTGCAGCAAGAGAGATGGAAAGCAGACTTCAGGAAGAACTTTGCCCTTTGGGGGATGAGGGCCTCTGAGATATGTGCCTAACAAATAGAGGAGCAGGCATTCTGCTCTGTCTGGTACCTAGATCCTTTACTGGAGTGTGGGGACATCCACCCTACAGGCTTCGCCCCCCCCTCCCCACCCCCCACCCCCCACTGTCTTCCGCACGGAATGAAAGGCTCATGGACTTTGTCATCATGGGAAGATCCCACATCCGGGAAAACTGGAGATGACGTCATCGCAGCTTTGGACCAGGTGTGCTGCTGCCCCCCCCCACCCCCGGCCCCGGCTGCGCCTTCACCCCTGCAGCTGTGAGGGTCTCCGTCTGAGATCTCATGGGGGAGTTGTGGGGAGAGAGGCATAGTCAGGAAGCAGAGGGAACCAGAATCAAAGAGTCTGGCTCCTGCTCCTCCCTTCTGTCCCCACCCTGTCTCCTTAGCAGGCCTTTCCGGAACAGGATGTGTCTCTTCGGGGTCCTTTTGGCCTGGCGACTCTTTGTTAAGTGTTCGGGGCCAGATGAAGTGATTTGGAGCAAAGGGAAGGCAGGGAACGTGGCTCTGTGTGACTCAGTGGGGGTGTCAGTGCCCATCTCTGCTCCTTAGTCTCCTGTTACTGTTTTTTTTAAGTTTATTTATTTATTTTGAGATTGAGAGAGAGAGAGAGAGAGAGAGAGAGAATCCCAAGCAGGCTCCTTGGGGCTCGAACCCATGAACCATGAGCTCATGACCTGAGCCGAAACCAAGAGACAGATGCTCATGTGGCTGAGCCCCCGGGAGCCCCTTTAGTCTCTTGTTTTCAAACAAGGGACCATCACCTGAACCCTGGCTTTCACACTGGCAAGGATTCCACACTGTGGAGACCTGCATAGAAGGACAGTTTGCAAGACAGATCTAAGCAGATTTGCGGTAGGTAAATCAAGGGTGGGGTCCAGAGTGGGCCTCCTGCCCACATCCCCACCCCAGGGAAAGCCACCCAGAGCCCCCACTGGGATGCAACTCTCCTTCCTAGGCCCTCATCCGTGGAAGCTCAAGCTTTGCCTAGGACATGGGCTCCTGAGCTTTGTGTTACTGTCAGGGGGCCACTGCCCACCTTTCCTTTGACACTGTGAAACCTTCATGGCAGGGACCCGCTTGTCAGGGACGGATCGGCCAGCTTGGTGGCTAATGAGGCAGGGGTGCAGGGTCCCGCAGCCTGGGCTGCTACAGCTCTCTCGGCCATCCCCACCCTGGCGGAATTTGGAGAGTGCCCCTGCCTCCCAGAAGGCCCAGCTTCTCCCACTTGGTCAGGTAGACAGAGCTCTGGCCCTGGTCCCGATGCCAACCTACGTGCTACAGGCCTTAAGTCGGGCATTTCCCTCCCTGGGCCGCAATGTCACCGGGTCATCTCCAAAGTTGCTTCCAGCTCCAATGTGACATCAACTCTATGCTGAGAAACTCATCCGAGTTCCCATACATCGCCCTGTTTTCTTTATTTTATTTTATTTTATTTTATTTTATTTTATTTTATGTTTGTTTTTGAGACAGAGAGAGAGGGAGACACAGAATCCGAAGCAGGCTCCAGGCTCTGAGCGGTCAGCACAGAGCCCGACGCGGGGCTCGAACTCACGAACCGTTAAGATCGTGGCCTGAGCCGAAGTCGGAAGCTCAACCGACTGAGCCACCCGAGCGCCCCATCTCCCTGTTTTCTGTTCATCTGAACCCCATTTGCATAAACCTGTATGGAGCATCTAGTGTTCTCTCTGGTTCTCTGTTGAGCTGTCTTTGCTTCAATTTCTGGGAAATCAGGCGCAATGGACGGAGACCATGTCCTGTCTCTGTGAGCCCATCACCCGGCACAGGGCCTGGCACAGACGGTGTGCCCTGTAAACATAATGGCAGAGAAGAGGAGTCGGTGGGCACCTGGAGAGAAGGGGGAGGCAGGAGGGGAGTGCCTGGGGGTGGCGGCTGATTGGGGGTGGCGCGGGAACGGCATCAGGGAGGGAGGTGAGTCAATGTCTGCATCCATAGATTCATCGAAATGGTGAAGTGGGGTCCCAGAGGGGTGTGACGGCTGCTCAAGTTCATACAGCTCGTTCTGTGGCAGGGTTCAGACCCGAGCCCTTGACTTCTGACTCCTGCGCTGCCAGGCTGATGCTGGAGAGGTTGGGAGGTAGGAGCTGAGGGCGAAGGTGGGGGTGGGGGCGGGGGGAGGGGTGGGGAGGGGAGGGCTCTCCCTGTCCTGTTACCTCCCCCTCAAACCGGAAGAGCACTCAGTTCTCCAGTCACAAGGAGCCAGACACCTGCAGGAAGGGGAGGCCCCTCTGGACGCTGAGGGGGGTCCCAGGCTGTCAAGTGGCCAGGAAAGACTTAGAATCTGGTTGGGAAGGTGAACGGGCAGCCTGCCATGGTCCCACCTTCCTTTGGTGCGTCCGAGAGGAGCTCTGAACAAGGAAGTGGGATCCCCTGCCCTAGAAGTCTTGGAGAGTCAGGGGAAGCCTAGTGAGATCAGGCTGGTGTGGTGGCAGGGGACAGGGTCCTGGGGCCACCCAGAACATCCCCAGCCCCGTGACCCAGGAGGGGATCCAGGAGTCATAGAGAGGGGCCCACAGAGCCCCTCAGAGGGGATTAGAGCAATCACTCCTATGGGAGGCCCAAGGGGGAGAGCTAAGGGCGGGGCTCTGAAACTGGTGGGCATCTGGAAAGCGGTGGGATACATTCTTCAGGGGTTGATGCCAGGGCCCAGCCAGCCTCTCCATCCTTCAGAGCTCTTCTCCAGGCTGTTCACCGCGAGGGGATGGTTGGGGAGCCCCTGGGTCCAGGCCCCCCCTTTCTTGTCCAGGACTCTGTTGCTTTGACCACATACCCCACCCCGGGGGGGCCCTCTGGACGAAGGCCTTCCTGAGGGGAGACCAGTCAATCCCCGAGCTCATCAAACTGCAGCGTTTGCTCTCGGTCGGCAGGGAGCCCTCCAGAGGGAAGGGGGAGACGGTCACCAATCTGACGGGGGAGGCACCAGTGTACTCAAGGTATAGACACAGGGAAGGACAGTGAGTATTAAAGGGCTGGGGCGCAGGGAGAAGGGTCAATAGAATTTGGGTCCAGAGTTCCCGGTGTGGAAGAAGGGCTTGGAACCTGAGCAGGGGAGGAGAAAGAGAAGTTGCCTGAGACCGGGGAGAGGCTTAGGAGAAGCGTGGGGGACACCAGGGGATGACAACCGTGAGCTGAGGAGGATGGAAGGAGGAGAACCGCTCAGGGCGCTGAGGAGCTACCCAGAGGAGAGCTGGGAGCCTGGGAGACAAAGGGAGGAACGGGGTGCAGTAGCCCCAGGCAGAGGGGCTGAGGGGGAGGGGAGAGGACACCGAGCCCTCCCAGGACAGGGGGAGGGCTGGACGGGATGGAGGGGCCAGGAGGCCGGCCTGGCCCGGAGCCCTGACCGCACTCCCCCTCCCCTGTGCCCATCCCGGCCCACCCTGGCGCTGCCCCAGGCCGGCCATATCCTGGCCCCCGGCTCTCCCCAGGCAGAGCCAGCCCCGAGCGGGTGCCCAGAGAGCAGGGTGCCGCAGCTGCCGAGAGCGGGTTCAGCGTGGAGCCTTGGTGGGGGTTGATAGGAGACTGCCAGGCGCCGCTTAATAGGATTTTAATTATACAGCTCCAGCAAGAATTCATTCCCCCCTGGGCTTGGGCCCTCACAGATACCTCCATCCCCACCTCAACATCTTCCCAGCCCTGGCAGCCTGCTCTCCCAGGCCCCCCGCTGCCCGCCCCCCGCCCACCATGGGGGACTCTGGCCTGTCTCCTGGAGACTTTTGCTCCTCTGGGGAGCACCTCGGAGAGAACACAGGCCCCCGGGGAGGCCCCCCCGCCATGGGGAGCTCCTCCGAGGTCTGCATCCAGGGCTCGGGCACGGCCACAGCTGACCTTGGTGCTGGGCAGAGAGGGTGCGCCCGGCTTTCCGATCGCTGGGGACTCCGTGCTCATCTTCCCAGGGCGAGCGTGAGCCACGCCAGGCCCAGCCGTGTCGCGGTTCTCACGGGACACTTAACAAACGGCTCCGGGAGGCAGGCAGGGCAGAGGGAATGGTCGTCCCCATTTTACGGGTGAGGAAACGGAGGCCCCAAGAGTTTAAGCGACGTGCCCAAGAACACCACGAGCTCCAGGTTCTGGCCATAGCCCTGAGCTGCCTTTCCTTCCCCACCATATACCAGCTGGAAGGAGCTGCCCCTTCTGCCCTGTCTGTCTCCTACCTGTCTCTCAGGCATGAGATGTTACCACGAGTCTGGGGTACGTCCAGCATTTCGCCATCATAATCCCATCACGCCATGTTGGCCTGCCTGTCTGTCTGGTTTGCCATTAGCCAATTGCTAGAAGTCCCTTGACCCGGCGAGACAGACCTCCCCGATGCCTGCTGGCCCAGCACCCCGACAGGCTGTGCCCTGTAAAATGACCCCCGTACCCTCGCCGCACGGCTAGCCTGCTCATCATCCCCCAGCCTCCCAGTCAGGTCAGCGTCGGCCAAGGTAGCAAAACGGACGTTCTCCTTGGCAGTCCTTTCTTGGGAGTCTCCATGATACTTTTTTAACATCAACCGGGGTACCTTCGTCCCAGCTAAGAAACAAACATCGGTACCTTACTGTTACCTAAACCCAACGCTTTATTTGAATTTCACCAAGTATTGTATTTTTTTAATTCCACAAGTAATGGGTGAATACATTCTTGCAGGGATGAGTCTCAATAATGTAGGAAAATAAACAGTGAAATATTGGATCTCCCCTCACCCCCTCCCTCCAGCCCCTTCCCTCGGAGTGATTCTTTTGCCCCCCTCTATGCACGTCCGTGCTCTTCCTGCCCCCTTTCACCACCCAGTGGGGCTTGAGCTCCGGCCGGTCAGCACATCAGCCTCTGAGAGGCATGCGACGGTCGTTCCTGCGGACCCCTCTCCCCGCTGCACTGGGTGCTCTCCTCCTCAGACCCTGCCGGCCGTCTCAGCTCCGCCGAAGCCATGCTTCCTCTGAATCGGGGCTTCAGGAAAGTCACCCGGATGTAACGGGCAGTGGGCAGCGGCCCCCAGTACCGTGGAAGGTACAGCAGACACAGTGTCTGCCCTCAGGAGCCCCCCAGCCTGTGCAGGAGGGCCCCACACATCCTGGCTTGGCTCCTGGATGACCATGGCCCCCAGAGCTCCTGCCGGGCCCACCTGTCTTTGCACAGAGGGTGCCCAAGCCTGGGTGGGGTGCGGTTTCTGGACAAAAGCCTCTGCCCTCCCCTCCGTCGGGTGTGGTTTCTGTTCTTTTCTGCTGGAGGCAGAGGAATGGCCAGGATATACATTAGCCTCAACTCACCCCGGCCAGAGGAGGAGGCTATATTCTAGCCTTTTCTGTCTCATCAGTACCTCTGGCCACAGCAAGTCCTAGAGGGCAACTCAGAGCTGTCACTCCAGTCTACCTGCCCCCATCAAAAGATCTTCTGGTTGCCTCTCAGCCTCCCAGAAGAGTTCTCTCACAGAGAACTTATCTTGTCCCTCCTCCCCACCTTTGCCAGTCGGCCTCACCCCACGCTTTTCCCCCCAGGGCCTTGGGCACAGGGCTGGGGCTGGAAGGGGCCGATGCCTATGGCGACAACCCATCCACCTGAGAAGCCGTGCCTGCCGCCACCAATTCCCGGGAGGGAAAGGGTACCTATTATTCCCAACGTCTGCTCTCCGACAGTGGAGCCCCCTGCCGCGGTCTTATGGCCTCCCCCCGGCTGCCTGGGAACTCAAGTCAGAGAGGACAAGGCAAGAAGACGGCTCTGGAGCTGGGAGGGGTCTCGGGGGTGAGGAGTGGTGGAGGGAGGAACGGCCACTGGGGGTGTCCCTGCTTGGTGTTTGTTCCTGTTATAGGATGAGGAGACATGTGCCCCCAGGCCACCCTGTGCAGGGGGGTCCACAGGGGGAAGCCAAAGCCCTGGGGGACCCAGCTCACAACCCCACGGGGCCCAAGCCCAGGAAAAACTGTGAAGCTGGACAGCCCGGGGTGGGGGCGCGGGGGACGGCAGCGTCCCGACCGGCTGCTGTGGCACCAGATGAAAGGCCAGGAGTGGGGCTGTTGGCAGACGGACAGGCGGGAGGGTGGAGGCGTAGGGTGGGGGGAGGGGAGATAACCATCTCTGAGGGCTGCCAGGTGTAGACATGGAGTGTGGAGGACGCGGATGGAGTTTTAGCCCTTGGGATCAGGGCAAAGAGCCTGGAGTTGGAAGGGTTCCCTATGAGGTCATCTTGTCCGGCCTGATGCCTCTGGGCGCTGGGCCCCAAACCAAGCAGGCCCTGCCTGGGGATGGCTTCTGGGGCTGGCTGCTCCTCCCCCGCCCCCGCCTGTCCTCCACCTTGCATCCGTCCCCAGCAGTGCCCCCACCCAAAGCCTTTACACTTCTGGGCACTGTCCTCCGTGGGGACGGTCGGCTAGCCCTGGACTCTGGTCAGTCGCTCGCTCGCTGCTGGACTATGTCAAATAGCTCAGGACTGGGCCCATCCTGGTCATCTTTTGTCCTTGATTTTGAATTTCCCTTACTTCAGTGGTCTGATTGTTTGTCCCATGTCCCCTACCCAACCTCGGAGAGAAGCTTCTGGAGACCACAGAAGGAGAAGGAACTTTCTCGCTCCCTAAATATGTCTCGTCACCTCTCTTCGACGTTCCACACCCACATCTTCCTCAGTCCACACGTCCGTCTTTTCTCGCCCAGAAATCACGTCAACGGTGCCCCCCTACTGGTCCCCCAGACCCCTCCTTTCCCTCTACACCCTTCCCAGAGCTTCCACAGCGGTCTGGCTAACACGAGAATCCAACGATGTCTCTTTCCTGCCCCGCACCGTGCAATGCGGTGGTGCCCTTAGAGGCGACAAGAGGGCCCCCGCCCCGGGCGCCTCAAAACAGAAACAGGGCACTGACGTTGGGCTTGAGGAAAAACCCCTGACGTGCCTAGGTCGGGCAGGATCTCGTACCTGGGTGGGCATGGCGCCACCCAGGCCTCAAAACACCTGCTCTTGTCAGGAATACTGCTCGGGCCCGGGACGGGGAAATGCTTCTTGCTCTCAGCTCTTGAGACAAAAAGCGACTGTGTCTGTGCGTCCTCAGAACGCGCCTGGGCCCGGTGACAGAGATGGGCATTGTAGCAGTGGGCTCGGGTGAAATAAAAAATACGTAGATATACCTGCTAAGCACTTCCTTCCAGATGGCATGCATGCAATGAGCTAGTTTTGCAAACCATTCAAGAAAGGTACAATGGGTTCTGCTATAATTACATATCCTAGTAGTGTTAAGGGTCCATGTTCGTAACTCTCTTTGAGTTCCAGAAGTACATACAAATCAGGGTAGTGTTCAAAACAGGCGTGTGCCTGGCGGGCGGGGAACATTTTACCCTACGGAACAGTTCATAGAAATTTGTATAAATAGAGGTCTGGGTGTAATATATGCAAAATTTGAGAGTGAGTCTTTTTTTTTTTTTTTTTTTAAGTAGGCTCCCTACCCAATGTGGGGCTTAAACTCACGAGGTGTCGCATGCCCTACCAACTGAGCCAAACAGGCGCCTCGACATTGAATCTCTATATTGGCAATTTGATAGGCACTCGGTGTTGGAAAAACAAAGCATTGTATTTTATGAACAGATCTCATCATATTTAATTATATTTACAAAATTTTAAATTAAAAAAAAAATTTTTTTTTTGATGTTTGTTTTTCGAGACAGAACATGAGTGGGCGGGGGTTGGGGCGGCGCAGAGAGAGAGGGAGACACAGAATCCGAAACAGGCTCCGGGCTCTGAGCTGCCAGCACAGAGCCCCACGCGGGGCTCGAACTCACCAACCGCGAGATCACCACCTGAGCCGAAGTCGGACGCTCAACCGACTGAGCCACCCACCCAAGCGCCCCTATGTTTACCAAATTTTAGGTTAAAAATTTAGATTTTTCTTTTTTTTTTTTAACTTCGATTTTCTTCAGTATTCTCATGTACCATTTTGCTATTCATTAAGTATAATTTATAGGTTGCTTTTCCATTTTCACAGTTACGTTAGAATATTTTAGTCACGTAAATGTGAACCGGGGCTTTACACAAATTTTTAAATTCTGTTGTTATGAAGGCCTATTGTCGAAGGCAAGGAGAACATAGTTTATTTAGCAGTTTGGCGTCTGGATCCACTGTTTGGGAGGTGCCTGCTAAATCAGTTCGTCCTCCATGGGCGAGGCTCGCAGGCCCCCGGGGACTGGACCCTCGGGTGAGCAGGGATGGGTAAGGGCTCCGGGACGAGGCAGGGGCTTCAGTGGAAGGAGACAGAAGCTCTGTCTGTGGTGACCAGAGCTCAGCTCTGACCCTCAGTGCTAGCACCACCGAGGCCTCGATACCTCGGAAGTTTGTAGACCTTCGGCCCTAAAGAAACTAAAAATTCTAGGACAAACTAGCTTAGACCTTAGCCTCTGCCCAGGTACAAACCACCTGGGGAGGCCCCAGAGAGCCAAGTCCTGTCTGTGAAGGAAACCTCCAGTGGCCTTCTTGCCAGCCACCCTGTAGCCATGGGTAAGGGAGGGATAAGGGGAGGCTAGACGCCCAGAGGCACCTAGAGGGGGTGCTAGGGTTTGGATGGCTGGGAAGAGGCAGGGGTCCACCAAAAAGGCCAACTGGTACCTTCGTCATAGTCTCCGGCTCCCTCGAGGAGGATTCTCGTGTTGGCAGAAATGGGGGGGTAGGTGGAATATGAGGGGAGACCTGTCTTTTCTCTCTTGAGGAGACGGCTTCAAACATGTTGGAACCCCAATGCTTCCTGAGCACTTAACGTGTGCCAGGCACTGTGCTGATGTGAGTTACCTCACTTCCCTAGAGAACCACAGCCATTCGACGCTGCCTCGTCCAGTCGTTCCATTTGACAGAAGAGGACATTGAGGCTGACGGCGGGTGGGGGAGGTGGCGGGTAACTTGCCACAAGGTGAGCGAGAGGCAGAGCCCACACCGGGGTCTGGGTCTCCTGACTCCGTGGCTGGGGTGCTCTCTCACCATCCCTAGGACCTTCAGGACAAGGACATTCTCTGCCCACAGCCCACAGCAACGAAGACACATCCCAAGTCCGCAGCATGTCGCAGGCCCCGCGGCAGGACTTCTGTGCCCCATCCTTATGTGCGTGGTCCATAATGCAGAGCGGCAAGGGCACTAGGAGGTGCTTCAGTTCAGCCTCAGTTTCCCCTTTTCTCCCATTGGCTGGAGAGCCGGGCCTCCCTGGGCCTTGTCTCCTGCTGACCCACCTGTCTCCTCCCTGGGTCTCTGAGTTCCCAGCCAGCCTTCAGCTCCCCGAAGGCCCAGCCCTCGGGGGGGGGGGGGGGGGCCAGCTTCCTTAACCCAAAGGTCAGAACAGGAGTCCGGGACAACCCCCAGGACTGGAAAGTGAAGGGGCCGGGTGCCTCGTTTTACCCTATGTATGTTTTTCATCATCGTTATGGCCATCCGCATCCTCACGACAATGAAGATAACCTTTGGGTGCTCGCTTCGTTCCGGTCACTCTGCTTAAAAGCCGGTACCAGGGGCGCCTGGGTGGCTCAGCCGGTTAAGCGTCCGACTTCGGCTCAGGTCATGATCTCACGGTTCGTGAGTTCAAGCCCCGAGTCGGGCTCTGTGCTGACAGCTCAGAGCCTGGAGCCTGTTTCGGATTCTGTGTCTCCCCCTCTCTCCCTGACCCTCCCCCGTTCATGCTCTGTCTCTCTCTGTCTCAAAAATAAATAAACGTTAAAAAAAAAAAAAAAAAAAAGCCGGTACCATTATTTGCTCCATTTGTCAGCTGGGAAAACTGAGGTCAGAAAGTGTCAGGAAAGGGCTGACTCCGCGGTCCATGGGTAGGGCAGGATGCCAAGCACTCCCACCCTATCTCCAGTAGCCCTGAGCCATGGCCACTGGCTCCTCCCGCTTCCCTTGGAGCACGTGACCCCATGACCCCAGCCCATGTCCTGCCCAGGCCCCAAGGCTGCCGCTTGGTGTTACCAGAGAAGCTGTCAGGAGCCGGGTGTATGCAGACCCACCAGGGAGGGAGCTGGGTTTCCTCCTCTCTGCTTCTACCCTCTGGCTCATCCTGCCCATGGCTGGGCCCACGGGATGTCCCGTGGATGGACAGAAACTCTGCTGATGGCCCCTGTTCCTCCGGCCAACAGACATGGACCTGAGCTCCTCTTGCGTGCCCCACACTGTACCGGGCACTGGGCAGACAGGGCCAGGCATGAACCCCACCCTTCTAGAGCTCCCCGTCCAGTGTGGGGTGATGGAGGAGAAATCCACGACCTTCGGGGCGCCTGGGTGGCTCAGTCGGTCGAGCGTCCGACTTCGGCTCAGGTCATGATCTCACAGCTTGTGACTTCGAGCCCCGCGTGGGGCTCTGTGTTGATGGCTCAGGGCCTGGAGCCTGCTTCGGATTCTGTGTCTCCCCCTCTCTCTGCCCCCCCCCCAAAAGAAATAAACATTTAAAAATAAATTAAAAGTTAAAAAAAAAATCAATGACCTTCATTCATTCTGGAGATGATAAGCCCTGTGTGCCAGGTCATATTCTAGGCACTGAGGATCCACACATGAACAGAAGAGCCCCAAATCCCAGCCCTCAAGGCGCTCAGGTTCTAGAAAAGGGAAATGAAATGGTTCAGAGAAAGAAGCAAGTGATATAGCCTGTGGAAGGGCATGTGCTGTGGAGGAAAGTAATGCAGGGAGGGGGTCGGGGAGTGGGAGCGTGGGGCAATCCCATCACAAAACTAATTGGTGCTATGACAGCTTGGGGGCTCCAGAAGCGTGAAGGGACCTCAGATCTCTTTGTCAGCTGTGCCACTACCCTGGAGGGAGGGGGAGGAGAGCTGGGGGATCTGGAGCGCCTGAGTCTCAGGGCAGGGGTCCCCAAGCATCGTGACAAAAGAATGGGAACCATGGGGCCTCCCGAAATGATCTCTGACAGCCCCCTGTGTCAGAACCCGCCGACCCCGGGAGCACCCAGAATGCACGGGGACAGAGCTGCACACACGTGGGCACGCGCTTATCTGGACACGGGTGTGCGTGTGGGTACGTGCCATCGAAAAGACACCCGGCGACTGAGCACCTATGCTAGTTCGAGCACCCTGTCCCCAGGAGGCTCAGAGCCCTGTGGCAAGGAAGAGGAGTCCCGGAACAATGGCTCGGCTGAAGGCAGGGAATGCCAAAGCCAGAACCACAGAGCAAGAGATTACAGAAAACGTCCCGGCGGCAGCAGAAGTCGAACCAGGCTGGGTTGCCTTGGCTGGACGGAGCCCCAGTAACTACAGCCTGCCTGTAATGAAATGAAACGGGCTAGCTCGGAGGGCAGTGGGCTCCTCACTGGGACCTCAGAGGAAGCTTGACAACGACTGGTGGAAATGGCTTCATCGGCTGGACCGGGGGAGGGTACCGATGTCTTCTAAGGTGACTGAGGTCCTGCGAAGTTGGGGAAGCCACCGAAGACCTGGAGGAAGGAATGGCAGGATGAAGGACTTGGGCTTTATCTTAGAGGGCAATGGGGAGCCATGCGGGGTGTTGGAGCAGCAGAGACACGCAGGGAAAGCTGAGTCTCAGGAAGATGAACCAGACAGCGTGGTGCTGGACCAGATTGGAATAAGGAGGGATGCAGAGGGGAGAAGACCGATTGCTAAACTAGCCAAATGCACCAGTGCGTGTGTGTGCGTGTGAACACATGCACAAGGTGTGTGCAAGCAGAAATCTCCAATAACCGGGGAGCCATCAGTTGTGAGAGTGCTGAATGGTCTCTGGTCTTTTTTTAAATTTTTTTTTTCTTTTTTTCAACGTTTTTTTTTTTTATATTTATTTTTGGGACAGAGAGAGACAGAGCATGAATGGGCGAGGGGCAGAGAGAGAGGGAGACACAGAACCGGAAACAGGCTCAAGGCTCTGAACCATCAGCCCAGAGCCCGACGCGGGGCTCGAACTCACGGACCGCGAGACCATGACCTGGCTGAAGTCGGACGCTCAACCGACTGCGCCACCCAGGCGCCCCTCTCTGGTCTTTTTTTAAAAAGTTTATTTATCGAGAGACAGAGAGAGAGAGAGAGAACATGAGCAGGGGAGGGGCAGAGAGAGAGGGAGAGAGAAAATCCCAAACAGGCTCTGCACGGTCAGCAAGGAGCCTGACGCAGACTGGATCGCACAAACCGTGAGATCATGACCTGAGCCAAAATCAAGAGTTGGATGCTTAAGCGACTGAGCCCCCCAGGCGCCCCACGTGATTGTTTTAAAAATAAAAACAGTACGGTAGTGAAGTGTGCTTTCTCTACAGTTTTCTTAACAGCACTTTCTTTTCTCTTACTTTATCGTAAGGATACGGGGTATGATGCAGATAACATACAAAATGTGCGCTCACCGTTTTTGTTATCGGAGAGGCTCCTAATCAACAGTGGGATAGCAGTTAAGTTTGGGGGGAGTCAAAAGTTACACCTGGATTTTTGCCTGAGTGGGAGGTAGGTGCCCCTAACTTCCATGCTGCTTGAGGGCCGATTAATGAGCAGTTCAGCACCGGCACCCTTGAATCAAGGGTGCCCTGTACGGTTAACAAGGACGCACACTGTGTTGGTGCTGGTGTTGGGGCGGCTTTGCGGGCCTCTCTTTGGGGGTGCGGCTGAGGAGTAAATGTGAAAGGCATGCATGCCCCTATGGGACTCTGCGGGAAGGGAAGTTCAGGAACTCTCCTGGCATGGGTGACACACAGGTCTGTGTGTGGGTACGCACGTATAGGGGGGAGGATCGGGGAGGTCCAAATGGTGTGCGAGGTTTTGTGAGTACACTTGGCTCCTGCAGGCTCGGAGGGGCGGGGGGACGGGGTGGCTAACTAGGAGCGTGGGTCCGGTTGAGAATGTGATTTCCATCCAGTCTGGGGAGACCTGCGTTGAGGACCGCTACAAGCCAGGGGCTTTCCTGCACCCCAGCCCGCTGATCGCTCATCCAACCTACCACCCTGTGCGGGACGCACTATGGTTCCCGTCTCAACAGGTGGAGAAGCCCGGGATCCAAGAAACTTCCCCAGGGTCACGGTACTCTCCAAAGCCGAAGCAGAGCTCGGGTTTCCTCACTCTGAGTCGGGCACTCCTGCCTCATCGGCCACCTCCAACCACCATCTGGAGAGGTGAGTCACCAGAAGACGGTCGTGGGTGACAGTGTTCCCTTTAAGCATCTCCTCCCAGGCACCCATACATCTTCGGGATCCCAGGTTAAGTGCCCCTGCCTAAGTCCTCTGCCCCCTTCCCTGCCATCACCCTGACCCCCTCCTGCCATTCCCAGGCTCCTCAGCTCGCCACAGGCCCCTCTCCCCGCAGACCCACATCCCGTAGCCTCATAGCAGCACCGGAACAGCTCGACAGCCCGTGTATTATCCATACGTTTCCACCCCCAGCCGGGCGCTCAGTTATTGTTCTGGTGCAGGAGGGCGAGGGGGCGGCTTGTGGGCGTAGCGACGCCGGGCTGTCTGCTGGTTCTCTGCTTATTACCTCTTCTCCAGGCTCCCATTAGCCTGCCTGCCCCAGAGGCCTGCGCAGGCTCCCTGCTCCTCGGCACCTTTGTTCCTTAATTATCACTGGGGAGCCCCGCTCACCTGCCTGCCACTTTCTAAGAAGCTGTCTGGCTCCCCTTCCCCACCCTGCTACCCCCAAGACCTAAGCCCCTTTACCCCGTGGGGTGGGGGCATGTGTCTGGCAGCCGCTGGCCCCAGGCTTAGGCAGGCTCCTGGCCAGCCTGGGCCCTCACAGAAGCCCTTTCTTTTTGTCACCTCCTCCCAGAACCTCGCCCAGAGGGATGCTGCCTTGGATCTCGGGGCTGGAAGGGACTTCAAACTATCATGTGGTTCCACACCCGCCTCCCCACTGAAAACAGCTTGGATTGGGCCACCTACAGAAGGTACTCAATGAATATCCCGCGAGAGTATGATTAACCCCCATAGCCTCTACTTGAATGCCTCCCCAGTGGGCAGCTCACCCCCTCCCGAGGCGGCCAGTGCCACCTGGAGATGGCTGGGACTGGTATGAAAGCACTCACCCCCATCTCTCCCCGGGGCCCTCAGATTTTTCACGGCCTTAAATCTAGAGACCACCCTGCTGTGTTTCTGAATCTGGGGCTCCGTCCTGTCTTTCCTGCTGGGGGCTCACTGAAGCCACCTCAGGCAGGACACCCCCCCCCCCCCCCCCAGTGTCCAGGAGGCACTCGATTCCCCTCTTGGGCTTGGAGACTCAGGCCTAGCCTGGCTTTAGCCCCTGGCTTGCCTCCCGTCTCAGGCCTCTGGCTGCTGTTCTCCAACGGAAGGTAAGGGGGAGGCGGCGCTGGGGTGAGTGAGAACCCTCAGGCCAGACAAGCTCTGACAGCCGACAACAACCGCGGGGGAGGGCACTCGCTGCACGCACAGGCCAAGGCCGCGGGAGGGAAGGCCTCAGGGAGTCGGGGCAGGAGACAGGAATCTCCCCTCCCGAGCCAGCCTGCCGCCCTGCCTCCTGACCCTTGCACAACTCCCTGCCTCAGTGCACTGTGGGTACGAGGGGGTCGGAGATGGAGCTTCCAGATGAAGGAGCCAGCGGTGAGCTGACCCACGTGGGCACCAGGGGCCCCCTCATGTCAGGACAGCGCCCGCCCAAGGCTCCCAGGGCACTTGGGAGCGGGCGCCAAAGCCTATGGCTGCCTTCGGACCCAGGCCCTTACCCACAGCTGCACACAGCGGGGGCCCAAACAGGACAGAGGACCACCGTGTTCCCAAAGGGCTCATTGCCACTGCCCTCCTTGGGGGCCCTTCCTGTCCACGCTCCCTCCCACCACTGCCATTTTCCACCCCGGTCTCCATCCAGTTGGAGAGTTGTCCTTTATGATCTTGAGCTTTGTGTTCTTTTTTTTTTTTTTTAATGTTTTTTTTTTCAACGTTTATTTATTTATTTTTTATTTTTTTATTTTTTATTTTTTTTGGGGGGACAGAGAGAGACAGAGCATGAACGGGGGAGGGGCAGAGAGAGAGGGAGACACAGAATCGGAAACAGGCTCCAGGCTCTGAGCCATCAGCCCAGAGCCCGACGCGGGGCTCGAACTCACGGACCTCGAGATCGTGACCTGGCTGAAGTCGGTCGCTTAACCGACTGCGCCACCCAGGCGCCCCGATCTTTGTGTTCTTGAAGTGGGTCTCGGGCATCTCTGAGACCGGGGGCTCCTTGAGGGCAGGGTCGTGCCCCTCCCTGAGTCGGGGGGTGCGGGAGGGGCCGCTCTGTGGGAAGAGGGTCATGCCTCTCCGTCAATCTGGGCACAAGGGAAGGGTGGAGATTGGAGCCCAGCCACAGCCTGGCCTTGGCTCTGAGCATCCCGTGTCCCAGGAGTGCTACAGTGAGGCCAGGAAGGCGCCTGGCGCATGTCACAGGGCCCTCTGGACAAACACCAGCTGGGGGTGGAGGACTCGGGTCGGGAGGCCACCTCCAGCCACCAGACTGTGACCTCAGCCAGGCCGCCCCGTGCTGCTCTCCGGATCTGACTCAGTCCCTTCCCAGTGCTGCTGGGCGTCCATCCCCAGGGTCAGCCCCCAGGAGGTCCGCCAGATTCCACAAGCCCCACCCAGACAGAGGCAAGGCCCACTTGGGCATATCCAGGGGCTCCAGCGGGATCTGAGGGGTCAGCAGAGTGCAAAGGTCACCAGCTCACCCCTCCTTTCCTCCTCATTCCGTTTCTCCAGACCTGAAATTCCCGTCTAGGTGTGGGTGTGAGTCCTGGTCACGGAGGTGCCCCACATCAGGCTGGAAGAAGAGGAACCCCCACAAGGTTCTATGATAGCCATAGACCCTTCGGGGTCTCTCAAAGTCACCCCCAGAACCTTCTCACTACGAGATAATAAATGAAAGGCAGTTCGTGGAGAACGTCCCCTGAAGCTTGTGTCCAGATGTGCGGAAGAGGCTGGGGGCTGGGGGGCATCAGGAGCCTGGAGGGGAAGGATGAGAAATGGCTGACTTAGCCCTTAGCCCCTCAGCCAAAGGGATCTTGATAAATGTAAATCAGAACACGTCCTTCCCCGGCCTCAATGCCCCTGCCCCAAGGACCACTCACCTCACTCAGAATAATATGGGAACCCTACAGGCCCTACACCATCTGGACTCTGCCTGCCTCTCATGTCTCATCTTCCCCTACTTTCCCCTCCAGGTTGATCAGCCTTCTTGCTGCTTCGCACATGTACCAGGCCTGCGCCCGCACCTGCCTCAGGGCCTTTGCACTGACCATTCCTTCCAAGGAGACCGCTCTTCCTTATACGTTTCTTCATTTTTGTCATTCAGAGCTCAAGACATCTCTTCTTAGAGGTGCTCTAAGTGACCCCATCTAAAAGTGTGCCCCTCTGGGGGCGCCTGGGTGGCTCAGTCGGTTAAGCGTCTGACTTTGGCTCAGGTCATGATGATCTTGCGGTCCGTGAGTTCGAGCCCCGCGTCGGGCTCTGGGCTGACCGCTCAGAGCCTGGAGCCTGCTTCGGATTCTGTGTCTCCCTCTCTCTCTGACCCTTCCCCGTTCATGATCTGTCTCTCTCTGTCTCGAAAATAAAAATGAACGCGAAAAAAGAAAATTTAAAAGAGCACCCCTCTGTCTCCACAACTCGGCCTTATTCTTCCTCACCGCCCCGTCACTACCTGAAAGGAGTTCCTCTTTAATTCCTTAGTTATTGTCTGGCTCCCACACTAGAACGTAAGCTCTCCGAGGACCTGGCTGTGTCCTTGTCGCCCAGCCCAGGCCTGGCATAGTGGGTGCTTCAGAGATCTCTTTTGAATAAATGAGCGGCCAGGGGAAGGAGAGAGACATGGGCAGAGGGCCCAAGGGCTGGCGGGGTTGGTACAAACAAGGACCGGGGAGCTGGCCCTTTGGTCCCCAGGCCTCAAAGGGCACACACCACGGGCTGAGGCAGCAGGAGGAGGGTGGGAGGTAAGGGAGGCTGCCAGTTGGCACTTTTATTTTGCCCCCCCAGGCTCCATTCTGAAGGCCAGTGGGGAGACTGAGGAAGGAGGTCCCACCGGCCCCAGGCTCTGGGTGTCTCCAGTCTGGAAGGGACAGGAAGAGTGCTTGGACTTCAGGCTTCTCCCCTGAGCTTGGAAGCCAGAGCCATTTCTGCCTGACCCGCTGTGTCAGGTTCCAGACCTTCCCGGTTCCATCCACAAGCTCCTGCTCCTCCTGGACAGGCAGGCCCGGAGGCCCGGCGTCACCGCTGGCCACTCCTGGCCCTCCAGACTTCTCCCCGTGTGGTGACTGTAGAGGCGTCCCCTGACTGGTCCCTGTCATCTCCATCAACCCGCTGAGGCAGCCTCACCTTCGCTGGCCCCAAACACTCCCAGCCCCTGAGGCAAACTCCACCACCAAGGGGGCGGTGGATGGGGGGAGGGAGGGGAGGAAGGGTCCTGCCTGACTTTGACCCCCATGCCCTGGGGGAAACTGGGCCCTGCGGGCAAGGGCATGGGCTCTGGACTTTGGCAGACTCCGGTTGCCTCCCTTTCTCCTCAGTTCTCTGATCTCGGGGAAGTTACTTAACGTCTCCAATTGTCCATTTCCACATCCAGACAATGGGGATAACAGGGCACGTCGTACTGGGTGCCTTGGAGGTTAAGTGGGAAAACAAAGAGTAAGCACCTAGCAAAAACCTGGTAATCCCTTCCCTTTCAGACCTCATTCCCTTGCTCAAGACTCTGCTGTAGCTCCCTATTTCCTGCTGTGTCTGATCTCCATTCCTCTACTCGGCACTCAAGGATCTCCGTGTCTGGCCTGACCTTCTCGATCCAGTCTTCACTCCCAAGATTTCCCATACAGGCTCTCTCTACTCCCGTGTCCCCAGTGAGCACAGCATGGTCGAGCCTCTGCCGTGCCCTCTGTCCACATTGCCTTTCTTGTCCCCTCTGCCTCTCCTACTTGCCCTGCAAGGCCCCTTTCTCCAGGAACACCCCCGAACCATACTCCTGCCCTGACCATTCTCTGTCACCTCAAACCCTGCTGTTGACTTAGGCTGGCATGAAAGCCATGGTGTTGGATGTTCCGTGTCTGTGGATGAGCTTGCTCCGGGACTAAACACATAACAAACAAGTACTCGGTAAATATCTGTCTTTTGATTTGTTACAAAGCAACAAATAGAGGAAGTCAGTATACGGTAAACTGAGGCATTGGGAGGGATTCTGGGAAGGGTGAAGGTGGTGAGCGTCTCACCTGGGGTTAGGAGCTAAGCTCGGTGCTTTATGTATTATATCTTCATTCTCACCACCGTGGGAGGCAGTATTAGACCCATTTCACAGACGGTAAGACAGAGGTTCAAAGAGGGTTAGTGACTTGACCAAGGTCACTTGGCTAGAAACTGGCAAGGGCAGGACTTGATCTGAGGCTGATGGGGGTGTCCTGAAGAGGCTCATTCTCATTCCAGAAAGAGAGTAGCCTGCTCAAAGGCTCAGAGGGGAAGGCTGAGGGGAGTATGTAGAGGGAGAGAGCGGGCAGATAGATTGGAGGGGAGTAAGGGTACATCAGGGAAGGTGTCAGACTGCCTACTTAAAGAGGAGGGAGAGGGGTCTAGAACCATCTCTCTGACAAGCTAGAGAACGATTCAGCAAACCCTCCTGGGGAAGTGGTTGCGGCTCCAGAATTTTCCTTACCAGAGAGTGCCGCAGCTAAGCCCCTGAGTCCATACGAGCTAACGTGCTCAGCCTCCTGTCCCCAGGGCTCAGGGACAGAGGGGCAGAGAAGATGGCCTCTCCAGCCCCTTCCCACCGAGGCAGGGACGTCAAGAGAGGCTGAGAGTGATGTCACTGGTGACCTCAGGTTTCTCACCCACCTTCCCCAAAGCATTTTCTTCAGCGTCACTTGTCTGAGTGACTTGCCCGAAGTCCTTATATCACAGACCCTGCTGCTGTCACCCCAGCACTTGTCCCTGGCGTGGACCCCGTGGAGCCTCGCCTACCCCCACCTCTCATCAGGGTGCCAGTCTCGAACTCTCCAGTCGTCAGTACTTGGCACAGAGACCCTCACAGTTCCCCAGCCCCCCACTGGCCAAGCCCTCTGTGCAGGCGGCCAGGCCCAGCTGGAATAACAGCTTCCCTCCCTCCCTCCCACAGACACGGGACTATTTATGGCTCACCAGGGCCTTCACACCCATGAGCTCACTGGAGCATTCCCCACCCGCTCTGGGAACCCAGCAGGGCAGGCGGCCATTAGCCCCATTTTGCAGATGGAGAAACTGAGGCTGCCTTGCCCAGTGATTTCCCCAAAGCCGGGCCTCCTGACTCTTTAGTCTCAGGCTCTTCTTAATCCCTCTGGGACCGTGACCCAAACACCCCTAAATCTGAAGTGGGGAGTTTTCCCACCGGGGCCAGGTGGGTGGAGGGGTAGGCTCTGGTGAGTTAGCCAGTTTCGGGAGTGGGAAGGAGCCTCCGAGGCAGCGGGGCGAGGAGGGAGGCAGTGAAGGGAAGCTTAACGCGGCCTCAGTCATGGTAAGAGTCTGCCAGGGGCACCTGCAGGGTGGATGTGGGGGCCCGCAGGCTGGGCAAGCAGGCGGGGAGCGCGGCTGGGGTGTTGGCTGGCCAGGCTGGGGCAGGGGAAAGGGACGATCCCCAGCCTCAGGGCTCCCTCCTGGACAACCAGACACGGGTAGCTGTGTGCCGGCTGCAGCTGGAGGGATGCCGGGGAGACCCCAGTAGGGGGTTTCTATCCCAGCCTGCATCAGGTCCCCGAAGCCCTTTCCAGAAGCCTTCTCTGATCTGTCTTCAGACTCTTCTCCCGGCCCAGGGAACACTAGTTTGAATTCTCCTTGTTCTCCTTCTCAGAGCCTGGGCACGGGAGGGTTCTGACTCCCCGGTAAGACTGGGGCGTCCCTGGGGACTACCTCTGCCTCTCTCCCGCCCCACTATGCAGGTCTCTATCCTGGAGCCCCACCCCGTCCAGCCAGGGCAGCCTCTGCCCATAGGGGGCGCCCAAACAGTGTTGTGGAGCCAGGGCATCCCTGCCGCCGCGTGAATTACCTGCAGGGACAGGGATCTGAGGGAGACGTCACGTGCACCCCCAAAGCTCCGGCTTGCTTTTCAACTGACCTGGTGACGAAAGGGAGGAGAGAGCTCTTAAGACAAGGAGGGAGGCCTCTCGTCCGGGATAGGAGGCAGGGACTGAACAATGACCTCTAAAGGAGGCTGGCGGACCCTCCAGGCTCCTGGAGGAAGACTGGCCTGAGGTGCTCACACAGCCTGCAGTGGACCCGGATGCCTTCCTTGGCCCTGCTCTGAAAGCCCCCGGGGCTAGTGGGCAGAGGCCCCAACCAAGCAACCCCTGTTTCCTTCCCCAAGTCTCTCGGAAAGAGTGGTGAGTCAGTTGCGGCCATGAACTCATCTGAGGCAGTAAAAATAGGAAAACAAACAGGCCTGTCCTCCAGGCGGAGGAGAGGGTAAGGGTGAGGGGGAAATGGGTCCCCCCCCCCCCCCCACCGCTGGGCAGAAAGGACAGCCATCTTTTGAAGTCCTCACGAGTGAGGCAGGCGTCCTTATGTCCCCTAGAGGCTCAACCACATCAAAGCCACCCAAGGAAGGTGGTTGGAGGGGCATGCTGTTACACACACAGTCACAGTCACACACGGTGACACAACCGAGTCCCCGAGGGACGCACAGTGACACACACAGTCGAGGGCGCCTCACCTCGCTTGCACACACAACACGCCATGCCAGGAACCCACCCGGCAGCGGCACAGGTGCGCACGACCCCACGGCCGGACCCGCGGGCGCACCCGGAGACAGCGTCGCAGGGCTGCGCGCAGGCACACGTATCCGCGACCGCGGCCTCCGCCCAGAGGCGCACGTGGATCGCGCAGAGCCGCACACAGCCACGCCGACAGCCACGTGCACACACCCAGCACCCAGCCACTCCCACGACCAGGCTCCGAGAGCCACACGGAACATCGCACAGCCAACGCCCGTTTCTCTGCCCACAGTCGTCCACGCGCACAGCCACCCCGACGGTCACACGCAGCCCGCGACCACACGGCTCCCACACAAGACACGCCCAGGAGTCACAGGCACACGACCTCAGTTACGCACTGGTCACGCGCTCCCAGCCGCGAAGGTGACCTCCCCACATTCCACGCGCCGTCCCTAAGACCCACTCGGCTCACGGGGCCTGTCACATCTCCTCTCAGGCTCAGCCTCCCCGGGGGTTAAAGGGAGCTGGGCCCAATCCGTTTCTCACAGGGGGTGCTTATGAATATGCAGATTTCCAGGCCCACTCCAGACCTTCTTCAGCCCAGAATTTGAGACCCCACGGCTCCGGGGGACCTCTGAGGGACCATCCACATACGAGAAGGGTGCCGAAACTTTGAAAGGGAGCCAAGGGCTGCTCCAGGAGCTGCCGAGGGCCCCTCCTAGCTGGGGGCTGGCACACAGGAACCACTGCCACCCTCCAGGAGGTACCACGTCATCTGGCCGGTTTGGAGGCTTGGGCTGGTGAAGGGCTTGTGGTTAGGACAGATGACGGCCAAATCAGAACTTTCGGGCCCTGTTCTTGGCGGAGGCTGGTCTCTCTAGGATGGGCCAGGCTGTCTGGGGACTCTTGGTACCTTTTTCAGGGCTAATGATGTCCAGGTCCTCTAAGGACTAGGTCCCAACACTGGACCTTGGAACTTGCCTAAGATGGGGACAGGCAGGGCAAGGTAGGGCAAGTGCATGGGATGGTCTCAAGTCCCCAGGGACTCCCAACGGGGGTTCTGTTTATTTTGAACAATTTTCTCCCCTGAGTCAATCTGCTTCCTGGTGTCTACTTAGCTCTTTTCCGAATGTTTACGGAATAGAATCATATGCTCTCAGAATTGGAGGGACATTAGCGGGCACCTACCTGGCCTGTGATTCAGCCCCTCAACCACACACATCACAGAAAGGCTGCGTTATTAGCTTTCCATGAGCTGGGCACTCTGCGAGTCCTATGTGGTGCTCTGTTTGATTCTCACAATTTGATGTGGCAGGTATTATCAGCTCCATTTTACAGATGAGAAAAATGAGGCTCTGAAACTCTAAACCACCTGTCTAAGCAGCAGAAGTTAGATTCCAGCTTTCTGCCGTCTGCTCCGGGGCCCAGGGTGTCAGCCCCTCGACTTCTAGTTGAACTCCTCCAGTGATGGAGACTCTCACTTTTTTTTTTTTTTCCAGAGACAGAGAGAGAGAGAATGAGTCAGAGGGAGAGAAAGAGTGAGTCTTAAGCAGGCTCCATGCTCTGCATGGAGCCCGATGCAGGGCTCTATTCCATAATCCTGGGATCGCGACCTGAGCTGAAATCAAGAGTCGGACGTTCAACCTCAAACACTTCTTGAGGGCCGGTTGTACAGGCACATTGGAGGGAACAGAGCTCGAAGAGACGTGAGCCTGCCCCCCTAGAGTGTCTTGTTCCAACGGAGGAAATGAGATGTGAAATAATCACTCCGTGCAAGGGAAAAGGAGCTGGTGCCTAAGACAGAGGTGGGCAATGTGCCACTTCTGGAAAGCTCCAATTATTAAAATTTTCTTCCTTAGAGTGAACCTACGTTGACGTTCCTCTGACTTCCATTTGGTTCTCGGTATTCCGGCCTCAAAAATCACCCAGAATTAGTCTGAAGCCCTTTCACGCGTTTGCACACAATTCTCACGTCCCCGCTGCCTGCTTGCGGTGGGGCCACTTGTCCTAATTCCCGACTCCTGTCATTGTACCACCCCCTGCAGAGACTGGGGATTCCGCTCAGACCACCCTCCGGCACATGGCCAGAGGCCCTGCGGGCCATGCAACAGCCAGTTGCTGACAGCTCTGTCCCTGTCTCCTCCTTTACCCATTCAGAGGCAGCTGGGTTGCTCTGGAAAAACCCAGAGCACCTCAGAGGCAGGAGGCTGGGGCGCTCCAATCCCAGCCTCTGCCCCTTATGGGTTGTGAAATGTCGGGCAAGGCGCTGAGCTGCTCTGGGCATTGGTTTCTTCATCTGTAAAATGGGGACAGCAAGAACTTGCCCCACCTGACCGGGTGGTGAGGATCAACTGAGATCCTCCGTGTCAAAGAAGTAGTCCATGTGCCGCCAAGGGGCAGACCCTCACAAGCAGCCCTGAACTTCAGAGGAGCCGACGGTGGCTTCTGGACTAGCTGGAGAATGAAGGCCGCCCTGAACACCTCAGTGGTCAGTGCGCGGGGAGGATGAGAGGCTGGGGAAGGAAGGGTCTCTGCCTTACAGATTCCTGTCCTGGGAGTGACAGCTCCAGCCATCACCACGTCCTCTGGGAAGGAAAGCGTCTCAGTCAGGTTGGCTCTGGTGCCCTCCAGGTAGATGAAGTGATGGGGACACGCATATTCCTTGTGGGTGGGCCAAAGGAACCAAGAGAAAGAAGGGGAGAGAACATATATAAAACACCTGCTCTGTGCCAGTCAGTCATTCATTGGATCGTCACAACCCTGTGAGAATGGGCTTATTCTCATTCCATGTCATAGATGAGGAAACTGAGGCACAGGGAGGTTTTTGTTTTTTTATTTTATTTTTTTTATTTGCCCAAATCAGTGAGGTGTGGAGGTGGGATTTGAATTCAGGTCTGCTTGGCTCCCAAGCTAGTGTGTTCTCCATGGCGCCCGGCCGTGCTGTGGAAAGGGCCAGGATATAGGGGGTGCTCTAGCCTCTCACCCCCGAAGATCAGCGGGAGGGGAAGAAGGGAGACGAGGCCCTTTGGTAGGAGCCTACCCCCTGAATGTCACCCTCTGGCCTCCTAGAAGCGCCCCTGCCCCTGGGACTTCTTATAAATGCAAACACAGGTACACCATTTCACTCACCTTCATTCATGCGTTCAGTGCCCGTGTACCGAGCGTTTATTAAACACCCAGCCCTGTGCTGGACGGTGTGTTCCCTGAGACGGAAAACCCCATCCTTGCCCTCATGCGACAAGCCTTCCGGAGAGCACGGTAGAGGGACGATGCAGCGGAACACAGGCTCTGGGAAAACGGGAGGGTGGTTACGGTCGTGTATTCGCGTAAAATCCATCAACGGGAAAAAGTAAGCAGGCGCAGGTGACAAAACCGTAGGGACAAGCAGGAAAATGATGGAACACAAAAGCCAGGTTATCAAGGAGGAAAAGAGGGTTATGATCCAGCAGGGTCACTTCTTGACCTGAGTACCTAGTTTTTTAGTATTCCTTCCCCCTCCCCAACCCGTGTGTGTTTTAATTCACCCTTTTTTTTATATATATCTTTTTTCACAGTGTTAATTCACTGTGGGGTGGGACCTAGGCCAAACTCCCACAGTGCCCTGCACAGACCCTGTACCTCCTAGGTGCTTAAAAAGAGGGTATTGAACTGCAGTGAGCGTTTAGGGGCTGGAAGTAGGCTGCATGGTCCGGCCAGACGGGAGGGGTACGGTCTCAGTGCTAGAGGCCAGAGCTCAGTTACTCGCTGAAGTTCTTGAGAACCGAGAGGATGAGAGGCATCTTTGCCATGAATATCTAGATATCTGAGGGGCAGCAGTCCCCCAGAATTAGCTTCCCCAGGTCCTTTGGGCTTGTGATCTGGGCCTGAGCTTCGGGGTGATTCCAGGAGCAAGTTCCCCGAGTTGGAGGAAACCCAGCTGGGGAGGTGGCATTCCAGGCTGCGTGTCAGAGGGTGAGTCAGGGCTAGGGCGTCCCTCCCCCTCCCCTGGCTTTGGCGCTGGGCCCGGCCTGGGTTGTTGTCATTTGCATACATCTGCATATATGCAAGTTTCACCCCTGCGCTCTGGCAGGGCCCTCCCCCCCCCCCAGCGGGGGAGGGGGGGGGAAAGACACCTGGGCAGGGGCCAAGGAGGGAAACCAAAGTGGCTGCTGTCTGCTGAAGCATCCAAACCTAGCATCTTGGTCCAGGGTCCGTCCGCCCATCATATGCCTCAATCTCTGAACCAAACACACGGCTTCTTCCCCAGACTCCGCTGGTTGCCCAGGCCAGGAACTTCAGAGTCATTCTTGCCTCTCCGCTCTTCTGGTACAGTCACCGGGCCCAGGAGAGTTTCCCTCTGAGCCACGCTCTAACACTTCCCCTCCTTTCCATCGCCTCTGCCACCAACTGTATTTGCAACAGCCTCCTAACTGGGCTCTCTGCCACCTGACTCTCCCCCTTCCTAACGCACTTCGGTACCCGAGATGCTCCGGGGAAGCCTCTCGGCTCCCACCCTCGTCCTCCCCACCGCCCACAGCCCCATTCTGAGCTCCTGGTTGGCATTTGAGGCCCTCCACAGTGCAGAACCCCCTGTCTCTGTCTCAGCTCCTTCTTCCCGTTTTTACCTTCCAATCGGGTGAGTGTGGACCCTGCACGCCCCTTTTCTGTGCCTCAGTCTCCTCATCTGTAAAATGGGGGCTAATAGCAGCACTCCCTTGAAGGGTTGTCTGAAGATTTCAATGAAGAAATGCATGTGAAGGATTGTGCACAAGGCCACAATAGATAGTAGCCGTTGTTGCTATTATTATGTCTCCTACCACCATTCTGCAGAGGATGTTCTTTTCCTGGGGTCTCTTCTGCCTCCTCAGCCTTTCCTCTTGCCCTTGCTGAGTGGAACTTGGCCAGGTAAGACAACTCCACGGGAGTTAAGAGGACAAGCTGGCCACCATTCCAATTCTAGCTTTTAGGGAAGTCACTCAATCTTTCTGTGCCTCAGTTTCCTCATCTGTAAAGTAGAGATAATATGAATACCTACGTCACACGTCGCGGATGTGATAAATGAAATGATGCGCGGCAGGGCTTAGCATAGTGCCTGGAACATAGAAAACACTTAAAGGTGTTATCTATTATGATCATTATCGTTGTGCTACCCAAGACACAGGGCCTCAGATCACTGCTGCTCCCCTATCCCCCCAAGGCTCCAGAAGGTTCCTCAGAGGTGTTTCCAGGAAGCGCCTCCCTCAGGATCCTCCCGTGCTTCAGACAGCCAGACAGCCCCCACCTGGCTCTCCTGTATGCTTTCCTGAGGACAGAATCTGAGGAGGCCAGTGCCCCATTGGGTTGGGTGGCAATGGGGGTGTGGGGCCGGGCTCCCCCCTCCCCACTAGTTCTGGGGCACATTCCACCCAGAATTTGGGCTGGGGAGGGCTTGTCTCCCCCCAGAATTTGAGAGCCGTCCCTCAGCCAAGGCTGGGGTTGGACAGGTGTGGGTTAGCTCCTAAACTGAGAAGAGTCTTTAGGGGCAGGGAGGGCAAACTGGTCTGAGAAGCTGGAAACCACTAAGGCAGCCTAGCTCGGTTCTCCTAGGAGGCCAGGACCAGTGCACAGCCCCCCACGACACTGCGCAAGCACAGACCCTTCCCCCTCCTCTGCCACCCCCCCCTTCTTGTTCTCCAGCCTTTTGCAGACAACAGTGGATGAATTTCCAGTGTGTGGCCCTTTTCCAAAGGGAATGAATGAGAGTGACTGAGGACGGAAGGAAGGTAGATGCCGGCAGAAGAGGGGTTTGGGCCACCTCCCCCTCCTTAAACACACTTGGGGGGGCCTGGGCCCCTGCTGCTGGCTTAATACCCCCACCCCCCATAGCTGAGCCGGTGGGGCAGGGTTTGGAGGAGAGGAGAAGAGTGGGGGTGGGACCCAGTTGCCTCCCACTCTCCCTCCATATCCTCCCCCTGCCTACCCTCCCCCACACCAGGTCTGACACCGGGAGCCCAGCCGAGCTGTTCACAGAGGGAAAGGGTGCGGTTGTTTTTTGTTTTCTGCGGCTTTTGTACTTGTGATCAGTTTTCTCATTTTGGGGGTGGGGGTGCAGGTGCGTCTAAGGTGCCCACGTGGCCAGCCCTCCTCCCGAGGCAGTGTTCCCCTCACTCTGGCAAGCCCAGCCCAGCAGAGGCAAAGGCTGTGCCCTTCTCCCAGACTCTGCAGCCCAGACTAGGATTCAGGGACTGGACCTACCCCCCCCCCCCCCCCCCCGGCTTTTTTTTTTTTTTAAATTTTTAATAGAGAGAGAGAGAGAGAGACAGAATGAACAGGGGAGGGGCAGAGAGAGAGGGAGACACAGAATCGGAAGCAGGCTCCAGGCTCCGAGCTGTCAGCACAGAGCCTGATGCGGGGCTGGAACTCACAAACCACAAGATCATGACCTGAGCTGAAGTCGGACGCGCTTAACCGACTGAGCCACCCAGGCGCCCCTGGACCTACCCTTTTCTGATGAAAGAAAAACAGTCTGGACCTCCAAAAGGTCTGGTAGGGCGTGAGAAAGTGAAAGCAGCAACCCACTCCCATAGACCTTCCGCTGAACACAGGGAGTCTTGGGCGAGTGTAATGTCCTGTGTGTGTGTACCTGTGCGCTGGGCGTTTTGTGTCTGTGTGATACGGTCGTGTGTATGTGGCAGGTGTCGTGTGGCTGCCTCGGGCTGGGTGCTGTGGCTGCTGGATTACAGGAGTGTGTTCTGTGCTACGATGTGCGTGGCTGCGCCCCCCCCCCCCCGCTCCGATCGCGGGCCAGGTGAGCTTTGTCACTCCCGCCAGGTCCTGCCTCCGCCTTCCACCCGGACCGGGCGAGGGAGACCTCGGCGGGGCGCCCAAGTTTCCGGGCCCGGGTCTGGAAAACTCTGCAGAACCCGGCGGAGCCGCCTTCGTTCGGGCCGCCGCGGATTCGTTGCAGCCGGGTTGGCCTCGGGGCCTCCCGCGGGCTCTCCGCGTGCGGGCATCTGGCGCTTAGCGCCGCGGTCGTTCCGCCGGGTTCGGGGCGCGGGCTCCACCCCCCGGGCAGCCCGGGGCTGGAGCCTGGACAACGGGCCACAACTCCCGCGCTCCGGCCGCCGCCCGGCGCCCCCCGCGGCCCCCATCGCGCCACATCTGGCTCCCGCGCGGCCACATCCGGCCGCGCAGGGCGGCGCCTCCAACGCACCTTCCAGACCGCTCCGTTTTTTTGGTTAACAGTTTCCTTTGTTGCGGGGCTGGGGGTGGGGGGGGTGGGGCTTGTGGTACTTGGTCCGAGAGTGGCCATAGTTTTGTTTTTAACGTGTTTGGTGACTTCATACGTACGTGCACTTTAAACGTCCCGGTCAATTCCAAATAGACTTTTCCTGGAGCAGAGGCTGGCGTTTGGAAGAAAAGCAAAGACGACGGGAGGACGGTGTGCCTGGGGGCCGAGAGGAAGACTCGTGGGTGTCGTCTGCCGAGCAGTGCCCAAATCTCAAGGGGGGCGCAGACCCTGAGACCTCTTCCCTCCCCTCCCCCTGGGAGCTTCTCTAAAGTTATGTGGAAAATGATAGTGGGGGTGAGGGTGGCGGTGGGGGTAGAGAGGGTCATTCCTGCTCCGCGGAACCTCTCCACGGAGCGTGCAGGTGAGCGCGAACCCCGAGTGCACGGCCAGCGGGGCTGGCTGACCTCAGTCAGCAGCCCGCAGTCCCGCCTGCGCCAGCGCTCATTCACTGATCAGTCGTAAAGAAGAAAAGAGATCATTCAAAATTCCAAGAAAAGTCAAATCGGAGTGTGTGCGGCGGGGCACGCAGGCCTCTACCAACCGTGCCTTCTCCGGGCGTCGCCAAACGTGGGGTCTTCACCCACCGAGCACACGGCGGAGCAGAGGGAGGAATCCTCACCCCCGACCCTGCCAAACCAAATAATTCACAAAGTTTCCCCTCAACGAGTTAGTACGAAAACCTCGCCAAATCGGACTTAAATTCCGCTGAGAGCAGAGGGGACCCAACAAACATTTCGTTTGGAGACCGCGGGTGGGATGGAGGGCAGAGGGCGCGGATAATCCCGCGATGGCCGCCCAGGGCCGAGGACTGGGGTCCGGTGGAACCTTTACTCCCCAGAGCAGGTTCATACAGGTGCTGCGTGGAGTCTGCACCGGGTTAGACCCCAGTGCCCGGGCAGCGTCGCAGAAGCCCGCCACGTGCAGAGCCCAGGGATGATGCGGAGATGTGTTGGGGTGTTGACTGTGAACCCCCCCCCCCCGGGGAGGGAGAAGCACCGGTTCGGTTGGAGGGGAGAGTCCTTCAAGCAAGGCATACATCCCACCGCCGCGGGTATTTATTCTAGGCAAAGAAACGTTACAGGATCCCCTGGGATTGCGTTTTCTTTCCAAGGCAACTGACAAAGAGCGTGCAAACCACCGTATGCTGCACGGATCTATCAGGTCGTCGCCGACCCTTGGCTGGCTCTTGAGACCAGGGGGGCGCCGTGTCCCCCTGGGAACCCCACTGTCTTTTCCCGCGGCCTCACTCCGGTGCTGGGGTTCTCCAAGCAGGCCCCTTTTGCTAAGGGAGGGGAGCTGCGTGGGAAAAAAGGCTGGGAGAGCCACTTTGAGTTTGTGTGACAAGCCAGGGGCTGAAGTATTAGTAGTGGCAGGAGAGCATCCGTTTTGTTTTGCCCACCTGCCTTGCCTCCTCCTCCTTCTTGGTTTTACTATGTTTGGGCGTTTCCGTTTTTGCAATCCATTCTAAAGCAAATGGACAAGGGCTGTGTTAAGCGCAGCTCCCTCTTTGTCCCTCGGATAAAACGAGTGTCAGAGATGGGCAATGACCCACCCAGGCTATCACAGCCAGCGAGTGTACGAACTGCGACGGAAACCCAGGCCTCAAGCTTTCTCAGGCCGGCCCTCCCCTCCTCGCTTCTGGAACACAACATTTACAGCCCTTTCTAGCCCTCATCCCGGCCCCTTCCACCTTTCCTGTCGCCCCCCCAGGCCCGAGGTTGGGATGGCGAGATGGGATACCAGTCGGAGGGGACCTGTCGGTTGAGAGGCTGCATCCGGGGAGACCACACGGGGTTTCCCAACCAAGTGCCCCAGCTCCAAGCCCTCCAGCGTGTGTTCAAAAGGAGCCCGGAAGAGAGAGGTGATGATGGAGGCATAGATTTCCTCATGTGTAAGCTGAGGATCATAATAGTGGGCTTTTTGTGAAGGTGTTTTATAAATTCGAAACAGCTGTAGGGTGTTTCCTACCACTGCATAGAAATGAGGACCCTTCAGGAAGCCCCCTGGGAGTTTAGGAGAGGCTCTCATGATGGGTATCCTAGCTTTGGAGGATGTCCAAAGTCAACTGCTACCAAGGCCTGCCAGAAAACCCCCGCTTGCCTTTTTTTTTTTTTTTTTTTTTTTTCTTGCTAGGTCCAGCACAGAAGGGACTCTGGGTACGTGACTGCGGGACAAAATGTCCCTCTACTCGTTCTTTAAGTTCCAGCTCAAAAGTACCTCCTTTGTACAACCTTCCCTGACAGCCAGCTCCACTCCAGAGAGCATTCTCTCCCTTTGTTACGCCCTGAGATGCCATCCTTGGAATCCACCACGGCACTGTGGTGTGGCTGTCTCCTTCCAGAAGAAGGCGGTGGTGGAAGAGAGAAAGCTTTGGAAGGATATATCCTCGTAAGTGCGTAGCCCCAGCTCTAACGAGGCAGCGGCAAGGCTGGCGCTGGGGAAGGAAGGGGGAAAAGGTGGTCCCGTGTGAAAACAGCATTTCTCAACTGAGCAACGCTGCGTACCTTGTTGGATGAGAGGGAATCGGTTCTGCAGCCACCCAGACAAGGAATCTGCGCTTCGCCTGAAGCTCCAAGGCTTCAGGGCGGAGAGCTCAGATCCAAAGGCTTTCTTGGAAAAACGCATCTCTATCCATTCCAGAAGGGAATCCAGTTCGAAGCTGACTTGCCCATCCTCCCCTCGGGACACCTGACTGGGGGGCTCAACCACCCCAGCACCCGTCTTTGATCTTTCTGTCTCTCCGAGCCTGGCCACCCTCCAGTGCCTTCCTTCTCTCACTCTTCTAAGCCTCCCTCTTTGTCTGATCAGGGTCTCCGCCTACTCTCCAATTCTAAGACTGCTGTCTTCGTTCTGAGCCCTGATGGAGCGAGTATGTGTGTACAGCCACGCATATGCGCGTCTGAATTGTGTACTCAGGGGAGAAAAGGTGTGTGTGTGTGGGGGGGGTATGCTGTGGAATCTGTGAGGACTGGTGAGTTTGGGGGTGTAACTGTCTCTCCCCTTAACATGAAGCAGCTTGGATGTGTGTGGACAGTTATCACTCAGAGGGTGGCCACACTTGTGTAAATGCTTATATGCGTGGATTTTCTGCATTCTTGAGTGTGCACACCGGCAATTTGACCTGTGCAAACTCAAAGAGGTAAGGATCGTGCTTTTTTTCCAGGGATATTGCTCTTCATCTTTGGGCATGTAGATGTGTTTCACATCACAGCCTATACTCTGTATTTGCAGATCCGTTAGTGGACCTCTCTGTTCACGGAGATCACGAACATCAGTGTAGACACCTGTGTGTTTGCATATATGTTGTAATTGAATGGAGCCTACGTGTAGCTGCCTACCTGTGGCCATAGATACTCGTATACGTGGACACCTGCCCGTCAAGTTCTTGGGCGCCTAAGTTTAGAGGCAGGTCCTGCACAGACTGGAAAATGCGGCCACCAGGACAGGCCTGCCGTGTTTCCTACGCTCTCAGGGGAACCATCAAAGTGGACGCTCCTCCTCCTCGCGGATTTTGTCCCGGTCCGTGCAAGACTTCAGCCTCACGCGGCGCCAGGAAAGGCGGGGCGCCGCACGGGCGAAGCCAGGACGGCGGATCCCTCCAGCGGCCTCGGGGGCCCGCTGGAGCTGCGCTGTCGCAAGCGCACCGGGGCCCCTGCCGGAAGCGGAAGCCAGGACGGGGGTGGGGGCGCGGTGAGGCGCAGTCGCGGCGGTCGCGGCGTGTCAGGCCAAGGGCGCCCCGCGGGGGCGTGTGCGCCGCGCGCGTGCGGGGCAGGCTGGCCGCGGGGCGGTACCTCCCCGGACCCGGCGTCTGTTTACCAACAAACTGCCGGGGCTCAGCAGCGACGCATTCCGACGTGCTGAATAAGCTGCGGGCGCGGGCGGCCTGGTCTCGATTCCCCTGCGGGTTGGTGGCGGCGGCATCAGAACCGCGGTGCAGATCCCCAGGAGCTGGAGAGCGCGACGGAGGGTCCCCTGAGCCCCCGCAGCCGAAGCGCCTCGGCTACTGCGCTGCTCCCTTCGCCCTGGGCCATCCCGGCCCCGCCAGCTCCCTCGCGTTTCTTCCATTGAGACCGAGGTTCCCAGACTGCCCCAATCGCCCTGCCACCCCGGTATCCCTCTTGGAGAAGACCCCGAGGCAGCTGGGTCTGGAGCGTGCGCACCGCCCCTCGGACCTCTCGGTTCTGAATTTCCCTACCGCGGGCTGCCCCGGGGGGCGGGCCCCGGCCCCAGCCTCCGTGAGGTCACTGCGTGCGGGAGCCAATCCGCGGCGTCTAAGTGGGCGGTGCCACCGTCGGGTCCCGGGAACCGAACCCAAGAGCGAGACGAGGGGGGCCCCCATGGATTTAGGGGGGAGGGGAAAAGCCATGGGGGGCACCCCTTCGGAACCCCTTTCCCAGGCGCGCGCTCTCCGCTGGAAAAGGCACAGAGAGACACTTTCCCCGGGATCTTAAGTGTGCGGGAGGCTGGCTGGGGGGCTCATCCGGGCTCATCCGGTCCCAACGCCCGAGGTTCGGAAAAGAGAGAGTTGGCGGAGGGAGCGGACTACGTGCCGGGCCATGGCCTAGGCCCTTCGGCCCCGGCCCCGGCCCCGGCCGCGATGACCTCTTTGCCCTGCTCCCTCCCTGGCCGGGACGCCTCCAAAGCCATATTCCCGGACATCGCCCCTGTCCCATCGGTAGTGGCTGCCTACCCGCTTGGCCTGTCCCCCGCAACCGCAGTCGGCTCCGATTTGCCCTACTCTGGGCCGTATGGCCACCTCCTGCCCTACTCCTACACTGCGCCGGCGACTCCGGGAGACTCCTACCTGCCCTGCCAGCAACCAGCGGCGCCTTCCCAGCAGGAGCCGAAGGCAGGTAAGTCCGGGCGCCGCAGCTCTTCCCACCTCTGGGGTCCTGATCCTTTGCGTCCCTAAACTTCGCCCTCGCCTGGTTGGGCGCAGCTAGCGGGATTCAGACCTTACTCAGATTCCAAGGGATCTGGGGGTGGGGGGAGGGCGAAGGGATGGGGCGGGAGACAGGGGGGAGGGGCGGGGGCGAGTTGATCTAGGTCTCCTTTCAAGACCGACCTGGTTTCGATTTGCAGTTGTGTGAAGCCTGGCGGCAGGGCTCCCTACCCCACCCCCTGGAGCAGCGGGGTGGTGTGCACCTACGTGTAACGGAAAACTGAAACAATCCAGATGTGGGTGTGGGTGCCTAGCCCCTGCCCCAGGATTCTTTCCGTCGTGTACTCCTTCCCTTCCCCAAGTCGCCTCTCCGGGTTTGTCTTGTCTCCCAAAGCAGTGCTCCAGCCCAAGCCAGACAATTGGAAGTGCGGTCCCAGTTGGAGGACAGTGGAAGTGGGGGCTTATTTGGGGGGCTCCTCCCGGTCTCCCTTGGCTGGTGCTTGAATATGCCTGATAGAGGCTGGGAGCTGGCCTTCCAGCTAGGAAGAATCTGGGGCTAGGACCCCACCACCTATTGTTCTAAGAATGTAGCCACAGGTGGGTCAGGCCGCCTCTAGCTATAGATCCTGATGCAGATCCTTCCTGGTGAAGGATCCACCCCTTGCCCTTGTGGGGGACAGGTTAGGGCCCACTTCCTGCTGTCTGGAGCAACTTTGAGTCCCTGAGAAAGTGCTCACTGCAAGGCCTCAAAGAAGCCAAGGAGCTAGCCAGCCTGTCTTCCTGGTCCTGGGCCTGGTATTGGGCAGAACCCGTGCAACTGTATATGCTGATCCGTACTAGCTCCAAATTAGACCTCAGGTCCCCTGCCCTCCCTGCCCCCACCTAACTGTCTTTAGCACAGTCTCCTCCAAGGATGCACATCTACTGGGTGCCTTTGCTTGTGTCAGCCCAGGACCAGGACATCTCTCTCCCTTTCCCTGTTACTCCAACACATGAGCTCATAAACCATCAGAGCCGGAAGTGACCCTAAAGATTTGGGAGCTCAACCTACTGGATTACAGATGGGCAAGCTGAGGCTCTGGGACCGGGTGTGGATGCCTCTTTTCCAGGCACTTAGTCCTTGCAGATTGGTGTTCACTGCATGAGGCCAGAAAAGAGGATTTTAGAGAATTTCCTCAGAGCCCCCAAAGTGAAGTGCCTTCTGTGCACGAACACGAGCTGCCTCTCCCAGGCTGCTGTGTCTGTCCTCCTTAAAGGAGGAGCAGTTGGGAGGAGGTTTGTTTGTTTGTTTGTGTGTTTGTTTGTTTTATACAAATGACCTAGGTTCTATAAATGAATCCCTTGGACTTCCCTTTAGTATATGCTCATATGGGACATTTGTGTCTATGTGTGTGTGGCCGGGTGGGAACGAGATCGCCTCGTCCTTCAGAGAATTGTTTACAGGGTTAGTATTTTCATCCCTGTCCTCCACACACCTTGTCTTCCCTCTGCTTGGTCTAAGGGCCAGAGAGTGGAGAGTTCCTTTTCTTTACAGAATTTCCCCCGGATCCAACGAAAACCATACACGTGCTTAGACTAGATGGTAGCGTTTTCCTCCTGAAACTGGTGGGTTTGCCCATTCTAGACCGAATGATTGGGGGTGTGAGAGAGGACTTGGGCCCTCTTTTTTGCCCTACCGTGTGTCCACCCGCGCTGCAGGGGAAGGTTTGGCTCCAAGGGAGCTCTGGGAGCTGGCGGGTGCGGCGGCCATGCCTCCAGGGAGGCCTTTGGGCTCCATAATCGCGACCAGGGCAGATCCAGTCGTGACTTGCCACAACTGGTGTGGAGAAGGGCAGCCAGCTGTCGGGGGAAGGCATTTGGAGGGGCGTCCTCTGGGAGAGCTGGGGCACCGAGGGCTGGGGGAGTCCAGCAGCAGCGGGGGCTGCCTCCTAGGCGCTGCGTCACCACCCGAGCCTCGTGGTTCACGCAGCCGCAGCCGGAGAGGCGCGGGTGGTCGGTCGCTGGGCGGCCAGCCTGGGGCTTCGAGCGGTAGGGTCAAAGCAGGGGAGGCCGGACAGGCGCGGGCGGGGAGCGGAAACCCAACGGTTTTTCTGGGAATTGGCAGGGGCGGGGGTCGGGGTGGGGGTGGATCTGAGAAGCCCGCAACGCCCCGGGGCCCTGAGTGAGGGATGCGGGGGAGGTGAAGGCACCTGGTCATCGCAGCCGGCCCAGGGCGGGGAACCACACGTCGGGGGGAGCACGACCAGAGGAAGGAGGGGCGGGGTGAGGGTGCGGGACTCGGGCCGACATTAGCTGCGTCTGGGCACCGGGGCCAAGTTCTCTCTCGGCTGAAGTGGCCCGGCAGCCCCGAGTGGAAAGCTGCAAACGTTGCCCTGAGCCCGGGAGCATTTTGGTCATTTGGGCCTCCCAGCCCTATCACCCGAATGGAATGATCCCAGGGTGCCCCCGCAGATTGGCGCAGGTTGGGCTGCTCAGACGGGAAGAGGAGGACCCCTCGCCCCGCACCTCCCGTACTCTGGGGCCGCTGTTCCCCCGCCAAGATTCCTAGAGTGGCTGGGCCTGGAGGCAGGAGGTGACCAGATCTCACGGGGCAGCACGGCAGCGAGATCCTGCAGCGGCCCGAAGGGCCTGCGCTGGCTGGCGCTGCGTGCTTTGCGAACCTGGGCCACCTTCCCCGTGAGCGGTGAACCCCTCTGTGAGTGTAGCGGGGAGCGGGAGGGGGCTGTCCCACTCCCACAGGGCTTCTAGAGCCCCTGAGCCGCCTCCCCTAGCCAGCCGGCCACGGGGGAGGAGAGGGCTGGTCAGTTTCCCTGCAGGGTGCAGCTCGGGTTGGGGTTTGCGCCTCGCAATAGGGGATGGCAAACCCTGAGGGCACTTTCCAACTCTCGGATGCTGGTGGGGGGACGGGGGGGGGGGGGGGGGGGGCCCACCCGGGCCTCAAGGCCCAATTGGCCGGGCCCCTCCGACCCCCACCCTCCCCACCCCCGGCAGCGGGGAGACTGCCACGCAAACACTGGCTCGGGCCTCTGAGCATTGTTCTGGAGTTCCCTCGGCCTGGAATGCCCTGCCCCGGTCAGGCCTCAGCCCAGCCCCCGACCGAGCCTTTTAGCCCCACCCTACCCCGAGCTGGCGCCACCGCACCCGCCTGAACTCTGACCTCCCGGCCCTGGCGCCACCTGTACCCTCGCTCCGTCCCTTGGCGCTGACTTCCTAGGGTCACAGGACCCATGAGTGGGAGCTCCCTGAGGGCAAGAACCGCGTCCTAGCGCGCGGTGGGCGTGGCGCCTGAAGGGGGCGGGGAGCGGAAGGTAGAGGAGGGCCGAGCCGGGTACCCGCGCCCTTTGCTTAGCTGAGGCCTACATGCAAACGAGATGCAAATGAGCTCAGGAAGCCGCGCGTCCGACCCTCTCAACGCCCCACGCACACCGTCTTGTGCCGCCCCCCAGATTCGGAGAAGCCGCCGCTGTCCCCGGAGCCCTCGGAGCAGCGCCCGCAGGCCCCGCCCAAGAAGCTCCGCAAACCGAGGACCATCTACTCGAGCCTGCAGCTGCAACACTTGAACCAGCGTTTCCAGCACACGCAGTACCTGGCGCTGCCCGAAAGGGCCCAGCTGGCCGCGCAGCTCGGCCTCACCCAGACCCAGGTGAGGCCGGCCCCATCCTTCCTGCAGCCAAGCCTTCCCCTGATGTGGTCTCTGGGAACTCACCCCTTCCGGGGTGGGGGGAGGGCTGAAAGGCTGAGGAGCCCCCTAGCCTCGTTGTCACAGTTCTCCTGGCACGTTCCCAAGGGGCCTGCGCGCCACTGCTGGGTCCCTTTCCCTGGATCTCACCCTTCCACACGCATTCTTCTCCTCACCTTACATCCTTTCCTCTCTTCTCCCCAAAGGTAAAGATCTGGTTTCAGAACAAACGCTCCAAATACAAGAAGCTCCTGAAGCAGAACTCTGGAGGACAGGAAGGGGACTTCCCTGGGAGAGCCCCCTCCTTGTCTCCCTGCTCCCCACCCCTCCCATCCCTCTGGGATCTACCCAAGGCAGGGGCCCTGCCCACCGGTGGCGGCTACAGCAACAGCTTTGGGGCCTGGTATCAGCATCACTCCCCAGATGTCCTGGCTCCACCTCAGATGATGTGAGTCCCGGGAAGGGTGGGTCGGCCCCTAGTCCTCCACAAAGCCTAGGACCCAGCCCACCTGCACCCCTTCTGGTCCTGGAGGAAACCTGCTCCAGATGGGTTTTCTCAAGAGGAAAAGGCGCTAGAGAAGAAAAAGGATGTCTCCCTGTAACCCAAGCAGCCTAATCAAGGACTTTGGTCTTCACCACTGCCCCCTACCACTACCATAGACTGGACACCTTCCCTCCAGCTGATCGGAGGCTCTGGAGGGAGAGTCACTGGGTGAAGTGCAGACTCCTCACAGGACCGCTAGTCTTCCCATCCCTTCCTTGGACTGCAGTCAACCGCCAGCCTGGAGGCAACACCAACAAGAAACACTTGAGTATTTTTTCCTCTTTGTGTGCTTTGCGCCTTGCCCAACCCTGTTCTGAGCAGAAGCGGAAGTGAAGTGGGCATCCGGTGTCTTCAAGTCGACCACCACCGAGTCCCTCCCACCCTCCACCGATTTTTCCTGGAGGTCAGCGCGTTACCCCCATGACTGATAGATAGACTGTCTCACCCCCCTGGGACGTGGAAGCGATGCTGAAAATGTGGCTTGTGGACCTATGGGTAATTGAAGCTGTTCTTCTAAGAAAGAAAAAAAAAAAAGCCTTCTTTTTCCTGTGTCTATTCAGTTTTAGTAGATACTGGATCCGGTTATCCTTTTAATTCAACGGGTATTTATTAAGAGCCTATCGCCGCCTTTCCCACCCTTAATACCCATCATCCCCACACTCACATCCTCTTGGAAACCCAGTAGGGCGACACTTTGGGGAGAATGGGGGACAAGCAGACTCTCTGGATGGGTGTAAGGAGAGACACCCCCAAACAGGGAGGGTGGGCTGCTGGTTCAGCTCCTCACTGCTGTCTCTGTCCGAGGGAACCGCTCCTTTTTATAACCCACCTCGCATCCTCCACGTCATGAGCTTTCAGAGATTAAATCTGTATAAAAACCTGGGCCCTGGCTGTGAAGCGTGTTTGTTTCCTGACTTCCGGGGGTGGGGGTTGCTTGCCCATCCGTCCCATCTGACTCTTCCAGCACTGGCCTGGAGGATGGGATACTAGTTTTGCCTCTACCCCTAACTAGCTCTGTGCTTGTAGCTCTGGAACGTTCCGATGACCATTTTCATTCGCTCCAGTGTGAAACTGGAAGATGCTAATACTGGGAATGACCCAAGCCGGAGTGGTCCTCACTCGCAACTTCTCCCCTGGCCCAGTTCTGGAGGGAGCCCGGGGGGCACTTCGCAGTCCCCTGTTGCCCCATCTTCAGCCCCTGCTCCCTGCTCTTGGGGACGGGACGCGCCCACTGAGCCAGTCCAGTCCTCCCAGGGTGCTCCTTGGGGCGTAAAGGCCCCAGCCCACCTAGGGGGAGGGAGAGGAGAAGAAAATCCCAGAAGGAACTGGACTTCTCCATCCAACAAACATTGGTGAAGCCTCTGCTCTGTGAGATCCTGGAGATGCAAGGTGACTGAGGCAGACCCTGCGGGCAAATGGGGGAACGTCCAGCCACTTTTGTGGTAAGTGCCTGGTTAAAGGAAGTAATACGGGCATAGTCAGGGCCCTCAACTCAGCCTGGACCCAGCGGTAGATTCATGGCCTCCACACCCCATCTCTCTCTCTCTCTCTCTCTCTCTCTCTCTCTCACACACACACACACACACACACACACAGCACCCAGTGGCAGAGAGGCCCAAGGACAGGGCTGCAAATAATTCAGGGAATCCAGCCCAAGCTTGGCCTGAGGGATTGGGGGAGGAGCCTCCAATTCCAGGCAAAAAGCTCCCCGAGTCATCTTTCCCTTTACTGTCTAAACCTGTTCCCAAGCACTTCGAACTGGGGACCGCCCTCGTTGGAAAAGCCCACTCAGGCACTTGGAGCCAATCCCCCTGGCCCCAGAGAGGAGCCTGAATTGGAGTCTCTGTAGGGTAGAGGGGGTAGGCAAGTCAGTGGAACCCCCACCCCGGGGGGGGGGGGCTGCGATCAGCCCCTCCTAGGCCCCTTGTGGGTCAGTGGCCTCCCCCACTCACCAAAACACCATGGAGTGTTATTCTGGGGATGGCAAAGACATGGGGTGCGCCAAAGCCAAGATCAGGAGGAGTGAGGACTGAGGGTACCAAGAGGAGAAACACTTGCCTCTTCCTCCCCATCCGTGCCTTCCCAGCTCTTAGCCCCAGTCCACAGGAGCTGAGGGGGCAGCCGCAGATCCCTTCCCCAGGGCTTCTCTGAGGCCACGAGGCCTCAGGGCGGCTGTTCCTCCCACTGTAGGCTGCACACTCCTCTTCCACAGGCCCAAGATAAGATCTACCGCCCCATCTCGGAAAGCCTCCAAAGGCGAGATTAATTGGACAGCCCAACACGAGTCGCATCGTTAAAACAACAGCCCAGGTTGTAAAGTTAAGTAGCAGAAGGAGTGTAATTACTCTCCAAGCCAGAGGCCGGCTGCCCCCCCCCCCCCATCCCAATTCCCTACCCCCATCCACCCGACCACTCCAAAGGAAACAGGAGCCCTTTCCCTTTGGGAGTTGGTCTAGTCTCCCTGGGCTCCTGGGTGATGATGGGATTGAAACCCCAGGGGAGGATGAGCTCCATTCACCTCCCTCAAGCCATCTAAGCTGTAGAAGGGGAACCTGTGGTTCCTTCCCGTGAAGACTCCCCCTCTGAGAAGATTGGGTCAGTAATGGAGGGGGGGGGAGGGGGATAAAACTGATCGGTTCAGAATGGGGATTTTGGCCTCCAAAGAGTCCAGCTCCGCTGTGTGGCTTTTGGCAAGTTACTTAACCTCTCTGTGAGCCTGGTTTTCCTCCTCCATTAAGATGAGAATGCTAATAGGACCTGCTTCCCGGTGTAGCTGTGATGATGGAATGAGATAGTGCTTGTAACACGCTTGACACGGTGCCTGGAACTTAGTACGCGCTTCACGAATGGCATTTATAGCTGCCGTGTGATTATCAGGGAGGAGGGGTCACGGCCGGGGTGAGTTCAGACTGCCACTGCCATCCGTTCACCTCTCACCTCTCTGCCTCCTGGGGGTAGGGAGGAGGAAGGGGGCCCGGAGGCTGGAGCACGGGCGCACATTCCTCGTCATCACCATTGGAAAGCAGGACACCGGCAAGGTCCTAAATGCAAAAGGGCATCTGAAATCAGCTGAGGCTGGAAAAGAAAAACAGGGAGGCCAGGGCACCCTCTCTCACCTACAAGGGTCTCCGCCACGGGAAAAGCTGACTGGGGGCTTCCCTTCCCTCTCCCCACATGCTATTTTAAGACGTGCCCCCCCCCCCCATTCTCTCCCCCAACAAAATGAGATTCAATTAATTCAATTAAAGCAATTTGGGGAGCAGCTCCTGAAGGTTTTCAATGTGAGATAATTACAAGTAATTTGCTGCTGTGAAGAGGAAAAGGGCCCTCGGGGTCTGGGGTTGGGGGGGGGGGGAGAGGAGGCAGCCCCTCCCCACCAAACGCACACAGATCTAGAGGGATTCCACACTGCAATCTTAACTGCCCTCCCATTGGCCAAATTACTTGCAGGTGGGAAGTAGGAGACCGGGGTGGTGGGAGGGGGCTGGGAAGCCACCGAGTGACAGGCTGACCCGCCCCCATCCCCAAATCTGCTGTGCAAGGTGGGGGTGGGGAGCTGGTTGTTCCCCCACAAAATGTCTGTTTAGCCCTAGCAGCTGATTACTCAGCTCCAAACCTCATTGGAGTTTGGATGCCTGAACTTGCCTCTGGGATTGTATCCAGAGTCAATGGAATGTTATCCGGGTAGCTGAGGCCTGTGTAGACGGGGTCTTGGAGATCCAGGACTTCCCCCTGAAACCCTGAAAGCGTAAGCCATGTGGGTAGGGAGGGGAAAAGCCAGAGGAGGCTACACTGACTTCCTGCTTCCAAGGAGGTGATGAGACACCCACTCTCTCTCCTCCCCTGATCGCTGTTTGCTAGTTGGGGGGGGGGGGGAGTCTAAGCTCCATTCTTTCCATTGTTGTGGTGGCAAATCTCCTCTCAGCTTTCTGTCCTCAGGGCCACTGAAGCCTCTTCCTTCAGAAAAGCATCCTACAGGTGTCTCCCGCCCCGATTCACCTGGATAACCCTTTCCTTACCGGGATTCCTGCGGCCTAGGAAGGGGTGGGGGTGGGACTACAGGTCGAAGGGCGGAGGGGGGAGCTAAGACCAGGCGGTGAGGGTGGCTTCAGGCCTCTGCAAAGACCCCTCTAAGCCCTGCCCACAAGCAGCTGGTTTTCAAGGGACTAGGATCCCCCTTTCCCTGGGAGCCCCTGTTCCACGAGGTGAGTAATATTTTAGCAGTTATGGTGGAAAAGAAAAACTCTGTGGCCCACAAAGTATTTCTCTCCCATGCCTTCCCTTCTCTGCTATCTCTTTCCCTGCTTCTCCCAGTGCAAGGCTGGGCGAAGAGATCTCCAGCTCTGGTTTCTTTCTGCTCCAGCCTTTGCCCCACCCCTTCTCTGAGAAGCTTGCCTGTGGGTCCCGGGGGGAGCCACTGAGTCCCCGGTGACTATGGGGTGACTGCCACCTCTCCCCTTCCAAGCTGAAAAGCCAAAAGGCTTTCCTAGAGAGGGACAAGTGACCTCTTGTCCATGCCTCGGCTTCCCCCCTTTCCTGGCCAGCACAGATGGGTTCAGGAGGGAATTAAAGTCCCTTCCAGCGCAATTCTCGAAACACAAAGGCCGCGCAGACAGTGCAGAGAGCCAGGCAGGTGCAGGGACCCCGGCCTGGGGACTCCCCCCATGCACACACATTTCCACAGAAGAAGGTGCACACGCAGGCAGGCAGACACACGGCCGCGTCGCTGCGGTGTGCAGAGCCGCGCACAGAGGCACGCGTGAGGCCACGTGCGTGGAGCCTTGCCAGGGCCGTGCAGGGACACACAGAGAAATACACTCACAGGTTACATCCTCGCCACACACAGGGGTGAACCAAGAAGAGGCACAGGGACTTAACACATGCAGAGACGAGGTGAAACACACTCAGAAATACACAGATTAGCCTCCCCGGCTGTGAGTGCGTGTGGGGTGGAGATGGCTGTCTTGCTCTCTCTCTCTCTCTCTCTCTCTCTCTCTCTCTCTCCTCCCACCCTTTTCTCATTCTGGCCCTCTCTGCTAGCTCTCTGTCTCCTATTTTCGGGGAGTATTTCCCTGGTGAGCCCTTGGGGAGGGAGACTGAAGGGCCACAGAAACCCGATCATTTTATTATGACTTTATCTGCTTTGTTCCCTGAAGGCTTGCCTCCTTCTCTTCCTGAGCTCTGGCAAGAGCTCCCGGGCGGGCTAGCCCTTCCTGGCACACCCCATGGCTCCCAGACACGGCCAGCGATTCCAGCCGAGGCCCAGGACCCCAAAGACGGTCCTCTCCAATACGCCTCACTGATCCCTCTGCTCCCCAGCCCTGAGGGCAACTCGGGCTAGCAAAGAGGGAGCTGGGATCACAGCCTGATGAGGAAAGTGCTGCTCTGCCACTCCTTGCTGTGTGACCTTGGGCAAGTTACATACCCTCTCTGAAACTCAGATAATTGCTCTTGCCCTTGCCAGATCCCGTGTGTGTGTGTGTGTGTGTGTGTGTGTGTGTGTCTAGTGGTTGATATGTGCCTACCAGCACTTTCCACTCCAGTCTGGGGCTTTGTCAGGCAGACCCCTGTCTCCCATCAGATTGGGAGCTCCTGAGTATAGGGCTTTGCTTCTCTCATCAGAGTAGATGCATTCAGTAGCATCTCTCCAGCCCCATAGCTTGATGACTCTAAGGTACGCAGCCCCATTGGCATCCTGGGGGACATGTCTGGCCAGTCCAGGAAGGGAAAGGAGTCGGCTCCAAGCTTCCTCCAAACATCAAGGATTCTGATTCAATGCCTCACAGTGCCAGGCCTTTGGCTTCTCTGGCCCCAAAATGGAGAGATTACTTCATTTCCAGGGGAGGGAGCCACTCTGTATGGAATAGATGTGGAATACACTCCTCTCCGCTTCCTCCGAACCATCCCCCTTAAAGTTCGGTTAAATTGGGGGTCCGACGGAAGAAAGACCCTTTGGCCAGTGTGAGGGATTCCCCTCTGGCCTGCGGCCCCCACTCTCTTGTCCTCCCCACATCAAGCTCCTGAAGAACATAGAGCCGAATCGTGAGGCCCGGGGCATGGCATGTAGATTATCCGACTTAGATCTCAAGGCTCCCCCGGGGGGGGGGGAGCCTCATTCTTTCCCCCTGTGCTCGGGAATCCCCTCTGCTGGCCTAGAAGCCCACTCCCACCGTGATCACCTTCTGTGTCCTGTTTTGCCTGACCCCTCGGGACTGGTACTCCTCCCTCAGACTGGGTTGCTAGCGAACAGGGCACTGGCCTCCCCTCTCAGACTAGGGGCTCCCCCACTCAGTGGTTCCTTCCTCTGCCTGACCACCTCTCTCCCAACCCTGGCGCTCCCGTCCTCTTTGGAGAGGAGGGCCTCAGTGCCTGTGTGCGGAGGAGCAGTGGACCGCTAGTGGATGAGGGCACGTGACTCCCGCCCAGGTCCCACCCCTCCCACCGCCCGCCACACTGGCGGACCTCCTCTCCGCCGGACCTGGACCCGGCAGTTGCCTTCTCGGTCTCTGCAAGCTGGGGCCTGTTGCAAACTCCTCCTCCCAGCCCTGGAGCCACCGGGAATTCTTTGCGCCAACAGATCCTGGGGGAAGCCAGGCTGCAGGAGGCTCCTGACAAGCCTCTGCTGGGCTCCTGTCACATTCTCCAAGCCCAGGGGGATCAGCTGGGTCCACCAAGGCAGGCTTCGTCCACCCCTTGTGACCTCCTCGAGTCCTCCTACCTCCCTCTCCAAAGCCTGAATCTCCCCCCTGGGACTCATCCCTGGCTTGGGATCCTTCCCACTCCCAGCCCCTTAGCGGCCCATTCCTCCCGGCCCCTCGAAAAAGAAAAATTGTCTCCTCCAGAGAGACTTCACGGAGTCTCTGGAATGCAGGCATGCAGCTCAAAGGCCTCGGGCAGGTCACTTTACCTTCCTGGGTCTTTATTTCCTCACCTGGGCAGTGAGGATAATGATCAAAATATCTCAGAAGGTCATGGAGACGGGGAGAGTGTCTCCTGGTAAGTTGTGAAATATACCAAGCAGGCCAGGGGATATGGTGACTTATTTCTTCACTTCGGCCATACCAGTCTGGTGCCCAAAGTGGCCCTCTCCCCCCCACCCACCCACCTAAATCCTCCTCTGACTCACCAGCTTACCATGTAGTGGTGAAGAGTTTAGTTCCATCTCCAGGAACACAAAATAGTAAAGAGCCGGGGCCTGAGTTCAAACCCAACTCTGTGACCTTGGGCAAGTTTCCGAACCTCCTTCTTCAACTGCAACATTAAGATAATGATAGCATGGTCTTCTTCAAGGAACTGTTGTGAGGACGGAAGGAGTTAAGACACAAATGGTATTATGATAATACAGTTAGGATTCCGGGAGGATTAATTATTATCACTGTCTCTGGCCTCCAAGCAAGAAAAACCTTCTCTGTCCATAAGAGATCTTACCCAAGCACCCTTGCTCCTCTGTTGATCTCCAGCTGTGAGCGGAACCGTGCTCCGATTGCCTTCCAGAAACACAGCCTCACGAGTGGTGGGCTGGATCAGAGCTGCTTTGAGAAGAAGGAAGGAAGCCCTGCAGAGGGCTGGCCAAAGGGTGGGGATGTCTGAGTGCACTCCCTGGACAGTGCTCTGGGCACCCCAGATGAGAAGGTACCTGGAGAGGTGAGACCATCCGCGCCTGCCTGGGTCAGGGCCAATGCCTCTGAGGCCCCTGACTCCTGTATTCACAAAAGGTTATACCTCCTAGAGCCCCAGAATTCCTTCTACTAAGCTAAAAACCACCCGTAAAACCACTCCTTTTTACCGATATTTGATTGTATACCTAGAAAACTCAAGAGGGGGGGTGCCTGAGTGGCACAGCTGGTTGAGCGCCGACTTCACTCAGGTCATGATCTCACCGTTGGTGAGTTTGAGCCCCGCGTCGGGGCCTGCTTCCGATTCTGTGTCTCCCTCTCTCTCTGCCCCTTCTGATGCTCGTGTCCCCCGCCCCTCAAAAATAAATAAACATCTGGGGCGCCTGGGTGGCGCAGTCGGTTAAGCGTCCGACTTCAGCCAGGTCACAATCTCGCGGTCCGTGAGTTCGAGCCCCGCGTCGGGCTCTGGGCTGATGGCTCAGAGCCTGGAGCCTGCTTCCAATTCTGTGCCTCCCTCTCTCTCTGCCCCTCCCCCGTTCATGCTGTCTTTCTCTGTCTTAAAAATAAATAAACGTTGAAAAAAAATTTTTAAAAAAAATAAACGTTTAAAAAAATGACCCAAAAAAAAAAGAAACCTCAAGAGACTCTAGGGGAAAAAACACTTTCAGAATTAAGAATGCTTTGGTATCGTGGCCTATAAGACACTGTAGGTAGCTGTTTTCTATCAATAAATAAGGGGAAATATTCCTGTTATAACGTAAATACAAAATAGTAGAGTACTGTAAGTATGTCAGTGTGGAGAGCGGCTCTTAGCTGATGGGTAACTGGAAAATATGAATCCCTGCCCTTTTGCCTTCTGCTGGCACTAAGGCCCAGCACATGGCTCTGTCCTTAGTGGCCATCCTTCCGTGACATCTGAACATGGCAGACTCAGTTTGAAGCAAGAGAGCCATTTCCCAGTAGGAGGAATTCTCTAGTATGAGAGCTCTCCCTGCCCTCGGAGGAGGAGGGGTCAACCGTGGGCTCATTGAGGGTGCCTGGAACTCTCTAGGCCAACCGAAGAGTGTCCTAACTGCACACCGTCTGGTTTCATGGAAAACTAAGTGTATAGTTTGTTCAGCGCCCATCATGGTACCAAGCTTTATGCTAAGCCCTTTATATGTATAGTCTCATTTCCTCACCAGCCCTGCAAGATAGTTCTATTTACATTTTTTTTAATGTTTTTACCTATTTTTGAGAAGAGAGAGACAGAGCATGAGCGGGGGAAGGGTCGAGAGGGAGACACAGAATCCGAAGCAGGCTCCAGGCTCCGAGCTGCCAGCCCAGAGCCCGACGAGGGGCTCGAACCCACGAACCGGGAGATCACGACCTGAGCTGAAGTCGGACGTTCGACCGACTGAGCCACCCAGGCGCCCCGGATTAGCTCTATTTTATAGATGAGGGAAGGTGAGGCTCAGAGAGGGCAAGTGACTTACCTGAGGTTACCCAGCTAACAAGTGTCAAAGCCAGGATTTGAGCTCAGTTGTTTGGACGTGTGTGTCCGAGTCTAATGAAGGACAATCCTGGGGCTCTAAGGGCACAGGGCAAGTCTGAGAACGAGGGGAAAGGTTGAGCCCGGCCCCCTACGCTCCTCTCCATTTCCCTCTTGGAGGCTGTGGGGTGCTAAGAGGTTAGGGATCCCACAGGTTAGGGATTCAGAATGCTGAACCCTGCTTCAAATCCACTGGGGGACTCTCGGGGAAGCTGTTGAAACTCTCTGAGCTTCAACGATCTCACCTGTGAAATGGATTAATAAGGGCACTAACTTTTCTATGCAGTTGAAAAGATTAAATGAGACAGTGCCTGTGAAAGTGCCTGGCATGTGATTTGTGCACAGTAGGTTCTTAGCATCTTCCCTGCCCAGATCTTGGGAGGATCCGAGTCTGTGCTTGGAAGCAATTTTCTCTTGCTTTCCTTCCTTACCAGCCAGCCTCCCACTCCCTCTGGCCTCCTGTTTTCCTCAGCTTCCTACCTACCCTCCGTTGGCCAAGGGTATGTCTCTCCCCGCACCCACCCCCCGCACCCCCCTTGGTGATCCCTGAGCTCAGGACAGGCCTGCCTGGCCCCAGGGGTGGGTGTGGGGCAGTGCCACACGCGTTGCATGACGTGGCCAGGCGCTCTCAGTGCGCAGGGAAGGGCACCCTGCTGCCGTTTGCCAGGTTCAAGGTGAACTGCCCAGGGTGGGGGGGATACCCCCTCCCCCGTACCAGCTAATCTTCCAGGGTGTGGAGTCTTTATTCCCTGCTTACTCAGCAGACATTTCCAATCCTGCTTCAGTTTGCCCCAGCAAACAACCCAGAAGTTTCTGCCTCAAGGCTCCGCCCCCTTGTCAGCCCCCTCCCCAGGTTTGCCTCCTTGCAGGGTGCTTCCTGGCCACCTTGGGCCCCTAAGTACCCCCTCTCTCAGACTGCCGACCTTGGGCAGAGCAGTTGCCAGACTCCAGACCCTTCCCAAGTGCTTCCAAAGCCTCCGAGCTTTTCAGGGGTTCCAGAGGCCAATTCCATACCCCCCCACCGCCGCCCCGCCACACCACCCCCAAGTAGGAGCTTCCAAGACTCACCAGCCAGTGGACTGGACCAACTGAAGACCCTGGGTGGGGGTGGGGTGGTGCTCAGATCATTGGGTCTGACCCACTTGTCCAGAGAACATTCTTCGTCCTACAGTCTGGAGGCCAGGGTTTCAGAGCCCACTGAGCAGCGCCTGTCCAGCTGTGGCCACCGGCACTCATCGAACGGCCCCTCATTTGCCGTGTGACCTTGGGCAAGTCACATAGTCTCTCTGGGGCTGCTTCCCAGCAGTGAGATGGGATCATGCCCAGCGAGGGTGCCATCACGGTTGAGTTCCTGCATTTGCTCCGGGGCGGGCGACTGGGTGTTGGGCTTTCCTCTTCTGGTCTTATTGAACCCCCGACAACCGAAAGACAGAGAAGTTATCTTTTCCCCCCTCCGGTTCCCCCTCCTCTGACGGGAGTGGAAGCCGAAGCCAAGAGGGTTTGTGTGAGGGGCCCGAGGGTTCTGTCACCTCGTTGATCCATTCGGGCATTCCATGTTCACCGGGCATCCTGCGAGGCATCCGAGGTGGGAGAGTGTCCCAGTGAACACGGCCAAGTCCCTGTCCTTGTCCCTGCTGCCCCCGGTGCAGACCCTCTCCCAGCTCTGCCCCCACGGACCTTGGCATAAAGACTGCCACTTGTCTCCCAGCCCAGGGTGAACACAACAGTCACAGCCATGCGCTGTGAGCCGGGGACAAGGCCGAGGACAAGGTGAGAGGTGCGCTGTGCCTCTGCAGAACTGGGACCAGGAAACAGGGCTGAGTGACAGAGGAGAAGGGGGGGGGGGCGCTGGGGACCCGGACTGGTGTCAAGGAAGGGTCGCCCAAGGAGCTGACTCCAGAGCCTCTGGGGGAGCCGGCTGGGCCTGTTCGAAGAGCTGGAGGTTGGCTTTCTGGACTCCCTGTTCCCAGCCTTCTCCACCAGCCTCCACCTGCCCCCTCTGCCCCAAGCCCCCCAGGATCCCCCCATCAGCACTGCCTCCCCTCCCCTGGGGCTGCCGGGGAAACTCATCTCCAAGCACTTTCTGGCTTCTAAGTCTCCCAGTCTCAGGCTGCTGGATGGCTGGTAAACAGCTTATTAAGGTGATTAACGCTGCAATTAAAGCTGGAAAAACAGAGGCCAGGGTGCTGGCTGAAGCGCCCCCTTCTCCTCCCCCCTCCGTTCACCCCTCTGCCCCTCCTCCCATCCTCCTCCATCCCCCACCACCTCCCCCTCCTTCCCGGGGCTTGGTTGATGCAACTCGCCCAGGGGCTGGGGGCTGGGGGGCTGCCCGTCAGGGGTCCTGTCTCAGCTTCCCAGAACTCCCTTCCCCTCGGAGGTGTGGGGGCTCTCCTAGACTGGGGAGCAGGTGGTGTGTTGCCGAGGCAGATGGTGTATGGGGTGAGAGCTCTAGGATCTCCTGCCTAGGACCCCTTAAACGGAGGGGTCTCGGGGACCTGTCTTCCCCCAGAAGTAGGGCAAGGAGCTTCCTTTCCCCAAGCTCATGGTGCCAGAGTGGATGCCAGCTCATCCGAGGGGCTAGGAGCCGTCAGACCCTGCCGTTCTCGGAGCCGTGCATCCCGGGAAGGACTTAGCGACCTTCTGGACCCCAGCCTCCCCCCTTCCTTCCGCATCGCTCTAGCCAGCATCTCCAGCTCTCCCATAAGCCCCCTTCCTCCCCACCCTGAGCCCCGGGGAGTTATTCCATAGGTGGTGCTCCAGGGAGCAGGTTCCCAAGGCCCCAGCTCTGCCTGTCATGCCACCCGCCTTCTCTCAAGGCATAATTGAAGTGCTACCCTCTTCCATGGAATCTTTTCAGGTTTCCTTCCCACCCACTGCTCCTGCCCTTTCCCCTTACAGCCCCCTCCAGGCCTCCCGGACCGTGTCAGGTCTGCCCAGCTGGGGCCTCTCCGGGGTTGGCCCCGCTTCTGACCCTGAAGTACCTCGTACAGGTGTGTGCCTTCCTCCCCTCGGGCTTTGGGCATCTGCTCTGCCAGGCTCCTAGAACTGCCTGGCCGGTAGCAGGTGCTCAGTAGATACTGGCTGATTTACTCCTTTTGGGAACACACTTATTCCTCCTAGCGATGGCTGGATCATGGGTCTGAGTTGGGGGTATGCAAGGGTGGGGTGGGGCGGGAAGCAAGGTGGGGAGTCAGCCCCTTCTCCCCCCCTCACGACCGTCACCGTCGTCACCGTCGTCACCATCGTCAACAGCAACTCTCATTACCTGAGCAGTACTCACAATGTGCTGGGTACCTTATGAAGCATTTTGTTCGCATTATACTGCTTAATCCCCTCGACAACCCTACCAGACAGGTAGCATTATCCTGGCATTACCAATGAGGAAACTGAAGCTTAGAAAAGTTAAGTGACTTGTCCAAGATCACACAGTCAGTGAGGTTATGGAGGCAGGATTCAGTCCAGGTCAGCTGACTCCCGGCAGGAGCATTCCTGACCACAG
>NW_024412420.1:10863676-10905227 GCF_014898765.1 Herpailurus yagouaroundi | reverse complement strand
TTTTTTTTTTTTTTTCTTGTCCCTTCCTCTGCTCCTTTCCCTCACTTTGTCACTCCACGTTTCTCTTCTGCTGTTTCTCCACCTTTCTCTTTTTCCGCTTTCCCATTTCTCAGGCTCTGCTTTCTGGGGTGTGTGTGTGTGTGTGTGTGTGTGTGTCTGTCTGTCTCTCTCCATGTCCCCCTTACATTCCCCCTCTCCCGGCCCATATCCAGACGGCCCCTGGAGCTTCGAGTCCCCGCTGCCTACCCCCAAGCCTTCGGAATCCGATGGAAAAGCTGAAGTGCTTGCAAAAGCACCCGATTCGGAGGTCCCCTGACACCCCACGCTCTTCCCCTTCCTCCCCTAACTGGCCCCATCCTCCCTGAGACCGCGGTGCACAGCTTCGGGACTGGAGGGTCATCTGTCCCCTCTGAGGGTCTTCTAGCCCACCTTGTCTAACTTTATACAGCACTTTTTTTTTTTTTTTTTAAACCCTCGACGTTTCCCTAGATGTGGGCTTCACTTCCCCGCCTTTCTCTCCCTGGGGGAACCTTCCAAGGTCTCACCTGGATCCTGGGCGGGCAGTGGCTGCTCCCGGTACGCCCCGTATTGCCGGTAGGAGGCTCCATAAGTATATTCCGACTTGGGCGAGTAAGCGCCCGTGCCCGCAAGCCCGTTGAGATTGAACTGGTGGTGGTAGGTGTAGGGGTTCACGGTCTGGCCGTAGGGCTGGCCCGAGTAGTAGTCGTGCTGGGGAGCGCTGTAGTAGCCCAGATCAGTGACAGAGGACTCGGGCAGGGTGGGCGAGTCCTTGGAGCCTGCATGGCAGCTTAGCGAGCTGGAGATGTCGGTGAGGATGCTGCTGAGCTTGCGATCGAAGGAGCCACTCATCCTGGCGGGCGCCGCGAGTCCTGGGGCTGGCCTGGGCCGCCGAGCCGAAGCCGGCAGGGGCGCGGAGGAGGCGCAGGAGACGAGGCAGGGGTGTGCGTTGGGGAGCCGAGGGGAGGGCCCGCAGGGTCTCGGGGGAGGGGAGGTCGAGGGGCGCCTAGACCATGGCAGGCCTTCGGGCGGTCGCTGCGCGCCTCTCGTCGCGTCCCAAGCCACAGTCAAATGCTGCCAGCTCCGCCCGGCCAGCCGGTTATAGACTCAATAGTGGAGTCTCGGAGGGAGGCTCCAGCGCTCTGATTGGCTGCAAGTCTTGCCTTCGAGGCAAAACATGCTCTTGCGTTCTTTCGTTCTCTTTCTCTCCTCTCTCCCCCCCATTCTTTGTTGTTACCCAAACACACACACACACACACACACACACACACCCCTTGTTCCCCCTCCTGTGGCTCCCGCCCCCAGTCCAGATAACTCCCAGCGTCTCTGAAGGAAGGAGTTGGGGGGAAGAGTGTCTCTGCCGGGCCCCCAGGATTTGTCAGTCTGTCTGTCTCCCTGGCTGCGGCTGGGAGGTGGGCTCAGGTGCGATGGGGAGGCAGGGGAATTTGCCTATTGGGTGTTCGCGGTGGGGGGTGGGGGGAGGTGGTCCAAGGTGGTGTGTGTGTGTGTACTCTGTGCAAATGACAGGCAGACAAATGTGCCCAGCGTGGGAAGGCCCCAGGGTTCTGGGAAATATTTTAATTTCTTTTAAAATCAGAAGAAAAGGGGAAGACATTTTAGGTTGAGGAAAATGTTTCAGTGTATGAGATTAATATATTTACAGCAGTGCAATCATAAGACGTAATCTTGAATGTCTTTATAGAGGAAGGGGCCCATCAGGGAAAAGTGCCTCGGGCCTGTGAAAGTCCTAATGGGGCCCAGAGAGGGTCCTGTTTTGGGGGCGGGGGCAGGGGTGTGTGGATTTAAGGGCTTAGGCAGCGGTTGGAGGTGCATAACCTGCCCGTGGTGCAGCTTCGGAAATGGCCCAGGCTTGCTAGAGGGAGCAGAGGATCTGGGGTCCCCATGAGGTTGGGTGAGATAAGAGGCTGGCTCTCTGTGCTTTAGTAAGTTTGGAGTCAGAATCTGTGCACTGGGGACAACACTGGGGGAATGTGGGCATTTTTAGAGATGAGGTATACGGGACGGGTGTAGTTGGGGTATGTGGTGTGAGGGTTACACGTGTTCTGCAGTATACAGCGATGCACATGAGAGCAGGCCCGTGTGCGTGTGTGTGTGTGTGTGTGTGTGAGAACGCGCCACCGCGAGGGTATAAGCAGTGTGAGTGGAGGGTCATGGGAGGGGGGTGTCTCCGTGTGAATGTGTCATTGTATGCCGATGTGTATAAAACTCTTAGCACCTTCTCAGTCGACCCATGATGCTCCATTGAGTCCTGTCCCTCCAAGAAGGCCCTGGAAAAGAGGCTCCCCTTCCTGCGGACCGGCGGCTCCTAAGTCCCGTCTGGCTCGCAAAGTCGTCCAGGTTGTTCCCACCGCCTACAGCATTTCTCCACGCCACCCCCAATGCTGCTCTCCGCCTTTCTTTGGGGGGGGGGGGGAGGAGGGGGAGCTCCTCCAACTCTCAGTTCCCGGCCGCATACGACCTTCACACAGGGCAGCCTCGTCAATTCTCATGTCCCATCAGTCTGCCCGGCGGTGCTAAAGCGACTCAGGACGCGCAGTGCCAGCGCGCCACCTTGTGGTCATTTCTGGGCTCTGCAGCCTCCCCAAGTCTCGCCAGTCCGGGGGAGGGGCTTCCTACCTAGACTCCTAACGTCCCGCAGGGAAGGAGGCAGGGGGCTCTGTGGCCCCTTCCAAAGTCAGACCCTGCGGACAGGATGCCAGGCAAATCCCCGGGACTTAAGAGCTGCAGCTGGCGGAGGCAAAAGGCCCCCGTCCCCGGGCGGAGGGGCAGGAGTGTCCGCCAGGTCTGAATCGCTCCGGGGAGGCCGCAGCGTGGGAAAGGTGGGGGCGGGGGCCGGGCGAGGGGAGCGCTATCTGCCCGTCTATCTCCGCGTCCCCCCAGCGCCTATCGCCCGCCGCTCCGAGCCCGTGGCGGGGCGAGTTGCCACCCGCTCGGGATGCCCTCTGTTCTGTTGCCAAGAGGGCGCCTAGAAAGCCCGAGGCGTTGGGGGCAGCGAGGGCACTGGGCCGGCCGGCTCCCCTCCCACAATGCGAGAGGGGGAGGCGGGCAGGGCCTGCTTTGGAGCCCCCTGCTCCCCACAGAAAGGGGACAGCCTCTGGCAAGCCCTTTCTCGGGGGTTCATTCATTCATTCATTCATTCACAACCGAGAAAGAGGGCCCAGGTGAGTCACTCCCGTTCCCTCCTGGTCGCCACCCCAGCCTGCGGCTCCTGGGCTCCGCGAGTGAGCACTGGACTGGGAGTCTGGAACCCTGGAGGCACGACAGGGTGGTGGTGGTGGCGGATGACAGTAGCATAGTTTCTACGCTCCATTCTGCTCTGAAGGTCTGAAAGAAATGGACAAAAGCTGCAGCATGAAAGACTGAGGTGAGCCATTAAACAATAGTTGGGAGCGTGCGATTGGCATCTGGTCCTCCATTGCAGTGTGCGCTCCGAGCCGCCAGGGACTGTATCTCCCAGCTCACTACCACCTTCCAGATACCTACAGCAGCCCTGACACACACCACTTCAGCGCTCAGTTGATGTTTGTTGAATGAGTAACGGAGACCCTCTGGTACTGGAGAGGGGCTGAGCATCTTGGCTGAGTGTGCGCGCAGGGTTAGGAAGAGGGGAGGCACGGGGCGGGCACCGGGATGAAGCTACCCCCGGCTCGAGGATAAGAGCGAGAGTAGCTTCCCTGAGAGGGCCATCCGCTGGCAGGCCCAGGGTGGTAAGGTGGCCAGAGGATGCAGTGGGACCACTTGCCACCTGCTGCACCTCATCTGGGCCGATGAGATGAGCAGGTGGCCGCCGGGCGGAGTCCTGCTCCCAGGGATGATGCAGCCTTTTAGGGGCCTCTGGGAGGCTAGCAGGACGGAGGAGCAGGGTTGACCAATGTACAGGTCAGACTCCATCGTCCATCCTCTCCCTGGGCACGAGAAAAGGCATACTGTTGAAGCAGGCTGTCTCCTGGAGCCCGGTGTCGTGCTCTCTGGGCATAGCACAGCCACTGGGCGTCCAGGGTGCGGGGTCTGAGGGGAGGAACTCGGGAAGCCGGAGCCCAGCCCTTGCTCTCTCTTTTGCCTGGGGAGCTGACGCCATCTAGTGGTCAATGTAAGGAGGCCAGAGTCCGGCTCCCCTGAGGAGACCTGCTCAGGGGGCCACGTGCAAAGCCCCCACCTTCAGACCCAGAAGGAATGTTCTCTTTACTGGTCTTAGGAGCCCTATCAGCACTAAATAGTCACTCTTCATCATCACCTTGCCTTACTCCGCAGCGGGTGCCTCTCTCCCCACCCACCCATCCTTGACCAGCCTGTGGCTCCTTCCCTCAGGTTTCTCGTTTGTAAATAAAAAAGTGGAGGGGCGCCTGGTTTGCGAGTTCGAGCCCTGCATTGGGCTTTGTGCTGACAGCTCAGAGCCTGGAGCTGCTTTAGATTCTCTCTCTCTCTCTCTCTCTGCCCCTCCTCCACTTGTGCTCTATCTCTCTCTGTCTGAATAAATGTTAAAAAAAAAATTTTTTTACAGTAGATTATTAGATGGCCTCTGAGGCCCCTTCGTATTCCCAGATTCTTGTCACTCAAGGGGGAACTCTCCTTCACCTTCTCACCAGCTGCCTTGGAGATACATCCCAGGCATCCAGAACTTTGCAACCTGGAGGTCTTCTGGAATTCTTCATCCACCCAATAAATCCTTCCTGAGCCTCCATTGTACTTGGTGCCGGGGATGGAGCGCTGAGCAAGACAGACACAATGCTCCCTCCATGGAGCAGAAGCCCAAAGTCCAGCAGGAGAAGTGGACACAGAAGCAGCCAGTTTCACTACCATATGACACATAATGGGACAGGGGTAGCAGGGACTGCTGTGACATGGAGGCAGGGAGGTCTCTGAACTGAGACCTGAAGCATGTGTGAGACTCAGCTGGGAGAAGCAGGGATACGGGGAAGGGGGAGAGTTCAGGGGAAAGTCCGCGCAAAGGCTCATGGGCCAGCCTGGGGCATGGCGTTGGGGAGGGTTGGTTAAAGGCGAAGCTGGAGGAGAGCCGGAGGACACAGAGCCCTTAGAACCCCAGAGCAGAAGAGTGGGCTTCCTTTAGTGGCTACAGGGAACCACTGAAAGATTTTAATCAGGGGAGAGCCATGATTGGATTTTGGTTCTAGAAGGATCCCTCTTGCTGCTACGTAAGGATGAGTCAGAAGGGCAAGATTGGAGGCTGGGGGGACTGTGAGGAGGCTCCTGAAGGAGTCCAAGAGACAAGGCAGTTGGGTCCAGGTGAAGGAGGTGGCAATGAGGGTGGAGAGAAGCAGATCCATTTGAGAGACAGTGAGGGAATAAGCCCCAGGCTTCTGACTTGGGTAACTAAGTGGAAAGAGAAGACCATTCTCTGAGAGAGAGAGAGAGAGAGAGAGAGAGAGAGAGAGAGAACCATGGGCTGCTTGATGAAGAAGAGGGTGCTTCCGGTTTTGTTTTGCTTTTTAAAACTTAAAAAAATTTTTTTTAACGTTTATTCATTTTTGAGAGATGGAGACAGAGCATGAGCAGGGGAGGGGCACAGAGAGAGAGGGAGACACAGGATCCGAAGCAGGCTCCAGGCTCTGAGCTGTCAGCAGAGAGCCCGACGCGGGGCTTGAACTCACAAATCGCGAGATCATGACCTCAGCCGAAGTCCGACGCCCAAACGACTGAGCCACCCAGGCGCCCCTCTTTTTAAAACTTTCATGCAGAAAAGTGCACCAGTCACAATCGACGAATTTGTGGAAACCAAGCACAGCTGTGTAACTGGCACCCAGGGCGAGAAGCGACGGTCCCAGCCCTCAAAAGCCCCCTCGTGCTCCCTTCTGGTCACTACTCCCCAAGGGTAAACAGTCTTAGCTTCTAGTGCTACTGGTCAGTGTTGCGTATTTTTTACTGTTTTGAATGTTTATTTATTTATTTTGAGAGACAGAGGGAGAGAGAGAGAGAGCAAGAGGGAGAGGGGGGCAGAGAGAGGGAGAGAGAAAGAATCCCAAGCAGGCTCCATGTTCACTGCAGAGCCCGATGCGGGGCTCAAACTCACAACCGTGAGATACCAAGAGTCAGACTAAGCCACCCAGGTGCCCCATATATATATATTTTTAATGCTTATTTATTTTTGAGACAGGGAGAGACAGAGCATGAACAGGGGAGGGTCAGAGAGACAGGAAGACACAGAATCCGAAACAGGCTCCAGGCTCTGAGCTGTCAGCCCAGAGCCCGACGTGGGGCTCGAACTCACGGGCCTGCGAGATCATGACCTGAGCCTAAGTCGGACGCCCAACCAACGCCCAACCACTCAGGCACCCCTATTTTTTGTTTTTAAATAAATGGAAGTAAACAGTGTATACTCTTTTATGTCTGGCTTGTTTTGTTCAACATTATGTTTGTGTGGGTTTGATGTTACTGGATATATTTGTAGATCATTCATTTTCACTGTCTTATGCAGGTTTCTGTCATGTGAACATGCCACCATTTATTTATCTGTTCTCCTGTTGATGGGCGTTTGGGTGGTTTCCAGTTGGGGGCTATCATGAGTAGCACTGTGAACATTCTCGTACATGTCTTTCGGTGCACACATGTGCGCACTGCTGTTGGGTCCCTAAGAGTGGAATTGTGGGCCATAAGGACGTCTGTCTGGCTTCAGAAGATACTGCCAAATCATTCTCCCAAGCCCTTGGGCCCTTAGCTCAGTTCTGACCATGTTGAGTTTGAGCGTCTTTGAGGCGTCTACGAGGAGCTGTCCAGCAGGCAGTTGCCTTCATGGATCTGAAAAGTCAATAAAGAAGCTGGACTGGAGACACACATTGAGGGTTTGGGGCATCCTGTGGTAAGCGAAGCCACGGGCGCAGGTGCGATGGTCCAGGAAGGGAGGGAGAGAAGAGAGCCAAGGAGGGTTCTGGGTGGCCCCTGTGAGAGAGTGGCCAGATGGGTGGGAGGCAGCGCAGAGGGAAGTGGTCCTGAGTGTGTGCTGGGGAGTGCTGAGAGAGTGTTTCGGGAGAAGGGGGAGTGGCCGGTCAGCAAGGTCAAATCCTGCTGTGGACATACGGTCCAGGCAGGATAAGGACTGAGATGTGCCCTTTGGATGACATTTCAAGGGAGCAGTCAGTGATATCAGGGAGAGCGGGTTCAGTGGAGGGGAAGCTGGAAGGGTGTGTGTGTGTGTGTGTGTGTGTGTGTGTGTGTGTGTGTTAAATGGAAGCAAGCTTGTTGAGATGTCAATTTATGACAGCCAGTAGAGACAGGTTAATCAAGACTTCTATCCCTGAGTAGGTGGGAGGGGAAGGATCTGGAACCCCACCCAAGGGGTTAGCCTCACAGCAGATTCTCCCTTGTGTTGAGTCAAGAGGGGAGATGAAATGATAAGGGCTGGCTTTCATGGAACACTCACTGGGTGCCAGGCGCTGTTCAAAACAGGCTACACATGAGTTCATTTACTATCCCACTGCTCTGAGGTGGGCACTCTCATGTCTACCTCTTAACAGAGGGGGAAACGGAGGCACAGAGGAGCTAAGTAAGTGGCGCATTCGAGATTTGAGCTCAGGCAGTCTGATTTTTTAAAAAAACATTTTAAAAATGTTTATTTATTTATTTATTGTAAGAGAGAGAGAGAGAGCACAAACAGGGGAGGGGCAGAGAGAGGGAGATAGAGAATCCCAAGCAGGCTCCGTGCTGTCAGCATGGAGCCTGACATGGGGCTCGAACTCATAAACTGCGAGATCATGACCTGAGCTGAAATCAAGAGTCAGACACTCAACCGACTGAGCCGCCCAGGCTCCCCGAGGCAGTCTGACTTTTAACCCCTATGGGGTGGAGGTACGCTTGCAGGTTTGGAGTCAGAAGTAAATTAAAAAAAAAATGTTAAGTAATAGCTACACCCATCGTGGGGTTCAAACTCAAGACCCCAAGATCAAGAGTCAGATGCTCTACTGACTGAGCCAGCCAGGTGCCCCTCAGAAGTACATTTAAAACAAAAATTTTTTTTACATTTATTTGTTTTTGAGAGGCAGAGTGGGACAAAGCGAGAATGGAGGAGGGGCAGAGAGAGAGGGAGACACAGAATCGGAAGCAGGCTCCAGGCTCTGAGCTGTCAGCACAGAGCCCGACGCGGGGCTCGAACCCACAAACCGTGAGATCATGACCTGTGCCGAAGTCGGACACCTAACCGACTGAGCCACCCAGGCGCCCAATACAGAAGTAAATCTGATAGCGTTGGGTACAGGACACATGGGTACTTGCTACGCCATTCTTTGTACTTTTCTGGGTGTTTGAAACATTTCGGAGTAAAAAGAATGACTCGAGGTATTTGGGAGCTCCTGTATGGGTGTGTGTGCAAGGTAGGTGTGAAGTTAATAGCTGAGGACAGGGGAGGTGATGGGACCAGAGGCTTAAAGAAAGTGCAGAAAGGTGAGCAAGGCTTATGTGTAGCTTCTGCCATGGGGACCAGGGAAAGGACTGACCAGGGAAAGGAAGAACTTTGGGCTGCCACAGCCCTCTCTGTGGAGGGAGTCAATGACGTTGTAGAGACCCCAGGGTGCATGGTGGGGACCATCCCAGGTGGTGGCCTGCTCTCCGCTGGACTTCGTGACAGGCTATGAGCAGACAGTTGGGTTGACCAGGATGGAGGTCTGTTGGCCGTGCAAGGGAGAAGCATCCATTAGAAAAGTGGTAGTTCAAGTGGTTTGTAGGGGAGTCCAGGTTGAGCAAAGGAGGAAGTGAAGAGTCGGGTGATTGGTGGAGAAGTGGAAGAGAAGTCCAGGCTGGAGATCCCCACGAGATAAGAAGGAGGCCGCAAGGGCATCACGGAGGGAGCACTCTTGGGGTCAGGGTGCAGGAGGTTGGAATTTGTTCAAGCTACAGAAAACCAAAGAAGAGAAAATCTCGAACGAAGCCGGAAGGGAAAGCACCGCCTTATTTATAGAAGAATTTATATGAATTATGGGGGGTGCCTAGCTGGCTGAGTCAGTCGAGCATGCAACTCTTGATCTCCAGGTCATGAGTTCAAGCCCCATGTTGGGTATACAGCTTACTTTAAACAAAATAAATGAAATGAAAAATAAAGTTTAAAAAATACATCAAATTATATTGGATGTCTCAGAAACCACGCAAGCAAGAACAGAGGAGAGTGACAGCTTTAGTGTTGAAAGAAAAAAAACCAACATAGAATACTGCATCTGGTGAAAATATCCTTCAAAGGTGAGCATAAATGAATACTTTCTCAGTCAAACAAAAGCTGAGGGAATTTGTTGCCAGCAGACTTGCCTTGGAGGAAATGGTAAAAGAAGTTTTTCGGAAAGAAGCAAAATGGTAAAGGCCAAAAGCTCAAGTTCCACATAAAGAAAGGAAGAGCTTCAGAGAAGGAATGAATGAAAATAAAATATTTTATTTTGCTTATTCTTAATTTATCTAACAGAAAAATGTTCATGTAGTCATAGCAAAAATATATTGGGTAATTATAGCTTATGGATAAGTGAAGTGAGTTACATCAAAGTGATAAGGGACAGGAGGAAGAAATAAGGGAATATTCTCTTAAAAGTACTTGGGGCGCCTGGGTGGCGCAGTTGGTTAAGCGTCCGACTTCAGCCAGGTCACGATCTCGCGGTCCGGGAGTTCGAGCCCCGCGTCAGGCTCTGGGCTGATGGCTCAGAGCCTGGAGCCTGTTTCCGATTCTGTGTCTCCCTCTCTCTCTGCCCCTCCCCCGTTCATGCTCTGTCTCTCTCTGTCCCAAAAATAAATAAACGTTGAAAAAAAAAATTTAAAAAAAAAAAATAAAAAAAAAATAAATAAATAAAAAAAATAAAAGTACTAGCCACGAAGGAGAATCGTATTATTTGAAAATGGATCTCGATCAGGCTAAGTGTGTGTCACAAACTCTAGGGATGCTACTAAAAACATTTTTTTAAGGCTTTTTCATTTATTTAAGTAATCTCTACACCCCATGTGGGGCTTGAACTCATGACCCCAAGATCAAGAGTCACACACGCTCTTCCTACTGAGCCAGCCAGGTGCCTGTAAAAATATTTTTTAAAGTAGGTTCCACACTCAGCATGGAGCCCAATATGGGGCTTGAACTCACAACCCTGAGATCAAGAGTCAGACACTTAACTGACTGAGCCACCCGGGAACCCCTAAAATATTTTTTAATGTTTTATTTATCACTTTTTAGAGAAAGAGAGACAGAGCATGAGCAGGGGAGGGGCAGAGAAAGAGGGAGACACAGAAACCCAAGCAGCCTCCAGGCTCTGAGCTGTCAGCACAGAGCCTGATGCGGGGCTTGAACTCATGAACTGTGAGATCATGACCTGGGCTGAAGTCAGACACTTAACCGACTAAGCGACCCAGGCACCCCTAAAATCTTTTTTAATTTTATTTTTTTATTTTCTTAATGTTTTATTTCTTTTTGAGAGAGAGAGAGAGAGCGAGAGAGCACCAGAGGGGGAGGGACAGAGGCAGAGAGACAGTGGGGACAGAGGATCCAAAGTGGGCTCCACGCTGTTAGCAGGGAGCCTGATGTGGAGCTCAGACTCATGAACCATGAGATCATGACCTGAGCTGAAGCTGGTTACTCAACCAACTGAGCCACCCCGGCGCCCCAAAATATTAAAAAATTTTTTAATTTAATTTTAGTATTTTTTGCAGTGATCTCTACTCCCAACGTGGAGATCGAACTTATGATCCTGAGGTCAAGAGTCACACGTTCCACTGGCTGAGCCAGCCAGGCACCCCAACCCCTAAAATACTTTTAAAAGAAGTATAATTGGTATGCTAAGGGAGGAGAGAAAATGGAACCATCTAGAACGCTCAACTAAAGCCAGAGAAGGTAGAAAAAGTGGGGACAGATTTCAAAAACAAAGAAACAGAGAATAAGTGCAATAAACAGAAAACAGCCACTGATATGGAAGGTATTAATCCAACGCTGTCCACAATCATTTAAATGTGAATGATATCAGTACATCAATGAAAAGACTGACAGGGTGGATAAAAAACAAAACAAAACCCAACCCAGCCACGTGTTGTTTATAAGAAACCCACTTCAAATATAAAGATACAGTCGATTAAATGTCAAGGCATCAAGAAAAATATTCCATGCTAACACTAATCAAAAGAAAGCTGGAGTGGGGCGGGGCACCTGGCTGGCTCTGTCGGTGGAGCATGCGACTCTTGATCTCAGGGTCATGAGTTTGAGCCCCACATTGGCCATAGAGCTCACTAGGAAAAAAAAAAGGAAAAGAAAAAGAAAAAGAAAAAGAAAAAAGAAAGCTGGAGGAGCTATACTGGTTTCAGACAAAGCAAACTTCAGAGTGGGGAAAATAATCAGGGATGAAGAGGGGCATCACATGATAAACGGGTTTATTCTCCAAGAAAGCATGACAATCTTTGATGTATATGCACCCAACGGGAGTGTCAAAACATGCGAGGCAAAAAGCAATTGAACTACAAGAGGAAAAAGACAAATCCGCTCTTAGAGTTGGAGACTTCAACACACCTTCATTAGTGGTTGAGTTTGAATTATGGGTTTGAAGAACCGCAAGGAGGCCAGTAGGGTTGGAGAGAGAGTGAGCAAGAGTACCAGAAGACGAAGACAAAGAGGGGACGTGATGGCTATGGGGGGATCACGTAGGGCCTCGCAGGATATCGTAAGGACTTTGACTTCTACTCAAAGTGAGATGCGGTGCATCAGAACAGAAGAGTGGCACAGTTTGACTTCTTTTTTACTGGAATGTGTGTCGGTGTGGATTTTTCAAACTTATCCTACTTGGAACACTTTGAGATTCTTGGAGGTGTAGATTCATGCCTTTCATCAAAGTTGGCCATTGTTTCTTCACATACTCTTTCTGCACCCCTTCTCCGTCTGGGACTCCCACAGTGCATGTGTTGGTGAACTTGATAGTGTCCCACAGTTCTCCTAGGCTCTGCCCTTTTTCTTTTTTTCTTTCTGTCCATTAGGCTGGACGATTTCAATCGACTTTCCATCAACGATTCTTCTTCTTGTTCAAATGTACTGTTGAACCCCTCTAATGAATTTTTCGTTGCAGGTACTGTACTTTCAAGCTCCAGAATTTCTATTTGGTTTCATTTGATAACTTCTATCTCATTGATATTCTCTATTTGTTCAGACACCGTTCCCTTGGTTTCCTTTTGTTATTTGTCCATGCTTTTCTTTAGCTCTTTGGGAATATATTTTTTAATTTTTTTAAAATGTTTCTTCATTTTAGAGAGAGAGAGACAGAGACAGAGACAGAGACAGAGACAGAGTGTGAGTGGGGGAGGGGAAGAAAAGAGAGGGAGATACAGAATCAAGAGCAGGCTCCAGGCTCTGAGCTGTCAGCACAGAGCCTGACGTGGGGCTCGAACCCACGAGCAGTGAGATCAAGACCTGAGCCGAAGTTGGACACTTAACTAACTGACCCACCCAGGCACCCCCTCTTTGGGCATATTTTAAAAACAGTTGAAGTCTTTGTCTAGCAAGTCCAATGTCTTTGTTTGTTTGTTTGTTTCAGTAAGTCCAGTATCTATGCTTCCTTTCTGTTTTCCTGTGAATGGGCCATATTTTCTGTTTCTTTATAGGCCTTGTAATTTTATTGTTGAAACTAGGTATTTTGAATTTTATAACGTGGTACGTCTGGGAATCAGATTTTTCTTCCTATCCAGGGTTGTTGCTGTTGCTTGCTGTGGGATCCAGTGCGTTCATCCATTTGTTTAGTGACTTTTCCAAACTATTTTTGCAAGGACTATATTCCTTGTCATGTGTGGTCACTGAGGCTGTGTGCAGTGAATCCTGTGCACGATGCTGCTGAAAGGGGAATGATGTACTTACTTGGGATGCTGAAGCTTTCATAACATTTTTAGCCATGTTTCAGTTTCCTCAAAATGTGCAGAAGCATTTAATGAGATTACTGACTTTATACACATGGAAGGAGATACTCCTTAGACACATGCCTACCTACAAGATGACTATCAGTATTGCTGTTCATGGCAGAGATGTTAGAATGTTGACCCTTAAAGTAATTTTTTTAAAGTAGACTCCACGTCCAGTGCGGGGAAGGGGGGGGGGGGGCTTGAATTCACAACCCTGAGATTAAGAGTTGCATGCTTCACTGACTGAACCAGCCAGGCACCCCTGTAAAGTCTTTTTTAAAGGGTGAGAGAAGAGGAATGTCCTCCTCTAATTTGGACGTAGATGACAGATAAAAATGGAGAAAGGGATCACAATAAACAGAAATTTATATGCTATTTCTCCAAAACTGTTTGGGGATCTTTGGAAAGGTCACAGGGAGCCAAGAGAAGAATAAACTGGCTGCATTTGAGTTGTTCAGCATCATGTGTAGGTTGTGAGAAAAGCTCACACAGGGGGGAAAAAGACTCATATTTAGGAAATAAGACTGCTTCAGACTTAAAAAAAAAAAGGGGGGGGGAGTCACCAGAAAAGGGCAGTCAAGTTAAACAAGACTTTCTTAATTAAAAAAAAAAAAAGTTTACTTATTTTTGGGGGGGGGGAAGGGGCAGAGAGAGAGAGGGAGAGAGAGAATCCCAAGCAGGCTTCACGCTGTCAGCACAGAGCCCCACACAGGGCTTGAACCCACACACCATAAGATCATGACCTGGGCTGAAATCAAGAGCCAGACACTGACCTGATTGAGCCACCAGGTGCCCCAAGACTTTCTTAAAATTTTTTTAAAATAAAAATTGTAACTTATTGGAAATCTGCGTTAGTCTGGGTTCTCCGGAGAATAGAACCAATGCGAGATATCTAGCTAGCGAGCTAACCTGTCTCTCTCACATCTATCATCTATTACAAGGAATTGGTTCATGTGGTTATGAAGGTTGGAGTCCCGAGATCTGCTGTTAGTAGGCTGAAAACCCATGAGAGCCGGTAGTACAGCTCCAGCCTGAGTTCCGAGGCCTGAGACTCGGGAGCACAGCTGATATAAGTTCCAGTGTGAAGGCAGGCAAAGACTGGTGTCCCAGCATGAAGACAGTCAGAAGAGAATGTCTTCTCCCTTACTCGGCCTTTTATTCCATGTAGGACTTCAACAGATTGGATATCCACCCCCACCCCCAAAACCACCACAATGGGGAGGGTGGTCTGCATTACTTAGTCTACTGATTCACACATTAATCTCATTCAGAAACATCCTCAGGAACGCACCAGAATAATGTTTAACCAAACACCTGGGCACCCCATGACCCATTTCGGCCGACATGAAATTAACCGTCACAGAATCCAACTTGGATTTCACAGTCTGGATCACCTCTGTGCCTTAAAACCATCTTTCCCGAGAAGGAAGTCAACCTTCTGCTGGCAGCTGAGTATTTAAACACGATGGACGTTTTAGACACGGCTGGTCTGTGTGATAAATCCGTAGACGCGAAGGACCAACTGATGAACAATTGGTCTACCAAAACAAGCCTGTAAGATACAAAGCAAGGGACATTTTTGAGGAGCTGGGATGGATTCCCAGAGGTCTAAACACCTGCCGTGGCAAGGAAGTGAAATCCTAAGCATTCCGTGCCCACGGGTTTTGTTGAGGGGAGATTTAGTTGGATGCCGTCACAATGGACCGACACGGGGAACAGAGCTGTGGGCCGAGTGAACTTGACACGTGACTCTCTGAAGTTTTGGCGCTGCCTAAAAGAAGATGAAGCTCTCCTAAATAAAGGCTACAGGCAGTTCAGAGAAGTATTATTGGAATAGAAAAACAAGACTCACATCATGCTACCATGTCACGAGTCAGACAGAAACATGCCATTGCTTTATTATTGTTATTATTATCACTTAATATGAGCAATATCGCCTCAATTTGTCCTATTATAGGTATCTTTTTCTTTTTGCCGTCTTACATTTATGTATCTTAAGAATACACAATCAGGGACACCTGGCTGGCTCAGTCGGAAGAGCATGTGGCTCTTGATCTTGGGGTTGTGAGTTCAAGCCCCACGTTGGGTGTAGATATTCTCTCTCTCTCTCTCTTTTTTAACGTTTTATTTATTTTTGAGACAGAAAGTGACAGGGTGTGAGCAGGGGAGGGGCAGACAGAGAGGGAGACGCAGAATCCGAAGCAGGCTCCGGGCTCTGAGCTGTCAGCACAGAGCCCGACGCGGGGCTCGAATTCACAAACCGCGAGACCGTGACCCGAGCCGAAGTCAGACGCTTAACCGACTGACCCACCCAGGCGCCCCGGGTGTAGAGATTCTTAAATACATAAATGAATAAACTTAAAAAATAAAAACAGAATATACAATCCTATAGCTCACAGAATTTAAACGTCCAGCAAAGAGTTCTGAAGAGTTAAAATAAATTTTCCTACATCAGACGAAAAGAGATGACCTAAGAATATTGTTGTATTTTTCTTACACGTATTCCTTAATTGGCCCTGTTATCAACCAGTACTAATTACCTCTTTCAAGTAGTCCTGTTGTTTTGTTTAAATAACAGCATTTATGGACGAGGAAAGAAAATAATAAAAGAATCACACAATTTTGAGTAAATAACTACTTTCATGCTTTTATGTTAAAGTCATAAAACATGCTTAGGTTACAAATGGTATTATTGAGTTTTAATTTTTTTGTCTGGTATGGCTGTGTCCCTCTAACAAGATTGGCTCTCTACAAAGCTGGTCATTGGGGCGCCTGGGTGGCTCAGTCGGTTGAGCGTCCGGCTTCGGCTCGGGTCACGATCTCACGGTTTGTGAGTTCGAGCCCCGCGTCGGGCTCTGTGCTGACAGCTCGGAGCCTGGAGCCTGCTTCGGATTCTGTATCTCCCTCTCTCTCTGCCCCTAACCCACTCGCATTCTGTCTCTGTCTCTCTCAAAAATAAATAAACATAAAAAAAAATAATAATAAAAATAAAAAATAAAATAAAATAAAATAAAAATAAAAAGCTGGTCATTGTGGGTAAGGGACTTCTGAAAGCCGGGGCCCAGAGCTTCACAGACGTCAAAGGATGTCACCATGTCTACTTATCTATCTGTCTGCTTTCCATGTGGCTGCCCCCCCCCTCCCCAGCCTGTGCTTACATTATCGTCACCTAACGATCTTAGCCAGGAAAGCGCTTCCCCAGACACAGTCCTGGGATTGAGTCTCAGTGGGTGCCCTTAGTTCACACGCCTGTCCCCAAACCACTCACTGTGTCCAAAGGAAGCGGTGGAGCCTGAGTTATCAGCTCACCCCGGAGTGGGAGGGAGGCTGGAAGGAGCCAGTTCCCTCAAAAACAAATTAAGAGTGGAGAAGTGGTTCCCCGAAGGGAAGCCTGGGACTCTTCCCAGAAGAGGGAATAGATGCTGTGCCGGCGAAAGCGTCCTCAACCATCCATTACTCTGTCGGCGGCCAGCCAAAGTGCTTTCCGCTAAGTCGTTTGGGGCCAGCTCCCTGGAGCCACACAAACATGCATCCATTTTATCACTTACCATATTATATTGAGATGATCTGTTGCTGTGTCTCTCTTACTGGTCGGACAGCGAGTTTCTCGGGGACAGGGGCCATGACTGATTCCTGCTCCGTCCCCTGCACCTTGCGCTCGGCCAGGCACCTGAGAGATGCCCTGGGATTCTGTTCTTGCCTCTGTCCTCAGTTCACACGTTCCTTGCACACTCTCTTCCACTCCTATGACTTTCAACCACAGCTCTGGTACAGATCTTCCCCCTGAGTCCAGAGCCGGGCATCCTGTGGTCTTCCAGATGCTCTAACTTGAACGTTCCACAGGCAGCTCAAACTATACTGGAAATTGAACTTGCTGTCTTCATCCCTAAACGCTAAAGATTCTCCTCCACTGCTCCCTTTCTCAGCGACCCCCCGTCATTCGATTTACTTTGCTCTCACCTGCCACCATCCGTCCATCCCCAAGTGTTATTGATTCTCCCTCCCAGATACTTCTCGGTGCCCCCGCTCTCCTCATCCCACTGGCGGGTGTCAGCACCCCTCCTTGATGATACAGCAGGCATCCTGTACCAGGCCTGCCTCAGGCTGTTCCTTGGTGTTTCCTGTCACTTTCACCTTCAAGCCTGCAGCTTGAAGCCTTCAACTCTGCAGCTCCCGCCCTGCCCCAAGCCTTTCTTGGTGTCCACTTCTCCTTGTCCTGGGAGACCAGCTTATCTCCAAGAAGAAGTTCTCCATGAGGACTCAGCCCCCATGTTTTTGCTCTTCCCTGCCTTCTAACACCCGTATTCATCCAGCCCCCTTTTCAGCGGTGCATTTAATTGTGCGACCGCTCTTGTACTTGAGGGCAATTTGGCTTCCTGTGGTAAAGCCTCTGCGGTTGACAGGTGGTCGCTTTACTTACTCATTTCTCCCTAGAGACGGCGAGTGACAAGGGAGCAGGCGCGATGTCCTTTATCTCTGTGACCCGGGCCAGAAGTCACCCCGGGGCTGGAATATAGTAGGTGCTCATCAATTGTTAAGTGAGCGAGTCAGCAGGGCAGCTACAACAAAGGTTGGCAAACTTTGAAAAGGGCCGGATAGAGACTATTTTAGCTTTTGCAGGTAGCGTGGCCTCCGATAAAGAAAGCAGCCACAGATGATATGTAAATAACACTGTAACTTACAAAATAAGGCGGGCGCTCTCAGGCTGATCTTTCAGCCTGGGTGAGGGGTAGGGGGAGCCCTCTGATACTTTTTCCGCCTTGAGGACAAGAGGGAAAGGAGAAAAACATGAAGGTCAGACCGTAGGTCGGATTTTCCAAGGAGAAGAGGTTAGGGAGGAATCTCTTTCCTTGGAGGTTTTAAAGATGAGAAACTGCCCAAGTGTGCCGGAACACAAGGTGGTGTGGCCTGGAGGCAGGAGGAGGGACAAGGCAGCCCCTGGATCAGTCATGATGGTTACAACCCGGGGTTCTTTCTGCCCTTTGGAGAGGGGCGCTGGGCACTGACCATGGGCTGCAGTTAGCTCAATCGCCACCAGGTGGCGGGCCTGCCCATTCCTAAATGCTGAGGACTCTGGCAGCTGGGGACTCAAATTGGTTGACAGATTTGTTTATTTATCCATCATTTATTCATTTATGATTTGTATTCCCCAAGCACTTTGGACTCCTCCTACAATGCCAGCAGGCATTGTGCTAAGTGTGGGGAGGAAGCAAGTGGCCAAGGCTAAGTCTGGGTTCTAGGCCCGTGGCCTACCTCCTCCCTACACAGCAGCAGGTCAAACGCCCAGATAAGGGTCCACAGTGGTGACCAGGTGTCTGTGGGACAGGCCTGGTGCTTGGAACTGTTCCCACTGCAGACTCGTGGAATGGTGCCCCTTGCCTTCTGTTCTCATTCAGCGAGAGCCAATGGGCAGCGGGCCCTGAGCAAGGTTTGGATCGCCTCCCGCCCCGATCTCAGGTCGCCCACAACAGGTCTCAGGTGCAGCCGCACACTGGTCCCCAGGGCTGAGGTTTTCTCCATCTCTGATCCTCTTGCAACCAGGCCCAACCTCAAACCACCAGTCCTTCCCCTCCCCCATTCCTCCCTTCCCTTTGCTCTGTTCTGATAGCTTTTCTCAGGCATGTCCATCCAGAATGTCCAGGAATATCCACCCGCAGGAAGCAGGGACCTGGAGCAGGACCAAGTCCTGCGGGTCTTGGGGCCACGGCACCCCTTCTGCCTTCCTCCACCCTTGCTCCTGCTTGCCGGGCCACGCTCTCCCGCCCCCGTCCCCGGGGTTCCCAGTGCCTGTGTTAACACCAGTGCCTGTCTCCCATGGGCCGGAAGCACCCATGTCTTGGCTATTTACCCCAACCCCACCTGAAGTGTAGCCGCAGGAGGGCAGGGACCTCTTGTTCACTGTCAAAGCTCCAGGACCCACACAATGCCTGACACCTAGTAGGTTTGAACAAATGGTGGTTGAGTCACTCGGTGGAGGTGAGTGGATGCAGCTTTGCAAAAGTTTTGAGGTCTTCAGAGGGAGACCCCGCAGAGCCACAAAAAGGCAGGGTGGGCAGGGGTAAGCCTGGAGGCTAAGAACATGCCCGAGAGTAACTGCCCTGAATGGAATCAGAGGACCCCCTGGAACTGCTTCAATGAGGACCCAGGCTGCTCCTTATGCATGGGGACCAGACCCAGCAGGGATGGGGCAGCACCTATTGGGGTCGCTGTTTGGACGGGGCCCCCAGATGGCTTCCTCAACCATGAGCCATAGGACCCCATCCTGTGGAAGAGTGCCAGCCACTGTTCTGCCTTATTTCCTTCTCCTCTCTCCTCCTGCCCCGCTTCCCTGGCAACCGGGAACCCCCTCCCTCAACCCAGGCCCCGTGCCTTCTGACTCACTGTGCAGCTCAGCTGGAAAGCATCTGGCCATGCCCATGGCCTTGGCATCTGGCCCACTGGTCTTGCATGAGAGGCACCGTGTCCTCAGACCTTCCATGAAGTTCCTCCATTAGGATCATGTCCATTGGTGTCCCACCCCATCCCCGGAAAAATCCCCTCGGAGAATTGGAGGTGGCAAAGCACCCCGCCCCCCCCCCCCCCCCCCCCCCGTGCCAGGTGGAGTGGGAGTCCCAATCTTAGCAGCTCATCACATTCCGGGCATTCCCTGTGGGCGGGGGAGGGGGCGGCCAGAAGAGGAGAATGCTGCTTGACTTCAATATCCCAGGTCTTGGTTTGCTCCAGTTTCTGCCCCCTGCCCGCACGCCCCCACCCCCACCCCAGCCAGGGCTCAGGACCCCTCCCTGTGCCTCCCAGGCCCCTTGCATCTTGGTCACCATGTCTAACTTGGACAAAGTTGTCCAATTCCTAAAACCCTCACACACACATGCCTCTACCTTCTGGCCACCTCCCAACTCCTGACCACAGAGGTGGTTGAAACGGGGCGAAGATCTGGCAACCATGGGTTCTAATTCTGGGTCTACCACTAACCTACCGTGAAGCCTTACTCTGAGCTCTAGGTTCCCTGAGAAATGACAAGACCAGACTGGTGGTCTCATGTTCTAAAGCCAAAGAGGAACAGTGAGAGACCTAGACTAGACTGAAGTTTCCACAGAGGACGGGAAGGGGAGTCATCATGGAGGTGTGTCCCTTTTGGAGACAACTCCTTTTTGGTTTTTGAGTGAGGAGCAGGCTATCCCTAGGGACTCCCCTCCTCGGTAGCGTTCCCTACCCCAAGCCCTTAGCCCATTCTCTTATCAGCAAAATGTCCAAAAGAGTAGTACTATGAAGAGTATCTCCAAACACATACAGCCACCGTCAAACTTCATGGTAAAATGTTGAAAGTCTTTCTACTGAAAAGGATCTCACTATCCCCACTTCTGTCCAGCACTACACTTGGAAGTCCCAGACAGGACACTATGGCTAGAGAAAGAAGTTCTGAGAATTGTAAGGGAAAAATAAAACGGCCAATATTTAGATGACTTAATGGTATAAGAGAAAATCCAAAAAACGTACAGACTATTTGAATAAATAAGTGAATTTAGCAAGGTCACTGGATATAAGTTTGGTATAAGAAATCAAATGTTTTCCAATTTTTAAAAAATTTATTTTTGAGAGAGCGAGCGAGACAGAGCGCAAGCAAGGGAGGGACAGCAAGAGAGGGACACACAAAATCTGAAGCAGGCTCCCGGCTACGAGCTGTCAGCACAGAGCCTGACGTGGGGCTTGAACTCACAAACCATGAGATCATGACTTGAGCCAAAGTCGGATGCTTAACCGACTGAGCCACCCAGGCACTCCCGAATTCTTTTCAATATACAATCAATGCACAATTAGCAAAAGGAATTCAAAAGACAACATCATTTGCATTCGTATGTGGAACTTGAGAAACTTAACAGAAGACCATGGGGGAAGGGAAGGGGAAAAAAATGGTTTCAAACAGAGGGGGAGGGAGGCAAACTATAAGAGACTCTTAAATACAGAGAACAAACTGAGGGTTGATGGGGTGGGGAGGGAAATGGGTGATGGGCACTAAAGAAGACACTTGTTGGGATGAGCCCTGGGTGTTGTTTGTAAGTGATGAATCATGCGAATCTATCTCCCAAACCAAAAGCACACTGTATACACTGTACGTTAGCTAACTTGACAATAAATTATACTTAAAAATAAAAAATAAAATATATTAAAACAAAAATCAATCTAACAAACAAACAAACAAAAACCCCAGCAGACAACATCATTGGGGCTCCTGGGTGTTTCAGTTGGTTAAGCATCCAACTCTTGATTTAGGCTCAGGTCATGATCTCACAGTTCATGGGGTCAAGCCCCATGTCAGGCTCTGTACTGACAGTGTGGAGCCTGCTTGGGATTCTTTCTTTCTCTCTCTCTCTCTCTCCCTCTGCCCCTTCCCCTGTTCACTCTTTCTCTCAAAAAAAAAAAAAAGCTTAAAAAAAATCACAACATCATTTATACACCTTAAAAATATCAATTTCTTATTGAGAAATAAATCTAACCAAAAAAGTACATGATTACTTAATACATAGAAAACCACAAAACATATTGGGAAATACTGTAAAATATCTACATTAATAGAGGGGTATACCATTTTCATGAATTGGAAGATTGTAAGGGTATTAATTCTCCACAAATCAATCTATAGAGTCAATGCAATCCCAATCAAAACCTAGCAGGAATGTGTGTGTGTGTGTGTGTATCAACAAGTTGACTCTAAAATTTATATGGAAATACAAAAGGCCAAGGATAGCCAAGATACTCTTGAAGAAGAGAAAAGTTGGAGGACTTCTAGCACCAGATATTAAGACAGTATGGTGTTAGTACAAGGATGGACCAGTAGAACAAAATAAAGATCCCTGAAACAGGTCCACACAAAAATGCCCACTTGATTTTTGACACAGATATTGCTGCTTTGCTCTAAAGAGAAAAGCATGGTCTTCTCAATAAATGATGCTGGGTTGACTGGATGTTCACATGGGAAAAAGGTATCTTGATCCCTACCTCACATCGCACACAGAAATAAATTTCAGCTAGAATATGAATCTAAAAAGAAAAAGGTATAACAACTAGAAGGAAACATTGAGATATCTTCATAAGTTTGAGGTAGGCAAAGTTTCCTTAAACAGGACACAAAAATCACTAACCATAATGGAACAAACTTGATAAATTATTCTCCATTAAAATAAAGAACTTCAGTTTATCAAAAGTCACCATTAGGAAAGGGAAAAGAAAAGCTACAGATTTGGAGCAGATATTTGCAATACATAGGGATGGCATCCATAATATAGAAAGAACTCTTACAGATCAATACAAAAAAGATGGACAGTCCAATAGAAAATGGGCAAGAGACTTGAACAGGCACTTCACAAATAAGGCTTTCCACATGGCCTGTGAACGTAAGGGAAGGTGTTCAATATCTTGTCACTAGGAAAATGCAAAAGCTACTAGAAGCTAAAATGAAAAGACCAACTAAATATGGTAGGGATATGAAGCACATAGCACTTTCATACCCAGCTGGTAAGAGTGTCCATTGGCAGAATCACTTTGGAAAATTTTATGACAGGATCAGTTAAAGCTGAACATATTCAGCCCCTATGGCCCAGCATTTCCATCTCTGGGCATGTGTCCAACATGAAAAGCATACATTATGTTCCAAAAGACATGGAGAATTTGGCAAAAGGCAGAAAGCAAAGGTAGGGGGAGCAGCCGGGACTCTTGGGGTAAGGGCTAAAGCTTAAAACCCCAGTATGGTTTTCCAAGTGGGAGGGGAAGACGGAGTCTGGAAGTCAGGAGAGCTCAAGACCCCGGGTGATCACCCTGGGGTTTCATGTGAAGCGAGCAGGGGGAGATTAGATGTGGTGTAGGGCCATCTGCTCCGCGGACTCCCCTCACCCCTTCCTGCGCTGGTGCAGGGCTGCCGGGCTGCCGAAAGTCAGCCCCTCTCAGCCAGACACGACACAGACACGTGGAGAATGTCAGTGGCCCAATGTGGAGATGGCTGGAGGAGGCCAAGAAGAATCACCTCACTGATATCCAGAGGCTTGAAGGAGAGACACCCCCCCCCCCACCTCCCTCCCAAGTCTTTGGGTGGAAGGACTGTGACCTTCAAAGAGCCAAGGGGTTAGACGCAGGCCACAGGCTCCAAGGAGAGTCAGCAAGCCCTAGGGAGCGGGGAACGAGTGACCGGCTGCCTTGCAAATCAGGGGCCGGCTCTGGGGAAGCCGACACTAAAGAACAGGGGGCTTCTGCTCCCCACTCCCCAGGGCTGGTGGAGGACAAGGACGACAGTGGTTCCGTTTGCCTCGCACAATTTGGAAATCCCGATCCTCTTGCAGGGAGGGATCCTTTGCTTATGCTGTTTCCCTGTAGGTCTGGCCTGTCTGGAGGCACATGGTGCAAGACCGGACCTTTCACGGAGCTGTCACCAGCACGGCCCCAGTTGGTCAGCAGCAAAACCACGGGAGACAACGTCCTATTGCCTCGAGTACACGGATGAGCCTCTATCACAGGCCCAAGGCACACGGCTGGGAAGCCATGGGAGTGGGCGGCCTTGGGAGAGGGGGGACAGGGCGGGGGGGGGGGAGCTGTAGGGAAGAGGCAGAGCCCTAGGTGAGTAGGCAGGAGGGCCAAAAGCACGCTCTGCCCCCGTGGTTGGGGGGAATCAGTTCGGTGTGGGGGGGAGGGGGGAGGCAGGGGTGGGCTCAGCCCCGAAGAGAGCAAGCCTTCCTGGATGCCTTCATCAGGCTCTCCCTAGGCTCATCCCTATCCCCCCCCCTCCCCAAATCTAGACCACACCAGCCCTCCAACCCGAGCGAGCGAGAGCGGGGTGCCTGCTCTGCCTGTACCCCACGCAGCTGGCTGACAACTGAGCGGCAGGGGTGGGGGCTCCTCCGGGTCTCTCCCAAGGAGTCCTGTGTGGGCTTCGCACAGGGGAGGCGAGGCGCTCACTAGCACTTTGTGAGTCAGCCTGAGAAGGGTCAGCTCCACCTGGAAGACTTCCTGAGGGAGGCGTCCCTGGAGCTTGGGAGAGGCTGGTGGGCCTTCCAGATGTTGCCGTGGGGGGTGGGAGGGGGGAGAGGGGGCCTTAGGGCTGGGAAGGAGTGCTCAGGTTTCCTGTGACTGCCACGTTTCCCACCGAACACCCCAAGTCTAGGGCCGACCTGCCCTGGCTGCCCTGGCCGGGAACCCCCAAAAGGGGTGGAATGACTGGCCCACTTCCCTGGCCGGTCCCAGCCAGGGAAGCCGGGGACTGGGGAAGGAGAGGCGGTGGCGGGGCAGAGGGCCCGTCCTTTACGGGAGTCCTGGCCCCCATGGGACCTGAGCCTGTCAGGACTGAAGGCTGACGCCCCTCTCAGCACTGACCTGAGCAGACGCGGGCTCCTCAGGGGGCAGGTAGGAAGCCTCCCCCCCTGTCTTCAGGGGTGTTTGTGGGGAAAGCATGGCCTTGTGGGAAAGGGGAGCAGGGGTTTACCTGGTCAGGAGAAGCTTGGGTGAAGTTCAGATTTAGCTACTTGTGTGAGGGAGAGACACACTGTTTATTCCTGTGCTGTAGCCCCAAACCTCCCGGGCATGGCAGAGCGGGGGGGTTAGTGGCAGGCGGGGACAGAGAAGGCCGAGGGTCTGGGTCTTCAACTCCCCTGGAGACCCCTCCTGGCCTCGCCCCACTCCTCCCACCGAGCTTTTTTCAGTGGGAGGCCCCTGGGTTCCTGTCCCAGCCTGTCTGTGCAGACAGGAGAGATGAGGGTTCAGAGGACAGAGACACGGAGGGAGACAGAGACGGGACAAGGGGGCGGAAGTAGGGTGATGGAGCCAGAGGAGGGGGCGAGGGAGAAGCCTCCGGAAGGGGCTTGGGCAGGGGCCTTGGTGGGGGGGGGGGGGGGCCGAGCTCCTGGCCCCTGCGCACGGCCCAGAACCCGCGTCTTAACTTTCCATGGGCCGCCCCACCCCTGCGGGTGGTTCTGGGTATGTGTCTAGCTAGGGGCTAGCTACGGTGTACTCTGGGAGGTGGGGGCTTGTCGGCTCTCCCCCCCCCCCAACTCCTGTCAAGCTCCTTGATTATTTTTTCCTGTCAGCTCTGCCTCCTGGGGCTGCCTCCCGCCCAGGATGTAAGGCAGGCAGCAGCTTATCTGACCCAGCCTAGCCCTGGGGGAGCCCCTGCTCTTGGGGGGGGGGGCATGGATGATGGGAGCCAGAGAGACCAAAGAGACAGCTCCCACCCCCCATCCTAGGAGCCCGAGAGGCCCCCTTCCTGCCCCCAGTTTCCCAGCCTCTCCTCTGAGAGCAGGCCTGAGCCTTCTGGGATGCAGCCAGATCCCCGCCGGAGGGTGGGCTGTGGGATATTCACTGTTCTACAGGTCCCATCCCCCACGTAGGGTGAGCCAGGCTCCTGCCTCCTCCGGCTTCCCCTCCCCGCGTCCAGGGTCTGCCTGCCCGAGGGAGACAAGAGTAATGGACACAGCCAGGGCCTGACCCAAGAGCCTTGGCTCTGGGCCCAGCACTAAGAACACTGTCCGTAAATATTTGGGGAGTGAACGGTACCCGCCCCTCCGCACACAGCCAACTCTTTTCCTGCAGCCACAGAAGGCTTACGGGAGCGGGAGGCCACGGTGTCCATCCCTCTGCCTCAGATCCGCATCAGGGATCTGCTAGGCCCTCGAGCGGGTCTGGCCACAGACAGGAACCCCATCTTCTTCGTCACCCACGGTGGTACCATTTCAGCCACGCCCCCGCCTCTATGCTCACCAGAGTCTGGTCCAGCCGGGAAACCCCAAGCCTTTACTCTCTCGACTCCAAAATCCTTTGCTGATGGGTGTTCTTTCTGAAATCTAGCTTCTGCCCTTCGGGGAGCCCTTGACTTGGTGTTGGGATGGAAGTGAGTCCCATTCTGGCCTTTGGAGAATAAACTTCGGTCCTCGCCCTGCTCTACCGTGTCTCTTTCTGGAAGAGCTGTCTACCGGCCGTCACCCTGGCTAGAAGGGCTGAGTGCTGCTGGGAGGATGCCCTGAGACTCCGTGGGGGGGTCCCCTTCCCTGCCCCACTGGGAGCGGGAGCCTGGAGGGGGACACACAGCCCTCAACCTTCCCTGTGACCTTTCCACCCTCCCGTGGCCTCTGTCTTTTGAAGGACATCTCTGGACAACTCCGACACCAGGCAGCTGTGAATTTACCTGCTGCAGGGGGATGGCTGAAGAGTCTCAGGGGTGCTCCCTGTCCCAATTCCTAGGACCTCAGGAGAGGCCGTGGATGCAGGGCTGCTCTGGGCTGGGCTGGGGGACCAGAGCGCTGGAGTCAGGGCTGGGAAGAAGGCCTCCACATGCACTTTTCCAACCTTGCTCCCGTGTCTATGGCTCAATATCTAACTTCGTTCCATGAGGCTGCCTTGGCCCATTGTCGCGTTGTGTAATATCAGGCAAGTCATCGCAGGGCCCTAGAGCTCAGTTTCCTCATCTGTAAAATGGAGGTAATAATATTACCTGCTTCATAGGATTGCTTTAAGGATCAGATGAGATCATGCAGGCGGGGCACTTAGCACGGGCTAGAGACTAAGGACACAATAAACATGAGCCATTATGACTGAGGCTTTTAAGACTTAAAGGCCAAGTTCTCCAAGTTCTCTCGGCCCTGAGCTCTGGGTGTGCTTCTCACGGCCTGGGGGAGGGAGGCTCTGTGGGAAATAATGTGTTCTGAGGCCACACAGACTCCCGCTCCAGCCTGGCTCTGATCAGGTCAACTTGCTCCTACCCACTATTTTTCTCCGCCCGCCAGGCTCCTGTGTGTCTCTAGATCTGGTGCCTTCCCTGGACCCCCTCCAGCCTTGCCAGGCTGGTGCCCATCCCCCTTCCAGGAAAAGGGACGTAAGCACAGCTGGGATGAATGACAGTCCCTAGCATCCTCTCCGGAAGCACCAGCGTGGTGGGGAGCTCCTGTCTGGGTCAGAGAGGGTCTGGGAATTCCTAGGGCTCGGGTGGGGGAGCCCAGGGAGGAGGGAAGCACCCCTTCCAGGAGCCAAAGAGAGGTGAGGCAGGATGGTTTTCCCCACCCCTTCCACAGTGAAGGCCACGTTCAGACCCCTGCCACCCTGCCTGCACACTTAGCGGGTGAGAAGTGGTATCTCATTGTGGGTTTGATTTGCATTTTCCTGATGACTACAACTCCTTAAGTACTCATCTGGCCTTTTGTGTATCTTCTTTGCAGAAAAGTCTATTCAGATGCGTTTTAACCACTTCGTTGGCCCCAGGTCACTAGGCTGTCCTTCCTCCTTCCCTTCTCCCCCCCACCGCAGCCTGTTCTCCCTCTAAGCCCAGCTCTAGCCAGGCCCTCCCCCCTGCTTGAACCTTCAATGGCTCCCCATTGCTTATGGCCAAACTTGCCATACTGTGTTCTGTGAAAAGCGTTTTGGGAAAAGCAAAGAGACGTTCCTCTGGAAATGGTTCTGTGGTTAAACTATGGCCATCATTTTGGGAAATGCCACAACACTCAGACGTGGTCCAAGCTTGCCAATCAATGTGCGTTAGCTCAGAGAATTCCCAAAGCTAAACCAACAAACAAACATAAACAATCCCCTCCCGGACCCAGAATTTCCCCCAATGAATATGATGTTAGATTCACACCCTGCCTGTGTTTCCTTTTTCTTTACAATTTATTGAGATATAATTCGTGTATCATAAAGGTTCAGTCATACTATAATGTGTATTAACGCTTCATTCCTTTTTGTGACCAAATAATAGTCCCCTGTGTGGATGTGATCCATTTTGTTTGTTCATCAGTTGGCGGACATTTGGGTGAGTCTTACTTTGGGGCTGTTACGAATAATGCTGCCACGAACAGTCGCGTACAAGCTTTTGTGCAGACATATTGTGTTCATCTCTCCTGGGTATATACCAGGGAGTGGAATTGCCGGGTCAAATGGTGAGTCTATGTTTAGCTCTTTGAGGAAATGCCAGACTATTTTTTGAAGCAATCATATCATTTAACATTCCCACCAGCCATGCCCAAGGGCTCCGAATTCTCTGCGCCTTCACCGACACTTATTTATTTGACTTTTTGGTTCAAGCCATCCTCGGGAGTATAAAGTGATATCTCATTGTGGGTTTTTTTTTTTTAAGTGTCTATTTATTTTTGAGAGAGAGGCAGACAGAATGCGAGTGGGGGAGGGCAGAGAGAGAGAGAGAGAGGGAGACACAGAATCCGAAGCAGTCTCCAGGCTCTGAGCTGTCAGCGCAGAGCCCAACACGGGGCTCGATCTCATGAACTGTGAGATCATGGCCTGAGCCAAAGTCAGACGCTTAAACGACTGAGCCACCCAGGTGCCCCTCACTGTGGTTTTGATTTGCTTTTCCCTAATGATTAGTGATGTTGAGCATCTTTTTATAGGCTTGTTGGCCATCTGTATGTCTTGTTTAGAAAAATTTCTATTCAGATCCTTTGCCCATTAAAAATTTTAAGTTTATTCATTTATTTTTTTTTTTCAACGTTTTTTTTTATTTATTTTGGGGACAGAGAGAGAGACAGAGCATGAACAGGGGAGGGGCAGAGAGAGAGGGAGACACAGAATCGGAAACAGGCTCCAGGCTCCGAGCCATCAGCCCAGAGCCCGACGCGGGGCTCGAACTCACGGACCGCGAGATCGTGACCTGGCTGAAGTCGGACGCTTAACCGACTGCGCCACCCAGGCGCCCCTTATTCATTTATTTTGAGAGAGAGAGAGAAAGAGGGAGAGAGAACATCCATGCACAGAGAGAGAGAGGGAGAGAGAGAGAATCCCAAGCAGCCTCTGCACCATCAGCACGGAGCCCAATGCTAGGCTCGAACTCACAAACTGAGATCACGACTTGAGTCGTAATCAAGAGTTGGCCACTTAATCAATGAGCCACCCAGGCGCCCCGATCCTTTGCCCATTTTTAAGCTTGCCTTTTTCTTATTGGGTTGTAAGAGTTCTTTAAATATTCTAGAAACCAATCTCTTATCAGATTTATGATTTAGAAATATTTTGGGGCGCCTGGGTGGCGCAGTCGGTTAAGCGTCCGACTTCAGCCAGGTCACGATCTCGCGGTCCGTGAGTTTGAGCCCCGCGTCAGGCTCTGGGCTGATGGCTCAGAGCCTGGAGCCTGTTTCCGATTCTGAGTCTCCCTCTCTCTCTGACCCTCTCCCGTTCATGCTCTGTCTCTCTCTGTCCCAAAAATAAATAAACGTTGAAAAAAAAAACTTTAAAAAAAAATAAAAAAAAAGAAATATTTTATTCCATTCTATGGGTTATCTTTTTGCTTTTGTGAAGGGGTCCTTTGAAGCACAGAAGTTTTAAATTGTGATGAAGTTCAGTGTCTTAGTCCGTTCAGGCTCCTGCGACAACATACCACAGAGTGGGTAGATTATAAACAACAGACGTTTATTCTGGAGGCTGGAAGTCAAAGATCAGGGCACAACAACAGTCAGGTGAGGACGCTCTTCGGGTTGCAGACTTTTCCCTGTATCCTCACATGAGGCTGGGGGGCTCTGGGGAGCTTCTTTTTATAAGGGCACTGATCCCAATCCAGAAACTCTGACCTCCCGACCTAATCACCCCTCAAAGGCCCCACCTCCACCTTGGAGATCAGCACTGTCACATACAGATGTGGTGGGGAGGGGGACGGGCCTAAACATCGAGACCACGGCATTGGGTTTGCCTATATTTTCTTTCGCTGCTTCCCTTGGTCACATCTGAGAATCCATTGCCAAATCCAAGATCACGAAGATTTACCCCTCTGCTTTCTCCTAAGAGTTTTTGGTTTAGCCCGTGTATTTAGATCGTTGATCCGTTTTGAGTTAATTTTTGTACCTGATCTGAAGTAGGGGTCCAGCTTTATTCTTTTGCAGGTGGACATCCAGTCATCCTGTCCTCTCCCCCATCCCCCACCCCTTAAATATTTATATATATATATTTTTTTAATTTTTATTTTTTTAATGTTTATTTATTTTTGAGACAGAGAGAGACAGAGCATGAACGGGGGAGGGGCAGAGAGAGAGGGAGACACAGAATCGAAAGCAGGCTCCAGGCTCTGAGCCGTCAGCCCAGAGCCCGACGCGGGGCTCGAACTCACAGACCGCGAGATCGTGACCTGAGTTGAAGTCGGATGCCTAACTGACTGAGCCACCCAGGCGCCCCTATTTTTTAATTTTTAAATTTTATTTATTTTTGAGGGAGGGAGAGAGAGAGAGAGAGAGAGAGAGAGAGAATGTGAGCGGAGGAGGGGCAGAGAGAGAGAGGGAGACACAGAATCCGAAGCAGGTTCCAGGCTCTGGGCTGTCAGCCCAGAGCCCACTGCGGGGCTCGAACTCGCGTACCACGAGATCATGACCTGAGCCCGAGTCGGACGCTTAATTGACTGAGCCACCCGGGTGCCCTGAAATATTTATAAAACATCCAGTAACAGCTCATGGAATTCTGGGGAGCAGCAGTTGGGAAATGCCAACCTACAGGATCAGATCCAAGTTTCTCAGCCTGACCAAAGCCGCTCACCATCTGCGCCCAACTTACCTCTTCCCACTTAGTCTGGACGGGTCTCTTGGTGCTCCTCGGCAGTACTGGATTTTCCCGCCTCTGTATCTAAGCACATGCTGTTCTGATGCTTCCCCCCACCCCTACCCCTGCACCCACACAGCAGCCCCCTTTGTCTGCTGGAGTTCGCTCGCCTTCTAAGGAACGGGAAGAGCTAAGACTTGTTGGGTGCCTGCTGTGTACTATTTCCCTAAGCAAGTTATTTGTATTATCCCATTTAATTTTTACACCCTATGAAGTATATCCTCCTATCATCTCCATCTTACAGATGAGGAAGTCCAAGTTCAACGTGAGTAAGTAACTTGCCCAGGGTTACTCAGTGAGCAGGTCATGGAGGGAGAATCTGAACCCAGGCCATCTGACCCCAGAGTCCCTGCTCAAGAGGGGGACCCGTCACTATCCCCCCACAAGCTTTGCCGATTGCCGCCACTCTGCCCACTGCCTCATTAGTACCAAAGTATATTTCTCGGGCTCCACGATGTATTTCGCTGAGACAACAAATTAGCAAGTGAGTAAAAGAATGAATAGAACTGCACTGTCAGAGCTGGAAGGGACCCAAGCGATGGTGCACATTCCAGGATAACAGCTTGATCTGACGGATAGGGACGTTCTGAGACTCGTCCAGGGTCACGAGGCGGGGGCAGAAACCGTGTCCGGACCCGGCCTCTTCGCCTCCAGCCTCGCAGTTTGGACGGCACACCTGCTGTACCTCCTTTCGACACACATTTATTGAGCGCCTTCTCTGTGCGAGGCCCCAGTCTGAGCTCCATCTGAGACAAACAGGATGAGACCCCTTGGATCTCTATCTCTCTTCCCAGGACAGGGGGCGCTTAGGCCTGGCAGGGCTCCTCCTGGGCTTCAAGACCCTCCTGGTCCCCCCTCTCCCCCCGTGTAGGGCCATCCCTGGGCTCTGGCCCAGCTTTCTCTGTTCTCTTGCAGGGAGAAGCCTCAAAGGGAGGTGGCAGTTGGCCAGGGGCACAGGGCGGGCCGGGAGGAAGGACCCTGGGTCCGGTTCATTTCCTGGCACCCTTGTTTGCCGCGTGCCCCTGGCTTCTGGTGGCTGTTTCCACCCCACCCACAGCCTCCCTGGATGCAGGGGCAGCTGGCCAGAGTCTGGAATTCTCCCACCATCCTCGGCCTGGCCCTCCCCTCAGAGCCCAGCAGATCAGGACTAGAATCCTGCTCCCCTCTGGAATGGTGTGACCTCGGGCATGTCGCTTTGTCAGTCCGGGCCTTTGCTTCCTTCTGGAAAAGCAGATTACAGGACTGACTTCACAGGCTCCTCCTGAAAAATAAAGGTCGCAATCTACATAAAGAGCTTGGCGCAATGAGACTCCCCGTGAAACCTGTCACCCCTTTTCTCAGCCTAGCTCTCCCCATTTTCCTCCTCCAGGAAGAATTCCAGGATGCCCACTCTCCACCGGTCCCCATCTCTGTGTTGGAGTCCCACTCTGAGCCCCGGGGAAGGTCAGCCAGGCTCCTCTGTGATGGGGGTTCCCCAGGGGCTGATAACGCCACCAGCTCTTGGGGAGCCATTTCCCAGGCACAGAAACGTCCACGCACCGCAGTGAATGGAGCCGAAGGGAACCCACAAAGGAGCACTGCGATTTGTTTGATGGACCAGAGAAGCTTCAATCTGAGGCATATCACTGACCTCCACTCCCAGCAGAGCAGTGTCGTAGGAGCTATGGGCAGGGTGGAGAGAGAGGGGGGTGGTCTGGGCTTGCCTTCTCTGAGAGTCAGGGCTGTTGGGAGCCCTGTCGTCACCCCCCCCCCCACCATCTCAATAAAAAAAAATAATAACATTTATTGGCCTATTTACTCTGCGGCGGGCCCTGTGCACGTTCTTATCTACTCTCCGCAACGACTCTAGGGTTAGAGTGCCGTTATTAGCTCCAGTGCAGACAGAGAGACTGAGTCACAGAGAGCTTAAGCAACTTCGCCCAGCTAATAAGTGACATATGGCCCAATATGGCGAGCGCTCTGTCCGAGGGAAAAACAGGGCTGTGCCAGAGGAGAAAGCATCCGTTGAGGCCCGGGGAGCTGGGAGTGGGCCTCGATGGGCCTTGATGGAAGGGGAGCTATCGATGGGCAGGAAGATGCTGGCATGTTGCTTTCAGGCACTCCGGGCAAAGGTCTCGAGAAAGGGGCGAGCCGGATTTGGGGGATGATCTCCCTCCCCCACGGGCTGGAGCCGGGGGGAAAGGATGGGAGTGGGGGGTGCAAGGACCAAAGGGAAGCAGGTGGTCGTGGAGGAACCTCAAGCCCCGGGCTGAGCAGCGAGTCGTCTAAGGTTAGTTTTGAATAGGGTCAGGGTAGTAAAGCCCTGGGGCCAGGTAATGATTGTCCAAGGGAAGAGAAGGAAGGGCATGGGGGTGGTGCCATGCCTGGAGTCCAGGGGGCAGGTGGTGAGAGACCCTGGGAACTATCTCAGGGGAGCCTGCTGCGGGCCAAGCCTGACCCCAAGGAGCCCGGTTGACATCCAAGCTGAGGCTAGTGCTTCTGGGCAAAGGCCTCTAGGATCTTCCCTCTGCCGGAAGGTTTGGCGCACGCCACTTTGGGGGGCCCTCCCGGACTCTGGCCTTGTGTGCCTCCACCCCTGTCCCGGGGCCTCTGGCAGATTGCCGAACACACCTCCACCTAGGAGGCCCCCGAGGTCCCGCGGACTCGCCAGCTACTGGCTACTGACCTCTCCCGCATCCCCTGCACCGACGCGCCACCGGCTCCTGCCCCCGCCCTCACCCACGTATCTCTCACGTCCATGTACATCTCTGCAGCAGGGCAGGTCCTCGTCCTTTCTCGGGTCCATCCCTGCATCCGCCCCGGATCGGTCTTTTGAAGCCGCAAAGGCTCTCGGCTCACTCCCAGGGGTGAGTGAACCCAGCCGTTGCCTTCAGTTCCAAGGCCGGCAAGCCGAAGCCTTTCCTGAGCGTGTCCCTTGCAGCCTCTGTGATTGCTGCCCGGCTGCCCCGCCCGTGACCCCTCGCTGGGCCCGTGTCCCCGTGCGCATCTGGTTGTCTCCCCCCACCCCACCCCCCACACCGTACCCCTGAGCTCCATCTCATTCGGCAGTCCAGATGGGCTGTGCCCGCGCTCCGCCTCCGAGCCACGGTCAGGAGTGCTGCCCAGAGCAGTTCTGCCACCGAGGAGTGGCCGTGACGTCCCCCAAGCCCTTACAACTCTTCTTCCCATCAGAGGAGCCCAGGACAAGGCAGGGAAGGGACCTCCAGAGGGAAAAGCCCAAGACTCGGGGGCACTGTTTTGCAGGAAAGTGAAATCCCTTCTTCACTGCCCATCACGCTAACTGGGAACCAGTAAGGACAGTGCCAGGGGCCTGCCTGCCACCCCCCTCCATTAAATCATTCTCTGTCCCAGCCCTGGCCTCTTCCCTCCCTCCCCCTACCTTCCTGCTGCCTGAATCATTTATAACCCAGGGCCCTGGGCTCTGTGGGAGATGCTGTAACATCCTGCCCCATCCCTGCCAGGGAGCCCACATGCTACCCTGCCAGGTGAGCTCCCTGCCTTTTAATAAGAACGTTCGGGAGACAAGGCCTTAGGGCAACAGGAAGGTTGCCTCGTGGTGAGAATTTCTGTGATCCTGGCAGGAAAGGAGAGTGCCCGTTATGAGGAGGGGAATTTCTGGTACCTCCCAGGTCAAACTCCAGAGGGGTGCTCTGCCTTGCACATCAGGCTCGGGGTCCTGAGAGCAGAATTTGTTCCCGTCCCCCACCCCCACCCCCACCCCCTGCCCCCTAGCTCACCAAAACTTGCAAGCGCATTTCAGATCAGGGGCAACTGGCATCACTGCCCTTCCACTCACGGGTGAGGTCCGCAGCGAGGGCTGGGGGGGGTGGAGTGCTCGGATGAGGGGCACGGGCAGGGAGAAGGCTGCAACCTGTGTTACTCAGGGCCCGGCTGGGTCTGCAGTGGGTGGGGAGGAGGAAGTGAGTCAGTGGGCACAGCAATTCATGCCTCAGAATTCTGACTTTCCTTTTCAACCCACTGAGCCAAGACATTTGTCCCAACAGGATCCCAGGGTGGGGGAGGGGACGGGAGCAAGAGGATATTTACGAGACCGAGCTGGCCTCTCACTCACCTCTACTGTGTTCTCTGATTTAGGGCCGTACGGAGCATGTGGCCAACTGAATTCAGCTGGACACACGGTGGCTGAAGACGCACTACCGCGTGTGAGTGACCGTCACGGGTGCTGGGAATACAAGTGTAATCCACAGTGCAGCACAACTATCTCATAGTGAGCGACTTCTGGGCCTCAGCTCTACTGTTTTCCAACAAACCTGTGCGTCGGGTTTCTATAATCACACTGCAAGCCCAGACTGGAAGTCACCGTAAGGCCTGGAAGATTCAAGAGTGACTGCGTGGCACCCCCATTGCCCGTCCACCACCCCCCCCCCCAGCCCTAAAATACAATGTGGTGCAGACTTAGGCTGTTTACATTTGAGAGCTCTCTGAATGTGGGGTCAAGGTGAAAGCTCGAATATGGGGTCAAGGTGAAGGCCTCCCTGGAAGATGTTCTGGTTCGTCTCTGACACCCCTGGAGGTTCTCAGCTCTGTGCCAGGCCATCGTAGGTTGTCAATGAATGTTTGAGGCTGACAGATTCTGAGCCGGGGACCAGGCGCCTGCCGGTATCTAGGTCACAGGAGAAAGGAAATCTGATAAACCCATTCATGCTTCACGGCTCCTCCCTCCCTCCTCAGTAATTTGCATTTCCAATTCAGATCAGAGATAGAGACCTGAGTCTTAATTCAATAGCAGAGATCTCATCCACTTAGTTCAACAAATATTAGGAGCCTTAGGACACACGGGATGCCGGCGAGGGAATAATGAGAGATCTCCTCCAGCCCTTTCGTTGCACAGATGGGGAAATCGAGGCTCGGAGGAGGAAAGTAACTTGCCCAAGGTGAGAAGGCCGAAAAGAGCCTGCACTCAACACACACACGGCACCCCAGTTCTGCTCCACCTCTCTCCCCAGCTGCCTGGGCACACCCCATCTGCGTGCTGACCTTCCTGTGAGGACTGAGCAAGCCTGGAGCTCTGGGCGAGCGAGATGGGGTCAGGGGTGGTCACCCAGAGGAAGGCTAGTGCAAACCCAGCAAGCGCTAAATAAACCGAGGCGCCTTTATAGAATCTTGACGTTGTCATTGTTGCGACTGGGGAAATTTCACCCCAAACCAGGCCCCGGCTCTTCTGCCCTCTTCTGTCCCGAGGCCCCCGTCTTGCTAGTCCTTCCCTTCTCCCTCCTCCTCCTCCAGATACTCCTCCTCCAAGAAGCCTCCCTGCCTTTACAGCACAACCCAGAGTTGGCTTGTTGCCAAGGCTCCCCCAGAGGCAGCCGGACCCCACCCAAGGTTTTGCTTGATCTCAAGACTGATGACGCCACACACACGCCAAGAGGGCATGAAAAGGTTTGTTATTTACATAATTGAGGTCTCTGGGGGAGAGCAGGGCTGGCGTGTGGAGCAAGGTCTGAACCAGCCAGGGAGAGCAAGGAAAAGAGATTGCCTTCTTGTGGTTGGGGAGTGAGATCAAAGTGAGCGTTTGAGCAGAGAAGGCCTGACGGAGTTCGAATCCTCCACGGATGCCAAAGGAGGGAACACAGCCCCCCAGTTTTATTGTCAGCTTGTCCGGGTGTGGGGCAAAGGGGAAGAGGGAGAGGGGGTGCTTACAAGCTGTCAGCAGCCAATCAAAAACAGGACTCCGAGGGGCGCCTGGGGGTGGGGGCTCTGTCGGTTAAGCATCCCACTTTGACTCAGGTCATGATCTCACTGTTTGTGAGTGTGAGCCCTGCCTCGGGCTCACTGCTTGTCAGTACAGAGCCTACTTCCGATCCTCTGTCTCCCATTCTCTCTCTGCCCCTTCCCTGCTCGCTCTCTCTCTCTCTCTCTGTCTCAAAAATAAATAAACATTAAAAAAAGTTTAAAAAATGGACTCTGGGTCCTCCTGAGGCATGTTATTCATGTGTCTCTGTTTTTCTCTGTCTACCTTTGTAGCTACTAGGGCCCCTTCTCCACAGAGCAGAGCTGACATGATAAAGTCAACTGACGAATGAGACAAAGCCGTGGATGACACATCACTGGAACCAGAGGACTTCAGAACTTTGTCATGAACTTACGGTTTCCCTTTCTGCATCTCTCTAGCCCAGAGACCCTTCCAGCGTCCACGTCTCCCTCCATCCCTGCTCTGTCTCCCCCAGACCTATCTGACACTCCCCCACATTCCTTAGCTGGAGTTCCCCGCCTCCCAGGCGCCCTGCTCTGGCTCCCACATTCCCTCAGGATACTCCCCTAGAGTGGAAACACCATCCCTCCTCCCTTTCCTGCTCCCAGCCCTGGGATCGGACATGCTGGTCATTCCCGTTTGGGATGGCCAAAGAGATAATGCCTGGCATAGAGCCCAAATGTCATCACAGGACGCTCAAAGCTGTGTCAGGTGGGACCCCTGCCCACACCAAGCGGCCACCCTGGCCCCTGCCCTCCTGGCCCTGGACGTCTCCCCTCCTCCAGGAATGCAGTGGAGGACCCAGCAGCCAGCCCAAAGGGGAACAAGGTAACTGGTCAACTTCCATCCCGGTCAGCTTCTTGCTCCTTGACCTTAGATGGCCCTATGGGCGCTAGACTGGAAGGCAGACTACGGGGAGAGGCTGGGTGGCTCTGGGAGTCACAGCCCGGGAACAGATGCTGTCCTAAGGGCAGACAGGGATGGATGTCGTCTCGCAGAACATCACAGAGAATGCTGTTACTTCAGCTGCTTTCATTTAGATGCATCTGGCTGTCTGACCAACATCTGCCTGGGACTCGTCTCTTAAAGACATAGGTGTGGTCAGGGGCTTCCGGTCCTAGCTCCGACTCAAATGAGCTGTGTGACCTTGGACATCCAGACTCCCTCATAAGTCAAGTGAGGATGATAATCCTGACTTCACAGAGAGGCCAGGAGGGTGAAATAGAAGTCTGCACGTGAAATGATTCATAAACTATAACGTGCAAGTCCCTTTCCAGCCTCTGAATCTAATTTTGTACTCCCAGCTCTTTAATCCTCTCTTTAAAGAGGGCTCCAAATTGTACAGGCTTCAGGCTCCACCACCACCCCCCCCCGCCCCCCGCCAAACCTAGAGTTGCCCCAAGTATTGTACAAATGTTAATGATTAGCATAAGTGGTCAAGGAGGACTCTGAGGCCAGATAATATAGGATTAAAATCCGAGCTGTGTGGTCTTCACCAAGTTGCTTAACCTCTCTGAGCCTCGGTTGCCTCATCTTAAAACAGATAATCTTCGAAGATTGTTGCGAAACTTTAATCTAATAATCTTTGTAGGGGCACCTGGGTGGCTCAGTCGGTTAAGCATCCGACTTCAGCTCAGGTCACGATCTCACGGTTCGTGAGTTCGAGCCCCGCGTCGGGCTCTGGGCTGATGGCTCGGAGCTTGGAGCCTGCTTCCGATTCTGTGTCTCCCTCTCTCTCTGCCCCTCCCCCGTTCATGCTCTGTCTCTCTCTGTCCCAAAAATAAATAAATGCTAAAAAAAAAATTTAATAATCTTTGTAAAGCACTTAGCATAGTTCCTGCTGCATGAGCACTTGCTACATAGTAGTTTTCTTCTTCCTATTATAAACTCTCAGAGATAGGCCCTCTAAGTCAAATTTGAAGAGAGCGAGTGCTGAGGCCTGAATTTCTGGGCCAAAATAAGAACGTTCCTTCAGCCTGGAGAAAAGAATATTCAGCGGAAGTGGGTCTTTGTGCTTCAATATGAGAAATCTGAGTCAGATTCAAGAAAGTAGATAGTGACCTCTTGAAGTTCCCTTTCGGTTAGATTCTTCTGAGGATAACGAGACCTTTGGGCCCCGCCCACCAACCTCCACCTGGCACCACCCATCACGCACCTATGGGGGCTCCGTCCCCGCCCAGTCTCCAAACACTCCGTCTGAGCCCGAGTAGGAGAAGGAGACCTTTGGGATTCTGCTGGGCTGGGCCCTGAAGGCAGGAGTGGATGAGATAACGTGTACGGTCTGGGCCCAGCTCCCTGGCCACACAGTGCGTTCTAAGGAGAAGGGACTCATTTCCACCCCGACGAGCTTATAAGGGAGACGAGAAGGCTCAGCCCTTTGGAGGAACTGCTGTCTTGTGGCTTACTACAACTAGCAATGCTTGGTTATTACCACTGCTAAATATCCGTCTGGCTTTGCTGAGGGACCACTCCCAGCCCGGATCAGGGTGGGCGAGGGCGGGTAGGCAAGAGAAATCAATCTCGACAAGGACAGCGAAGGGCCTGGGTGCGAGGAAGAACGCCCAGAGACCGCCAGCCTCCTCTCGGGGACTCACAGCGCCGCGGAGGCGAGCCGGGCGCATTCCAGCCAGCGGCGCGCGGACGTCGGTTCCCAGATTCGCCAACGCCGGGGCTCTCCAGCCGGGCCCGCAGAGGTGGCCGCGCCTGGAACTGCCTTTCCAGCAGCGGTAGCAACCGGAGCAAAGCGGCCGGACAAATCCCACCCCCGGCCCCGCCCGTCCAATCCATCTTGCTCCGGCGTGGGGGTGGGGGTGGGGGGTGACGCTTCTTGGGAGAAGCATGGGGCGGGGATGGGAAATCCAAGCCTTTGGGGGCTCCCGACAGGTGTTTGGGGCTGAAGGCGGAGCCTGGTGAGGGAGGATGAGGAGGGAGGGGCGATGCTGCCCCTTTAAGAGGCGGTGGCGGAGCCGGGACCTTTTCTCTTTCCCCGGAAGGAAAGCGGAGCCCCGGCTGGGCGCGCAAGGTGGGGAGGTGCGGGCTTGGGCGTGGGGAGGCGGGGCGCGCGCGGAGGGAACCCCTCCCTCCGGTCTTCCTTGCGGTCCACGGGTCTGCGTGCCCAGAGCCGCCGCCGAGTCGGGATCGAGGGCCACGGTGCGGCCAAGGGGGCGCGGCCAGGACCAGCTGGGGGCAGGGTGCCCGGGGCGGTGGGGGGTGGGGGGGCGGTGACCCGGCGGCCGGGCAGGCGGGAGAACCGACCCGCGAACCTCGGAGAGGAATCTGAGAGCGCAGACCCTGAGAGGACGTGAGACTGACCGGGGCCGGGGGCCAGAAACTTAGCGCGGCGCTGCGGCGCTCAACGACGCGGCCCGCGCGACTGTTCTGCGGTGGCGCGGGCAGCAGGTGAACAGGTCCTCACTCCCAGCTCCGCACCCTCACGCGCTGTCGCCCCGGCCCCCGCTCCCGCTCGCAGCCATGGGCCCCGGCCCCCGCCGCGCCGCCTGCGTCCCGCGCCCGATGCTCTGCGCGCTCGCCTTGATGGTGGCCGCCGGGGGCCGTGTCGCCTCCGCCTTCAACCTGGACACCCGATTCCTGGTGGTGAAGGAGGCCAGGAACCCGGGCAGCCTCTTCGGCTACTCGGTCGCCCTCCATCGGCAGACGGAGCGGCAGCAGCGCTACCTGTAAGTGAGGCTGGCGGGGGTGGGGTGGGAGGGAGGGTGTGCGCAGGGTGCGCGGATCCTTAGCCGAGGCGCAACCGGGCTTCCAGGCCCACGGGGCCGCCGCCGGCTCTAGGGAGTCGGGATTAAGGGGGCGGGGACCTGGGCAGCCCTTCTGTTGCCAAGGTCTGGCGGGAAGTGGAGGGGTTGGGTAGGGGATGGGGTCGGTAATCGCTGGCAAGTGCTGACCGGGCCAGAACCTGCCTAAACTCAGCCCCTGGGCTCTTCACACCTCTCTTGATTAGAAGTGGGATCCCCGTTTCCTGGGCACCCTCCCATTCTGTAAACCGAGGACCTCATGTACCGAGTATTTCTCTCCAGGGCTGGGACCTGGGGAAAATAAACACCTAGTGGATCCCTCTTCCCCCGTTCCTGGGAAGAACCCGTGGGCGTATGTATTTAAGCCCTCCCAGGCCTTTACACCTCGCATTTTAGTCGCCCGGCCATGCCAGCCACACCCTCCCTCTGCAGAGCCGGACTGGAGGGCCTCCTCAGCTGCTGGGCAGTTGCTGGGTGAAGTGATGGGCCAGTGTGGGCGTTTGGAGCTGTCCAGGAGCTCCCTCTGACCCCTTGAGGATGGGGAAGTCGAGGGAGCTGTCCCACCTCCTGCTTGGTCTCCTGCTCCCCAAGCCACCCCCAGCAGGGACGCCCTCCCACCAGACATCTTCCCTGCATTCCACAGATTCATGTTGGATCTTCAACCCTGAGTGTGTTTGTTTTGGTTTGAAGAGGGAAAGAGTGTTTTTCTCGTCTGGTCGCCTTCCCCAACAGCTGTAAGGAGAAGGAGGGGGAACAGCTAGCCACAGGGGAGAGGAGAGAAGGAGATTGCATCCAGCTGTTTGTGTTTCCTCCCCCCATCCCCCCTGCCATGGTGCACACTCGTGTCTAGAGGGGCGTGTGCAGGTTTCAGAGGGTTCTCTGCCATGGGCTCCGGTGCTGGGGTTGGCATTTGGGAGAGAAAGGCAGCTGGGGCAGGGGAGGCCACCCCAGGAGGGAAGGAGTTATGACAGGTGGGCAGGACCCCCCCCCCCCAACCTCTTTGGGCTGGGGGACCTGCCAGACATCTACCCCCACCTGGTGTCCAACTCCAGCTGAGTGAGAGGACATAGGCACATACAGGGTGTTATTGAAGCCTTTCCCAACGTTGGCTGGGGCCTGCAGAAACTTAAGGAAGCTTGGAATATCCAAAGTCCAAACTCTGCCCCGGCCTCGGCCTCTGCCCCTGCCCCTGCTGGCCCAGCCCCAGCCCAGTCTACCTACCTCCTTGGCCTCCATGTCGCTTCTGCAGGGGCCCGGTCCACCACACCCTTCCCAGCACAGCGCCAGCAACTTCGGGCTGCCCTTCGTCTTTTGGAGACCCTAAGTGACCATCGGCACAAGTTTCTATATTGGTGCTCCTTCCGCCCCAGCCCCAAAAAAGATTTTCAGATTTTTCAATCCTGAATCTGCCTGATATAAGGCAGCATAGTGTAAAGAGAAGATCAGGAAGGCAAGATTAAATAATGAAAAGCTGGAGTAAATAATGGATTCTGTAAGCCCCACCCCCCACCCCACCCCCACCCCCATGTGGCCTTGGGCAAGATACTTCCCTTCTCTGGGCCAGTTTTCCCCAAAGAGGGGTTGGACCTGGATCTATATGCTCCTTCCTGCTTCTGTTGGCCTATAAGAGGCAACTTGGCATGGAGGAGAGAGA
>NW_024412420.1:10814714-10863666 GCF_014898765.1 Herpailurus yagouaroundi | reverse complement strand
CTGCTTCTGTTGGCCTATAAGAGGCAACTTGGCATGGAGGAGAGAGAAAAGGTGCCAGAGTCCCACTGCCAGTTTCCAGTCTTGGATCTGTCACTAATATCTGAGTCTTAATTTCTCTGCATGTCAGGGGGAGAACAACATGACTTCTAGTTCGGCTTTTGTGAGATAGTGTGTATATCTCTGTGCTGTGTGTATGCCTACGTCTCCGAGGAGCAGTTTAGGGCCCTCGAGCCAGAGCCGGGCCCTCACTGACCAAGATGGCTGAGCAGAGGACCTCTACTTTTCTTCCTGGGCAGCTGGAGATGGCATTAGGCGTGCCAGGAGCCCAGAAGGTTCTAAAACGACTGCACCTTGGAGAGGCAGGTAGTTCTAGATAGAGTTCTGGGCCAGTCTCTCGGATGTCCTGTCTTTCCCGGGGGTGGCTCTGTCTCTTGGCTCATCTCTCCTCCTCTCGCTGAATTCTGCCCCTTGGCCCTTGGGGAGGGCCAGCCGGGCCAGCTGGGTTTAGCTGCGGCCAGCTGTGGAGCCAGATGCGAACAGCTGCTTGAGGGGAACCGGCAAGTCAAGTCTTATATTCTGTTAGCCGCAAAGCCCCTCAGAAAGGGGAGAGATTTCATGGTCCTGAAAAAACTCTTGGCCTGGGGTTCCTAGAAGGTTTCTGGGAGATGCAGGGGCCCCTGAAAATATCGTGTGTCTGTGTATTGTTCTGGGAGCAGAAGGAGGGGAGGAGTGTGGTTTTCATCATATTCTCAAAGAAGGCCTTATTCCAGAAGCGGTTAAAAACCCAGGTGTGGACCTCTTTGTTCACCTTTATCTCCGGACCGGATTTCCCCGTCTGCAACATCAGAGCTCTCTCCAACCCAGCTTCCCAGTCTCTGGAAGTGAGGGGTGTGGAGCAGGGCTAAGGACTAAGGACTTTGGGCTTCTTGGCGAGACGCATGAGAAGCCCGGGGGAAGCAGAGGGACTATTCCTCTGGGAGATGGCCCCTGCCCCCAGCCCCCTGCACCTGCTCTGTACTTCCCTCCTGGGAATCCAGTTGTCCTGGTCTGGCCTGACCTTGTGGGCTATGGAAGATACCTCTGGGGCTCTCTCTCCCCTTTGCCCTTGCCTGGAAGTGAGGAGCCTGGGGCAGCGGAGGTGGTTGTGGCTCCCGGCAAATGAGGTCATATCTGAGGTAGGTAGGTAGGAACCAGGCTTGCCTGCTGTGCTCTCCTAAAACATGTGTCCCGGGGCAGGGCAGACGCCTGGCAGCTTCCAAGCCTCGTGCCAGAGGAAATGGGCAGAGCAGCCGCGGCTGCGGGAGAATTCCTGCACGCGTGGTACCCTCTTCCTCTGGCTCTCTCCAGTGACCAGTCCAGGCCAAGGAGGTTTAAAATTGGGCAGGAGGCAGGGGAAGGCTGATCTGGTAGAAAAAGAAGTGGAAGGGATTTGGCCAGAGCTAAACAAAGGAGGAAGGGGATGTCTGACGCAGTGCAGGGGACTGAGGTTAGATGGCACGAAGAACGCCCTAAGGAATCAAACACGGAAAAAATACTAAGGAGCCAGCAAGAGGGAGATGAAATGAGAAAGACTCCTTGTTTGGGGCCAAGGCCTCTTTCTCCTGTCCTCTCTCACTGTCTCGCTGCCTCCAGCTTATTGCTCTGGTTCTTGGGCTGAGTCACCAGAAGGGAGAGGGGGCAGCGTAAGGCAGACGTAGGGGGAGGACGGAGAGGGCCACAGTTCAGCTGCCACAGGAGCAGCCTCTGGGGAGATGGCTAATTCGGGCAGCAGGATGGCGCAGAACTGGGATCCTGCGTCTGGGAGCTGCCCCCACCCGCACCCTGCGGGACTCAAAGGGGGGGGAGTGCCCTGCACGACCCGCTTTCCGGCCTGAGGAGTAAGGCACCGGGCCTGTGGTCTGAGGGCTGGCCCCTCTGGTTCCTCCAAGGTAACTGAAAGCTTCCCACTTGAGTCACCCCAGCGCCCCCCGAAGCCAGGGGCCTGGGAAGTTGAATCTTACAGGCGGTCTCTCTGAGCATCAGCCCACCCCAGGGCCCCCCAGGGGGCCAGCCTGGTGCCTTAACTGCTCCTGGATCCCATTCCCCAGTCTCCTCCCATTCTGCTGCTTTCTGCTTGGCTGTTGCATTAGCTTTGAACCGCTCCGGGAAGAGTGATGGGATGGGGGTGAGGAAGTGCTTTGATGGGACTTGGAGCTCGAGGGACTCCCCAGAGGCCAGGAGGGGGCTGTCTGGCTGGAGCCAAAGGAGAGGCTGAGGAGGCAGCTCTTTGAAAGCCCTTGAGAGGTCATTTCATCCATCCCCCTAGTTCCCAGAGGGCCCCAGCCCGGCTCCAGGAGAGGGGCTGTCCGATCTCCCTCCTTTCTTCTGTGCTCCCAGAGCTAGGTAAAGCATCCCTCTAGCTTCCCTTCTCTTCTGACTGCTGCCCAGAGGGTGGGCTCGGGGGTGGTCTGGGAGGGGTCAGCTTTTGGACTCACTGATCTGGACCAGACCCAAAAGCAGGTAGCAGAGGTGCTCATTTGCATGGTATTTCACACTTCAGTTTACGTGCCGGTAAGGTCTCTCCCACACCTGGCTGTGGCTAGAGGAAGCTGGACCTGACCTTCAGCACAAGCCTTCCCCCATCCAACTCCCAGTCCTCTGGCTATAGACCCACTGGATCCCGGGCTGGGAGCCAGAGGGCCTTAAAGGGCCTCCGAGCAGGCCAAGTAGGAGCTAAAAATACTCGAAAGGGTTTGGGGTGGGGTGGGGGGGCTCCCTGTGGAATCTCTGGGAAAGGAGGGGCCTAGGATGTGGGGCTGGAATTAGGGCACCAGCCCTGCCCCACTGCCCATCAGTGGGCACAAGGCTGGTGCAGGGTGAGGGCTGAATGGGTATAGATGGCAAAGGGATTTCTTTCAATCTAGTTGCCATTTGTGCCTGGCTCTGCCTGCTCGGTACCCCAGGGGGCTAAGAGGAGGGGCCCCTCCGCCCATGCCCTCTGAGATGAGCAAAACTAGGAGGTCACGGTCACCCGGCTCCTCAGCCACCTCACCACCCCCCCCACCCCAACAACTTGGTCAGGGCTCAGCGGGGGGCCAGCAACACCGCCACTGCATTTCGCACCCTGGACTGCAACCGGGGCTCCCCAGGGACTCCTCGTCCACCGAGGCCTGGACCTACCTACCCCTTCAAGGTCACGGTAGCCATCCCTCAGCCTCTACCTCCAGCCAAACCTGAGTGACCGTGCTAGAATGCCCCACCCCCACCTTAGCGATTCCACCCCCGTGGAAGTGCCACTTAGGTCCCGACCTCTGCTCCCTCTAAACCGAACTAGTCTGCTATTTGCCCTTGGTTCCAGGTCCCCTAAACCCGGTGGGGCAAAGATTCCTGGGTGCTTGGGTGGAGGGGGGACACCTGGGAGTAAGTTAAGGCCAGTCCCTGATGCCACAAGGAGTCAGACGGACGGTGCTCACATTGGCCATGACTTCATAGTCAGAAAGCCCTCTTGAAGAATGAACCCCTTTGTCCCCCCTCCAGGGTTGGTGGGACAGCTGCTGTCCCCATTTTACAGATGAGGCACTCACAGCTCAGAGAGGGAAAAGAAATTGCCGCACAAGGCGGAACAAACCCCGCGAGCAGGCCATCAGGTTTTTTTTTCCCCACAGGCTGGCTGGAATGTTCCTTTCCCACGGGCTTTTGCTTCTGTCTCTCACCTGTCAGTTGCGCCGGGGGCAGATGTCCATGGGTGGTCAGGCAGCGGACTCACCGGGCACCCTCTCCGGCCCAGACAGTGGATGACTAACCGGGCCTGGCTGCCACCCTGGTGCCCTGCCAGCCTTCCTGCCCGCACCTCCTAGCACTGCTCTGCTTAAAGAAGCCGCACCCCCGCCCCCAGCCACACTTCCCAGGGTGAGGTCTGAGCCCGGAGGAGTGAGGTGCAGGCAGAAGTCCCGCCCCCTTGCCAGCACCCCCAGGCAGCGCATTCCTGACATCAGTGGGCGGAGGCACCCCCGGTCCCGGCATGCCCGGGCCCTGCCCTGCCCCGCCCCCTCCTCGCAGCCCTTGCTTACAGGTCCCAGGAAGGAGCTGCAGGTGGGGCCGTTGCTGTGCACCTCCAGACTCTGGCAGGAAGCCCAGAGCCCAAGTTCTGAGCCGGAAGCCTCAGGGTGACAGTGTTGCCGGGGCCAGATGGAGGGGTACCTAGGAGGTACCCGTCACCCAGAAGGCTGCGTCCATCAGGGTCTGGGAGGCGGGCCTGGCCGAATGTCCAGAGGCTGCCGGGAGATGATGCCCCAAGAGCCAGGGGGACGTAGAGCTGTCTTCTCAAACGGAGGTGCCCATGTTAGATATGCAGGTTCCAGGGCCCCACCCCCAGATGCAATTCGGACAGTCTGTGGTCGGCTGAGGGCTTTGCTGTTTTAACAAACATGCCAGAGATTTCTGATGCTGGTGGGCTAAGGACCGTCTTCTGAGATCCTGCTTCCAGGCTGATCTGCCTTCCTCTCCAATAGCCACCTCTCTGGGACGGGATGGGTGGCCAGGGCCCTAAGCACCCTTGGAGGAACTTGCGGTTAGCATCCCCAAAGACGGGTTCTAGGCAGGCTGGGGGCAACGTGATTGTCTTCGTCCATCCCCACGCTGGTGCCCACTGCCAAGAACTCTGCCCTGCGGCCCCATTGTCCAAAGTGTCAGGTACCCAGCCCCCCGCACCTTGTATGCCTGTCTCAAGGTGGTGGTGGTGCCGTGTGGGGGGAGAGTAGGTATCACCCAAGTCACTTCAGGGCCCTGCTGACCTCGGCTCATCTGGCTGTGGTTTAGGGGACACTCGCTGCATTCACTCGTTACCTCCTATTCTTTGTTGCCAGCCCCTGGACCAAAGTCCTCATATACTTTAGAGGGGAAGGACCCAGGCCTCCAGCAGCCCACCCCACCCCTCACACAGTTTCCCCTCAGGCCCCCCGGAAGTTGACCTGTGCCAGGATTCCTCCAGACTTTCTTCCGGTCTACCTTCGCCTCAGAAGCCAAAGCATTCCTTCCAGAAGCCAGATCCGACCGTGTCACTCAGATGCCAAACATTCCTCCCCAAACCCAGATCTGCTGCTGTCACTCCCTTGTTTAGAAAAATGCTTCTGTGGCTGCCCTTTCCACCCTGCCCTCCTGTGTGGCCCCACCCCGCCCCCTGCCCCCCGCTGTACTAGGGGCCTTGCGGATCCTGAGTCACCCTGCTTGCTCATACTTCCTGGCCTTTGCACATGTCACACCTTTGCCTGAAGTGCCTGCCCTCCCTCCCTTTCTTCCTGGTGACTCCTCATCGTCATCAGCACAGGCCGGGCTCCCCCTTCTGTGTGCCTCCCTGACTGCTCCCCACACTGGATCTGGGCAGATTTGCTCCCCGCTTTTGTCTCCTGAGGCACTTACTTCAGATGTCTGTTTTCTTGCCGGCCTCCCCTGCACTGGCCACTCCTGGAGGGCCGGGGCCAGCATCCATTCGTCTCCTGACCCCAGATCCTGGCACACAGCCTGGCACCTGGGACCCAGCAGACGCTCTGGAAACATGGTGAACAGGGAGTTGTTTGAAGCAGGCCTTGGGGAGTCTGAGCTCGGGTTCACCAACCTCCTTGCCCCCCAGGCTCCTGGCTGGTGCTCCCCGGGACCTCGCAGTGCCTGATGGCTATACCAACCGGACCGGTGCTGTGTACCTGTGCCCGCTCACTGCCTACAAGAATGACTGTGTGCGGATGAACATCTCTGAGAAAAGTGAGGGGAAGGCGCTGGGGATCAGCACTGGGTCAGGGGTCTGGTGGAGGGGGGTAGCACAGAGAGAATGATGTGGAGGAGCTATCAGGCTTACTTGGGCAGTTTCTAGTCTCTTCTTGTCCAGCTGGGAGGAGGGAGCTCTTAGAGGAGAGTGGGACCACATGGGATTTGTGAAGCTGAGATTAATGGCGGGCTGGGGGAGGGGCACGGGGGGGGGGGATGCTGTCTGCAGGAGTAGAGGTCCAGAAAGACCAACCCCGACCCTCAGAGGCTCCAGGCACAGGGAGGATGAGTGCCCCGGCTCATGATCCCTCCCATGCCGACAGGTGACCCTGATCATCACATTATTGAGGACATGTGGCTCGGGGTGACTGTGGCCAGCCAGGGCCCTGCGGGCAGAGTCCTGGTAAGTGGGTACTCACTGTCAGCTCCCCCCACCCCAGCCCTCTCCTTCATTTCCCAGCAGCTGGGGAGGGAAGCAGAGGGCAGGGGAGGGGTCTTGGGTAACTGAGCTGGGACCTTGGAGATGTCCATTTCTATGCCTGTATGTCTCCAGGGGCCTGAGTGGCCCTTCGATCCTACTCTTATGTGGCAGTGGGGTGGGGGGAGGGGTGCTGGCATGCGCCTAGGGCCTGGCATGGCTTGGGTCCTGTCTGAATCACCCACTTCCTCTCCCCCCATCCCCACCGCCACCCCTCCCCCCGGGGTGCTCACCCTTCGTGGGAGCGAGCTGAGGGAACTGTGAGGAGGAAAGGGCAGAGAAGGCCTGGGGCAGTGCGGCCTGGGCCCGCTCCTTCCTGACAGGCTGCTGGCGGAAGAGGCACAGCCCTGCTGACCCCAGCTCACCCGGCTGGGGTTTGGGGGCCACTCCCTGCTGTCACTTGCCAATTCCTGGCTGCATTCTTCAGTGTCGGCCCCTGGGTGGGGGGGGGGTCTCAATTTCTGAATCCCAGATAGACCGTTCTTTTTTCATAAAAATTGATGTGAAATTTACAGACCAGACAGCGAAATGTACAGATTTTACCTTTTAGTGAGTTTTGACACATTAAACACCTGTGTCAGCAGATACCCATTAAAGAAATATTTACATCACTCCGCAGAGCGTGTCCCCTTCCAATCAATCGCCACCCCCATAGTCATCCCTGTTGCAATTTCCGTTACCTTTGAACACTGTTTTAAACTCTGGGTTTGCATCAAATGCCGGAGCTTAAAACTGAGACGCTGTTTTAGAACCGTGTTATGGATGGTGTGGTCTAGGATTCCATTTAAGGCAGTGCTAGATCCTGGGCCCTTCGACAATTGTCTGCTGACCCGTCTGTTCATGCCACAAATGTTTAGTGAGCACCTACTGTGTGCCGCGCAGTTTGCTGGCACCGGAGGCTTAGCAGTGACTCAGGCCCATGGCTGGAAGGAGACACAGAAAGCAAGCACACGAGACCCAGGCCTAGTTCTGGATTTCACCTGACCCCTGGCTGTTTTACAAACACCTTGTTCTCATCGATTTGCCCCACAACTCTTTGTCGAGCCCCTCTAGTGTGCTGGGAGAGGGTATGACAGGGGCAGAGCAGTCTAGCCCAGTACTGAGAAGCTCAGACGCAGGAGCCTGACAGCCTTGGTTAGAGTATTCTCTGCTTCTGTCTGGGACCCGAGAGCCTGGATCCCACATCCCCTCATCCTTTCCCCTTTTCCTTTTGCCAAGATCTGTAAGCCACTCTCCCGCCCAGGACCTCCCGGCCTTCCAAAACGTGTTCCCAACCTTCAGAGCAGATTTCCAAATCCCGGAAAGGAGACGCAAGTCCAGGTGTCACTGTGGGAAGAAAAACAAGCCAGGAGATCTCTTCCAAGTCCTCCCTAGCAAAGCCAGAGGTGCACAGGGCCAAGGAGACAGCGGGTCTTCGGTCCCTGCTACGGACTCAGGCTGTGTGTGTTGTGGGGGGGTGTGTCCCCAGGTCTGTGCCCACCGCTACACCCAGGTGCTGTGGTCAGGGTCCGAGGACCAGCGACGCATGGTGGGCAAGTGCTATGTGCGGGGCAATGACCTCCAGCTGGACCCCACTGATGACTGGCAGACGTACCACAATGAGATGTGTAACAGCAACACGGACTACCTGGAGACGGGCATGTGCCAGCTGGGCACCAGCGGTGGCTTCACCCAGAACACTGTGTACTTCGGCGCTCCGGGTGCCTATAACTGGAAAGGTGGGGACCAAGGGGGACGGGAGGAGGAGCACCCACTCCCAGCCAGCCCCCCCACCCCCACCCAGGACAGCCAGCCCAGACCCTCCCCACCAGAGGGCAGAAGAGATCTCTCTGCCCATATCGGCAATCGCCAGCACCTCTACTATTTTAAAGCGCCTACTATGTGCCGGAGGCTTTACACGTATTATGTTAAGCAATCCTAAAATACTCTTATGAGGCAGGTATCGTTATACCCATTTCATGGAAAGCTGAGCCTCCGAGAAGTAAAGTAAATTGCCCAAGGCCAACAGTAAGTTACGAAACCTGGACTGGAGCATGGGTCCATCTGACTCCACTTCAAGAATTTGAAACCTTATTAAAACCATAAAACACGCTCCTGGTACGACTGCTGACTGGGGCGGAAGGATTTGGTAAAACAAAGAGTTTAAGTGCCCCTCCTCTCCCACCCACTTCCCTCGTCGTGTTTCCCTGTGCAGATTACTAAGTGTCTCACGGAACCGCCGATTTATTTTAGGATATATAGATCTCTCTCTCTCTCTTTTTTAAAAATATTTTAATGTTTGTTTATTTATTTTGAGAGACTGCGCGTGCGCGTGTGAACAGGGGCAGGGACAGAGACGCAGGAGAGAGAGAATCCCAAGAATCCGCCTGACAGCACAGAGCCCGACGTGGGGCTCGATCTCACAACCGTGGGATCATGACCTGAGCCCAAACAGCCACAACCAAGAGTCGGATGCTTAACTGCCTGAGCCACCCAGGCGCCCCCAGGATATGCAGATGTCTTTTTAAAGATATCTTTTTTTTTTTAAACTTTTTTTTTAACGTTTATTTATTTTTGAGACCGAGAGAGACAGAGCATGAATGGGGGAGGGTCAGAGAGAGAGGGAGACACAGAATCTGAAACAGGCTCCAGGCTCTGAGCGGTCAGCACAGAGCCCGACGCGGGGCTCGAACTCACGGACCGCAAGATCATGACCTGAGCCGAAGTCATGTCAGTCGCTTAACTGACTGAGCCACCCAGGCGCCCCTAAGATATCTTTTTAAAACACACACGCAAACAGAATCACAACTAAACATGCTGTTCTGCTACTTTCTCTTTTCCACTTATCAACAAGCTATGGGCATTTTTTCGCATCGGTACCTATAGGGCAATCTTTTGGAGGCCTGTAGAGTATTTCTTTGTACCAAGAGCCGTGCTTGTAACTGCTGTGCCCCACACTGCCACTCAGGTGTCTGAGGGCTCCCATCCCTTCCACGTCTACCTGTGTCCACCACACGTATTGTAGCCACAGTGAGCCTTCTGTCCTTACTGCATCGTTATTGTAGAATCAACCGGCAGAGAGAGGCCTTCCTCTTGACCAACAGGTAGCCCAGGGCATGGTTGTAGCTCGACTCACCTGAGACTGAGGCCTCTGCTCAGTCCTCTGGTCCTGCCTCCCCTGCCCCCTGGTCCTTAAGAACCTCAGCAGGGCAGTGGCTACTCTCCAGCAGCAGACCCATGGAGCAGGGGACAGGTAGGCAGCCTGAGTTTGGGGGCAGAACCAGGAGATAATAGCCTGGCGTCTGGCCTCGGGGTCTAGAGTGAGGGAAGAGTCATCTAGTATCCAGGAGCCTGGATGACCAGATTCTAGCCGTGTCTCTTGCAACTGCTTCCCATCCCCGAGCCTTGTTTTTCTCATCTGTAAAACGGGCATCATCATTCTACTTCACAGAATTATTAAAATAAAAGGGGACGGGTTTTGGGGCGCCTGGGTGGCGCAGTCGGTTAAGCGTCCGACTTCAGCCAGGTCACGATCTCACGGTCCGTGAGTTCGAGCCCCGCGTCAGGCTCTGGGCTGATGGCTCAGAGCCTGGAGCCTGTTTCCGATTCTGAGTCTCCCTCTCTCTCTGCCCCTCCCCGTTCATGCTCTGTCTCTCTCTGTCCCAAAAATAAATAAACGTTGAAAAAAAAATAAAAAAAAAAAAAAGGGGGGACGGGTTTTGCCAATGGCAAAGTGCTCACAAATAGAAGGGGTTATTATTGTCCCTATTGGGGTAGGGGTGGCAGGGGGACCTCGATAGGGAGGATGAAGACAGTGGTGATCTAAACTCCTCTCCTCCCCCTCCCGGAAATTCTTGTGAAGGAAACAGCTACATGATTCAGCGGAAGGACTGGGATTTATCCGAATATAGTTACAAGGAGCCAGAGGACCAAGGAAACCTCTATATTGGTGAGTCCTGCTGTGGTGGCTCATTGGGTGGTAGAGGAAGAAGGGGGCTCAGTTCCTAGCCTGCTGGCCTCTCACCTTCAGTGCCTGGTACGACAGCGAGGCCACAGTGCAGGTGTGAGGAGGGCCATTGAGTTCAACTAGCACACGCCCGTTGAGCACCACCTATATGCCGGGCCTCTTCTGAGCACCCGAGATGCAAGGTCTCTACCTTCACGGAAGTCACAGTCCAGTGTGCGGGCGGGATTGGAGGCTGGGTGTCCACGGTCCACTTTCTTTCCCAACTTGGGATAGAGGAATAGAAGATATCTGGGGGATTTGGGGGGGCTGGGTCCAGAGTGGAAGGGGACAAAGTGTACTGAGCCTTGATTGACCACCCTCCCCTCGTCCCAGGGTACACAGTACAGGTGGGCAGCGCCATCCTGCACCCCACGGACATCACGATTGTGACGGGTGCCCCACGGCACCGACATATGGGCGCTGTCTTCTTGCTGAGCCAGGAGGCAGGCGGAGACCTACGGCGGAGGCAGGTGCTGGAGGGCACGCAGGTGGGCGCCTATTTTGGGAGCGCCATTGCCCTGGCAGACCTGAACAATGATGGGTGAGAATCCAGGGACATTCTCGGGAGCCAGGGGGAATGGTGAGGGGGGCAGGCTTGTGCAAGCCACAGGGCAGAGAAATGGAGGGTTGTGGTTGTTCATTTGTTTGCATGCTGTTTACAGGGATTTGCAAGTCAAATTTGCGCGTTGATTTGCAATTAGACACTAGGCGATTCCGGGTATTTACATGTCAATTGCACGACACCTGCGTCTGCGTTTATCAGTTTACGGTTCTAGTGGATGTGGGTTGTTTGGGTGTGATCTGCGGCTCCATGGCTTCTCCAGGACACACGGTTCCTCTTAAAGGGTCATGTTGGCCTTCCCATGTCCTTCACGTGACCAGAAATGCCATTTGTATAGCCGTGTGTTCTGGCACAATTGGACCTGCTAAACAAGAGTTCTGTTGTATATTGGAGGCTGACCCCACACTCCCATTTCCCCTCCTTCTCTCCTGTGCAGGTGGCAGGACCTCCTGGTGGGCGCCCCGTACTACTTTGAGCGGAAAGAAGAGGTGGGGGGTGCCGTCTATGTCTTCATGAACCAGGCAGGCACCTCCTTCCCTGCCCACCCCTCCCTCCTTCTTCACGGCCCCAGTCGCTCTGCCTTTGGCTTCTCTGTGGCCAGCATTGGTGACATCAACCAGGACGGATTCCAGGGTATGAGCCAGCACTCCTGCCCCAGCACACCCACTGACTGAGTGCCAGCCGCATACCAGCCTTGGCAGGGCCTGAAGAGGAGACTGGGGCCCAGGGCCAGGGAGCTCACAGCAGTCGTAGAGAGAGGCTGTGCGGAGGGAGCCACCAGCGGCAAGCTCGGTGGACCTCCTGGAGGAGTGGATGTACCACTGGGCATCGGAGTCTGGGCTGAGTGTGCACACTGGAGGGGAACAGAAGGGGCAGAACATGAGCATGGGGTACTTGCCCTCATCTGCCCAAATTGAGCGGATGTGGGGTGTTCACGTCAGAGATGAGACCGGAATGGCCTTGTGGAGACGGAGTAGACGCTGTGAAAGCCAGGCAGAGGAACTGGGGCTTTACGTGTGGGTAATGGCGGAGGGGTGTCCAGAGAAGGTTTTGGGGCAGGGATGTGATCTGATAGCTTGGTACCTTGAAAGATGATTCTGGAGGGTGATATGGAATGATTGGGGGAGAGCAAGGCTGGGGTATTAAGATCAAGAATGTATTCTTTTTTTAAAATATTTTTTATGTTTATGTTTGAGAGAGAGACAGAGAGACAGAGTGCAAGGGGTTGGGGGGGGGGTGGGGCAGAAGGAGAAGGAGACACAGAATCCGAAGCAGGCTCCAGGCTCTGAGCTGTCAGCACAGAGCTTGACGTGGGGCTCGAACCCACAAACCGTGAGATCATGACCTGAGCGAAAGTCAGATGCTTAGCCGACTGAGCCACCCAAGTGCCCCAAGAACGTATTATATCAAATGTGGGGTGTTAAGGGCTGGGACAAAATGGGAGCCCAGATATAGAAGGTGTCCAGTGCTCTACAGGACTTGGGGACCAATTAGACCTGGGGTGTCAAGGAAAGGGGACAGATTAAGGAAGAGCCTGGTTGCCATGAGAGCACCCGGCTTATCTGGAAACCACTTTTTCTGACAACCTTGATTTCCCAGAACATACCTGAGAACTGAAAGGAAGGCAGAGGAGCCTCTAAAGAGCCAAAATAGGTGCTAGAAAGTTCGGTTAGCAAAGCCTAAGCATTTACTGATAGAAGAGTTGTCTGGTTTCTACTCAGGACCTACTTACTTTTCCTTTACATACTTTTCTAACAAGCTTCGCTTTCTGGTTACCTAGGCCTCGTCACATCAAAAACGGCAAACTAGAAAGAGTGTAGTAAAATTTAAGAAGATCATAAAACATTCGGGGCTTATTTGTGGAAATACCGGTTAGAATTTAAAAAAAATTTTTTAATGTTTATTTATTTCTGAGATACAGACAGAGCATGAGTGGGGGAGGGGCAGAGACAGAGCATGAGTGGGGGAGGGGCAGAGAGAGAGGGAGACACAGCATCAGAAGCAGGCTCCAGGCTCTGAGCCATCAGCACAGAGCCTGACGCAGGGCTGGAACTCACAAACCGTGAGATCATGACCTAAGCCAAAGTCGGTCGCTCAACTGCCTGAGCCACCCAGGCGCCCCAATACTGGTTAGAATTTTAAAAGTCTGAAGTCTAACGAATCTTAACAAGAAAAGTTATCGTGTGATTAAAATTCCAGCCCCCAGTGGTAGACAGACAGGGACTCAAAACTGTCCTCTTTTCTACTCATTAGTTGTGTGCTTTGGGGTTTTCTGAGTCTGCTTCCTCAGGAATCTGGAGTTTAGGTCTGCCCGTTGGCGTTAACTTGCGGTATGGCTTTAGGTAAGTCATTTGCCTCTCCTAGACCTACTTTAAAAGGAAGCAACTGGGCTCACGATGGTCCCGGTTTTAATCCCCAGCCATCGAGCTCTGTTCCCTGATGTTCTGAAGCACCGCCTGGCAGGGTGAGGTCAGTTTCATGCTGGCCCCTGTGGCCTTGGAGCGCAAGGCTGGAGGGACAGGGGGCCCACAGTACCCAGAGTCAACCGTCCTGCCTCTCTTCCCCAGACGTTGCTGTGGGAGCCCCATTCGAGGGCTTGGGCAAAGTGTACATCTATCACAGCAGCTCCAGGGGGCTCCTCAGAGAGCCGCAGCAGGTATGGATGGACAGGGACAAAGGGGGCTTGCCTTCCTTCCCCGCAGACACCTTCTCCCTCTTCCCCCTCTGCCCCACTCCCCAGAGCTCACCCTGAGCCTGTCCCCACCGCTTCCCCCTGCCCCCAGGTGATCCCTGGGGAGGAGCTGGGACTGCCTGGCTTGGCCACCTTTGGCTACTCACTGAGTGGACGGATGGACGTGGATGAGAACTTCTACCCGGACCTCCTAGTGGGGAGCCTGTCCGACCACGTTGTGCTGCTGCGGTAAGCCAGGGCAATGGTAGATGGGGGCCTTTCTCTCCTCCAGCCCTGTCTGCGTGGAGCCCCACCTCTGTCCACCATCTCTGGGCACTGGGTCCATGCAAGCATGAGCCCCAGGCCTGGCCTGACAGGGGGCAGGCAGGAGGCACTGGTGTCTGTGTGTTTTCCCTGCAGGGCGCGACCGGTCATCAACATCCTCCACAAGACCTTGGTAGCCAGGCCATCCGTGCTGGACCCTGCGCTCTGCACAGCTACCTCCTGGTAAGACTCTCAGCCCCTGCTCTGTCCACCCACTTCTCTATATATGAGCACGCCAGGAAGGACCCTGGCTCCCAGACCCCTCCCCTGGCAACTCCTGATATCCCACCGTTAGAGGGTTGGTTCTTGGGGTTAGCATTGCCCCTCCTATCCAACCTCATTAAAAAGCCGACTTCTTTGCAGGAGGTAATAGGCAAATTACCCACTTTGGTCAGGGCGGGTGGGGGGAGGTAGTCGAGCATGGGTTTGGAGTGGGAGCTCTGGACTGCAGTGTTTGAATAAATCCCAGCTATGCCCACTGCAGTGGTATACAGGGGTGGGCTCTGGGGAGTGGGTTCCTAGAGGAGGAGGGGAGAGGGAGACACTTAGGGGGACAGGACAGAGAGCCACCTTGGGCAAACTGTTAATCCCCCTGAGTCTCAGAGTCGTTGCCTATAAAACAAAGTTAACAATAATAACCAACTTGCAGGATTGTTGTGATAATTCAATGAGATAACGTACACAAAGCCCTTCACACGGCACCTTGTACACCCTACATGCTCAGAACGTGTTAGTTGCTAAGATGGTGACAGTAATAACAGTGGTGATGGCCCCGGGGTCTGTGCGTGAATGAGGCCTGGATCAGAAGGCAAAGGGCCACAGAGCAGAGAGCAGGGGTGAGTGGGAGAAAGAGATCTGGACAGCAGGTCCTATACAAGACTGGGCAGGGCACCAACCAACGGGTGACTTCAGACAACTCTTTCTGCTCTCAGGGCCTCAGTTTCCCAACTGGTGACCTCTAACCCTGTGTTCTATGGCTTTAATGGGAGTGGGGAGGGAAGAAGCCAGGGACACCCCAAACCAGCTGTGTGGACTCCCCAGTTTTGTCCCTGCCTTTTCTTCTAAGGGCCCTGGTTTCCCCTTGCCCAGTACAGGGGTGAGAGCCAGGGCCTGGATAACTGGGTCCCGCTGTGAGCAGGCCCTCCTATGTGTCTCCCGCCTCCCAACAGCGTGCAGGTGGAGCTGTGCTTTGCTTACAACCAGAGTGCCGGGAACCCCAACTACAGGAGAAACATCAGTGAGTGTGGGGGTGCGGGGCGGGGAGGAGCGTGGTTACCTGGCCGCTTGCTAACCACCCCATCCACCTCCAGCCCTGGCCTACACCCTGGAGGCCGACCGGGACCGCCGGCCGCCTAGGCTTCGCTTTGCACGCAGCCAGTCAGCGGTCTTCCATGGCTTCTTCTCCATGCCAGACATGCGTTGCCAGAAGCTGGAACTGCTCCTGATGGTGAGGGAGGGGCGAGGGGTGGGACACGGATCCAGGATCTCTGCAGGAGGTGGCTAGAGTCCCACCAGGTCAGGGGGGAGGGATCGGAATCTCCCCAGAGGCAGAGGAGGGGGAGGGTGGCCTGGAAGGCCATTGGTCTGCAGGGGGTACAGGGAGCAGCATATGATAGAGAGACCCTCGGAGGGAGCATGGGCGCCAAAGGGCTCATCGCCCCTGAGAAAAGTGAGGGGTGTGAGACTCTTGGCTTAGTTTGTGTCTGGGAGAAAAAGAGGCCTGTGAGCGGGGGACCAGCTCAGCCCTTCTCTAGGATATCGTGGTTGAAAAAGAGCACGGGGGCGCCTGGGTGGCTCAGTCGGTTAAGCTTAAGCGTCCGACTTCGGCTCAGGTCATGATCTCAGGGCTTGTGAGTTCCGAGCCCGGCGTGGGGCTCTGTGCTGACAGCTCAGAGCCTGGAGCCTCTTCAGATTCTGTGTCCTTCTCTCTCTCTCTCTGCCCCTCCCCTACTCACACTCTGTCTCTCAAAAATAAATAAACATAAAAAAACAAAACAGAGAGCACAACCTGGGGACCTCGGGGATGAAGGGAGGCTCAACAACTCCCCCCCCCCCACCTCTGGGGGGGAGGAGTCCCACCGGGGTTTTTCAGTGCGGGGGGGCCCCAGTTTCCCCTTGAGGGTTCAGTGTGGTGTGAGGGTTCAACCCGGGGTGGGGGGGGGGCGGGGAAGGGGAGTGCAGCCCTGGGCTCAACCCACCCGCCTTCCCCAGGACAACGTCCGCGACAAACTCCGTCCCATCATCATTTCCATGAACTACTCTTTACCTTTACGGATGCCTGAGCGCCCCCGGCTGGGGCTGCGGTCCCTGGACGCGTACCCGGTCCTAAACCAGGCACAGGCCCTGGAGAACCACACCGAGGTGGGTGGGGCCAGGGTCGGAAGGGCGGGGCCCGGGAGGGCTGTGGAGCGAGAGCGGTATGGGTGGTGGGCCCTTACGCCTCCGGCCTTCTCCAGGTTCACTTCCAGAAGGAGTGCGGCCAGGATAACATATGCGACAGCAACTTGCAGATGCAGGCGGCCTTCGTGTCGGAGCTGGGGCAGCCTCTGAGCAGGTGCGCTCCAGGCCAGGCTGAATGGCCAAGGGCGGGCGGGGCTTCATTGGGTAACTGAAGATGAGGGGCGGGGCCCTTTAGGTCAGGGATCTGAGGGACCCCGGAAGATCTGAGGGGAGGGGCCTCAGGGAAAGGCGGGGCTTTAATTGACCTTGGGGGTGCTCAGGCTGGCCTTCACCGGCCAGGAAAGGGGCTTTCTTCTCCGGGGGAGGCTAGAGGGCCGGGCCTTGCTGTCCCGAGAAGGGGCTTTCCTCACCAGCGGGCCTGGGGGGCGGGGCTAGTTGGCCTGGGGCGGGGCTCTGGGCTCACCCTGGTCTCCTTCCCGCCTCAGGCTGCACTACAGCAGAGACGTCCGGAAACTACACCTGAGCATCAACGTGACCAACACCCGGAGCAGGGAGCGGGCTGGGGAAGACGCCCACGAGGCGCTACTCACCCTGGAGGTGCCTCCCGCCCTGCTGCTGTCTTCAGTGCGCCCCGTGAGTGCCCTCCGCGGAGCAAAGAGCCCAAGTGGGGCTCCGCCGAGCATTTGCATGCTTTATATGCATGTCGTTTACATGTGTTCTTATTTGTCGTGTGTCCACCCTCCTTCCTGTGGGCTGGGCTTCCTCAGGTGCTTGCAGCGTCCCTAATGCTAGGGGAACCCGGTGCTCAAGCCTCTCCGGCATCAGACCCAGTGTCACAGGGAAGGGGCTGACCTGATTTGTCCTCTTTCCTCAGGCTGGGACGTGCCAGGCCAATGAGACCATCCAGGCCAATGAGACCATCGTCTGTGAGCTGGGGAACCCCTTCAAACGGAACCAGAGGGTGAGTGCTGGCCAGACCTTCCCAGCCCTGTGGGTCCCAGGCTGCTACTCTGATGAGCACCTTAACCTTGCTTCTGCCTGCCTGCTTCCCAGGCCTCCTTGAAGCAAAGAGCCAGGGTAGGACACAGGGAGATACAGGGGGGCAAGAGGAGAGACCCAGAGACTAAGAAAAACGGGGCCACTAGGGAGCTACACACAAAGCTAGAGCAGGTGGAGGTGAGGAAACTGGATTTTGCTGAGCACCTACTATGTGCCGGGCCCTGAGTCCAACACTTGGCACTTTTTTTATGCTGTGATTCTCACAACCTTCTGAGGAGGTAGATACTGTTTTATAGAAAGAAAATACAGGCTTAGAAAGTACAGTATCTTGCTGAAAGTCTTGTAGCTTGAAAGCATCGGAGATGTCATTGACAGAGAAGAAGGGGAAAGGGAAGCAGGATGAGGCTAGCAAGGCGGAAGAGTGGACACAGGTGGCCAGGTGGAGACCCCTTGCTCACAACGGGGCGGGGGAGGCGGCCAGAGACCCAACTCCCTAGGGTAGGGTTCAGTCCCTCTGTCCCCCGTGGCATTGCTCCTGCCCGGCCCCAAGTGCCCCTCTTTGCCTTCCCGGCCCTCGTGGCAGATGGAGCTGCTCATCACGTTCGAGGTCATCGGAGTGACTCTGCACACGAGGGAACTCCAGGCGCAGCTACAGCTCTCCACGTGAGTGACCTTGAGACCAGTCTGTGTCAGGAGCGAGGCGCCCTGGGGCCTCCTCCTGCCCCAGCCTCAGCTGACACATCTCCCCTACCCCCTGCGTTCCCTCCCCAGGTCAAGTCACCAGGACAACCTGTGGCCCATGACCCTGACCCTGCTGGTGGACTACACGCTCCAGGCCTCACTCAGCATGTGGGTACCACGCCTGCCCCAGCCTGCTGTGCCTGGGCTGGGGCTTCTGTGTCCTGAATGTGGCGCCCAAGCTCCTCGGACACACCTCTCCTGACCTGGTGTCCTCAGGCCTCTGCTTCCCCTGGGTCATCCCTTCCTTTAACAACAACAATCGCTATTATTATTATTATTATTATTATTATTATTAGTCTCCTTGCAAGGCAGGTAGCAGTGGAGGAATCAGTAACCCTGGGGCTAAGGTGTTGGTGTGGCCCTACCATTTCATGAGAGCTCATTATGCTAGGAATTTTATATACATCAGCTCACTGACTTCCCACAACAGCCCTGTGATATAGCAAGTGTTATTAACTCCATTTCACAGATGAGGAAACTGAGGTTCTGAGAGCATAAGTCACTCGCTTGAGGCATAACTAGCAGACAGCTAGTAAATGCAAAGCAGGGATTTTTCTCAGGTCTGTCTGATGTTGGAGGAGCTGTGGTTTACCTTCCTCGGTGCCCAGCCCCTCTGCCAGGGCCCCTCCCACCCCCTCACTCCAGCGTCTTTCTTACCCTTAGGGTGAGTCACCGGCTACAAAGCTTCTTTGGGGGAACAGTGATGGGCGAGTCTGGCATGAAAACTGTGGAGGATGTGGGAAGCCCCCTCAAGTATGAGTTCCAGGTAAGGGGGCCACTGGGGCCCTGGGCGGGGACTGCTGGGAAGTGTGTTGGGGGGGGATGGGTCTGGGGTCTGAGGGTGTGAGGGTTGGGATGGGTGAGATGGAGGTGGTCTTCCAGGAGGCGGTGGCCATGACACCCCTTGTGCCCACAGGTGGGCCCAATGGGGGAAGGGCTGGCAGCCCTGGGGACCCTGGTCCTAGGGCTGGAGTGGCCCTACGAAGTCATCAATGGCAAGTGGCTGCTGTACCCTACAGAGATCACCGTCCACGGCAATGGGTCCTGGCCCTGCCGACCACCTGGAGACCTTGTCAACCCTCTGAATCTCACTCTCTCGGTAAGGACACCATCTCTCTTGGGGATCTTTCATTTACATCTCATTTGCATTGCACCTCATTTGCATGCTGCAGGGAGGAAGGCCGGCGGGCGTCTTGCCCTCCCTCTCCTTATACCCCTTTAGGAGCCTACCTCTCCCCCTTCCCTCCCCCCTACTCTGCTCCCACCCCTTTCTCCTAGCCAACCCCTTCTTCCCTCTTCAGGTCCCTGGGGACAGGCCGCCATCTCCACAGCGCAGGCGACGACAGCTGGACCCAGGGGGAGGCCAGGGTCCCCCACCAGTCACTCTGGCTGCTGCCAAGAAAGCCAAGTCTGAGACCCAACTGGTGAGTGGCCGGGGGAACGTTGGAAGGGACCATCCCCATCCATCACAGCCTATGTGGGCACGAGGGGGCACTGAAGCAAGGCTGATGGGTGCTAGTCACCAGGAGCCCCCAGTCTGATGAGGTGATGTGACCCCGTGGCTTGAGGAGCCCCTAGTCGGAGGGAGGAGACTCATCTCCTGCCTCAGTGGTTATCCTACTCTCCTTGCCACCAGTTCAGCGGGCCAAAGGAAGAGACACTGGCCGTATTCCTGAGAGCCCCATCCTGTTGAGGGTGACATAGCGGCTTAAAGCCTTGGACATGAGGACTGGAGAATGGGGAGAGACAGGATGAATGGCAAGGGGGAGGGGGGGCGGTCGGGCAGGGAGATGTGGGTGGTGGGGGCGCCCTCTGCTGGAAGGGAGAGGAACAGGCCTGGGAAGCACGTTGAGGACTAGCTGGGGGGACGTAAGGGGTGGTGTCCCAGGTGGCAGGTGCTGGCGTGAACAAAGGCTCCGTGTGGGAGGGGCTGAGAAGGGGGTGTTGGGTGTTGGGCTCCATTTGTATACAAAGGGATCGGACTTCATGTGGAGGCCCAGACCGTCTCATGTCCTGTATGTATTCCCTGCCCACCTCAGAGCTGTGGCAGTGACCGCACCCACTGTGTGTGGCTGGAGTGCCTCATTCCCGATAGCCCGGTCATCACCAATGTGACGGTGCAGGCACGAGTGTGGAACAGCACCTTCATCGAGGTCAGTGCCTGGATCTGGAGGTCACTGCCCCCTGCCAGGGTGGGGAGAGCATCAGGGAGAGGGTGAGGCCAGGGTCCCAGCAAGGCCTTAGGTGCACATGCGTGCCTGTGCGTGCGTGCGTGCGTGCGTCAGTGACAGCATCGTATTTAACATGCGGCCAATGGGACACCTGTCACTGTATGCCTGTCAGCGTTAGTTCATGTGTCTGCGTGTGGACATGACCTAATGTCTGTCTCCAGCCAAAACGACCTTCTCTCGTGTGTCCGTCATTCTGTTTGGTGTGTGTGTGTGTTGCTTTCCCACATCCACGCCTTTGCTGTGGTGGTCCTTCCCCCTCTGTTGTCGCTGCATGAAAACTCCTCTTCGGCCCTCAGGCTGTCCCCAGATGCTTCACCACCAGTGAGGTCTTCTCTGACTTTTCCAGCTGCAAACGCTCTCCCTGGACACCCACAGAACTTTTTTTTTCTTTTATGTTTATTTACTTATTTTGAGAGCGAGAGAGCGTGGGGGAGGGGTGGGGGGGGGGCGGGGACAGAAATCCCAAGCGGGCTCTGCGCTGTCAGCACAGAACCTGAGTCAGGGCTCCAACTCACAAGCCGTGAGATCGTGACCCGAGCCGAAATCGGTAACCGACCGAGCCACCCAGACACCCCCTACCCACAGAACTTTCTCAGAAGCTGCACATGCCACTGGTCACGTTCTGCTCTAGGTTACAGTTACTCCTGTACCGGCCTCCTCAGGCCACCTAGACCATATTTTTCTGTAAACGACTAGATTATGAATCTTTTCAGCTTTTGTGGGGCAGACGGTTTCTGCGGTAACTATTCAATTCTGCCATTGTAGCACAAGCAGCCATAAACAATATCTAAACGGATGGGCATGGCTGTGTCTCAAAAATATTTTATTTACAAAAGCAAGTGACGGGCCAGATTTAGCCCAGAGACCTGACCTGGACTGTGACCTTCCTTGTCTCTGCTGTCTGCAGCATCCGGCATAGGACCTGAGGCAGAAATGAATGGGTGAGGGGCGCCTGGGTGGCTGAGTCAGTTAAGCGTCTGACTTCAGCGCACAGTCTGTGGGTTCGAGCCCCGTGTCAGGCTTGTGCTGACAGCTCAGAGCCTGGAGCCTGCTTCGGATTCTGTGTCTCCCTCTCTCTCTGTTCTTCCCCTGCTTGTGCTCTGTCTCTCTCTGCCTCTCAAAACTAAATAAAAAAAAAAAACCTTTAAAAAATTAAAAAAAAAAAAAAGAAATGAATGGGTGATGTGCATTTGTGTGGAGACGCCTGGCTCTCAGGTCCCTTGGGTGCCTCTTAAAGATGCTGTGTCGGGGGAGGGTACCCTGGTGGGGGGGGGGGTGGTGCTCGGGGTCAAGAGGGAGGCTCAGAGGGGCTTCAGCTGCTTCTTTTAATGCATCCCTCCCCCTCCTCCTGCTTCCAGGATTACAGAGACTTTGACAGGGTCAGGGTAAGCAGCTGGGCTACCCTGTTCCTCCGAACCAGCATCCCGGCCATCAGCATGGAGAACAAGACCGTGTGGGTGAGTGAGCGTTTTGGGAAGCAGGGGTACCTGGTCGGGGCAGGGGAGCACAGCGCGTCTTCTCTTCAGCTGTGTGGTTCTGAGTCGTGGCAGCACCTGGGAATCCTCTGGAGGGCCCCTGGGGTCTGGACTGCACCCCTAAGCAATGAAATCGGAGTCTGTGGGAGTGGGGACCCCGTTTGGGTATGTGTAAAAGGCCCCTCGGGGATTCTAATGCACAACCAGGGTTGAGAACCCTTGCCTGAGCTTACTGGACCTGCACAGCTTCTCTGGGGAGACCTGCCATCCCCGTGGAGACTTGAGAACAAAGTTCTCCAGCTTGGTTCCGAGCTACATCGGGGAGGCGAAAAAAAAAAAAGGCAAAATTGTTAACAATTTGTTGTGAAAAGGATTTGGTGGAGGACATACACTCGGGAGCTGAAGGGAGGGTTGGCTAAATATATTATGGTGTATTTCCTAAAATAAATTAAGGTAGTGGGGGAAGGGCCAGAAAGACCGATGGAACAGAACAGAAATTTATGTTATTACGCAGACGGCACTTTTAAGCAGCGGAAGAAGTTAGGTTATTAAGCTGGGTTGGGAGAACCCATTTGGGAAGTAAAGACAAACCCTTACCTCACATGATAACCAACTATACAGTTGAGTTAGAGTAGATATTTAAATATAGGAAATAAAACTTAATATGCCAGAAGAAAACTCAGAAAACAATATAACAGTAATCTTTAGTTATGGGGGGAGGGAGTCATTTTACTACACCCAGAAGTAGCAAAGGAAGTATTTGACAAGTTAGACCATGTGAAGTTTTAAAAAAATTTGATGATAAAAAAACTAAAAGGGCGAATGATAGATTGCTTTTATTTTTATTTAAAAAAAATTTTTTTTGATGTTTATTTATTTTGGAGACAGGGAGAGACAGCATGAACGGGGGAGGGTCAGAGAGAGAGGGAGACACAGAATCTGAAACAGGCTCCAGGTTCTGAGCTGTCAGCACAGAGCCCGATGCGGGGCTCGAACTCACGGACCGCGAGATCATGACCTGAGCCGAAGTCGGACGCTCAACCGACTGAGCCACCCAGGCGCCCCGATAGGTTGCTTTTAAAAATGTTTATAGCACATATGGTGAAGTGTTGGTATAGATGTATTTAAAAATTTTTTTTAATGTTTTTATTTATTTTAGAGAGAGAAAGGCAGAACGTGAGCAGAGGGAGGGTGGAGAGAGGGGGAGACACAGAATCCGAAGCAGGCTCCAGGCTCTGAGCTGTCAGCACAGAGCCCGACGCGGGGCTGGAACTCACAAACCGTGAGACCATGACCTGAGCGGAAGTCGGACGCTTAACCGACTGAGCCGCCCAGGCGCCCAATTTTTAATATATAAAGGTAAATAGGGCAGCATAAAGATAAATGGACAGTGTACAGGGTGAACTAGAAATAGTCACCTCAATAGTGAGGACGTAAAAGTAAGAGCAGCAAGATTTTTTTTTCTTCCTATCAGATTGGAAAAGATTAAAAAGAATAACGCTGTCCGTGCTGACGAGGTAGAAGGAAATGCTCTTGGTCAGGGTATAAATTGATGGATTCTTTTTGGAAATGCATTTGTCAATATCTATTAGAGTGTAAAATGCACACTTCTCTCGAGGCAGCACATGATACTACGTCTTAAAGAGCTAACAGGATGAATAGGCGAATGTAAATATACGAGGATATTTTAAAGCGTTGTTTATGATGGCATGAAATTGGAAACAGTCTGCATGTCTTTCGCTAGGATGTTGGTTCAATAAATTGTGGTGCATTTTCTAGAATGACTATGCAGTCCTCAGAAGAGATGAGGTTGATCATTATTAATTGACATCACAAAATGATGATAGTAAAACCGAAAGAGGAAGCAGGTCGCAGAAGAGTGTGCAGCACAAAGAGACCCCATTTCTGTGGGAGAAAAAAGTGTGTATGTTCAACGTATGTATTAAAAAATATGGAGAGAGGTTCACTGAAATGTTGAGGAGAGTTATTTCTAGGAAGTAAGATTACTGGGAACCTTTCGTTTTCTTTATATCATCTGTATTTAAGTTTTTTTTTTTAATTTTTTTTAACGTTTTATTTATTTTTGAGACAGAGAGAGACAGAGCATGAATGGGGGAGGGGCAGAGAGAGAGGGAGACGCAGAATCGGAAGCAGGCTCCAGGCTCTGAGCCATCAGCCCAGAGCCCAACGCGGGGCTCGAACTCACGGACCGCGAGATCGTGACCTGAGCTGAAGTCGGCCGCTTAACCGACTGAGCCACCCAGGCGCCCCTGTATTTAAGTTTTTTTAACGTTTATTTATTTTTGAGAGACAGAGAGACAGAGAGAGTGCATGAGAGGGAGGGGCAGAGAGAGAGGGAGACATAGAGTCTGAAGCAGGCTCCAGGTTCCAGCTGTCAGCACAGAGCCTGACACAGGTTTCGAACCCCTTAACTGTGAGATCATGACCTGAGCCGAAGTCGACGCGTAACTGCCATAAGTTGCCCCATGATTATTTCTTTGGAAATTATTTTGATTATTTTTGTTTAAATACAGATGATGGGTGCCTGGGTGGCTCAGTCGGTTAAGCGTCCAACTTCAGCTCAGGTCATAATCTCATGGTTCCTGGGTTCGAGCCGCGTTGGGCTCTGTGCTGACAGCTGGAGCCTGGAGCCTGCTTCCGATTCTGCCTCTCTTTCTCTCTCTCTGTCCCTCTGCCGCCTGCACTCTGTCTCTTTTTCTCTCTTTCTCTCAAAAATAAAGAAACATTTAAAGAAATACGTATTTTAATTTTTTTTAACGTTTATTCATTTTTGAGAGACAGAGACAGAGCTCAAGCAGGGGAGGGGCAGAGAGAGAGGAAGACACAGAATCGGAGGCACGCTCCAGGCTCTGAGCTGTCAGCAAAGAGCGTGATGCGGGACTCGAACCCACCAATTGCAATATCATGACCTGAGCCAAAGTCAGACCCTTAACCGACTGAGCCACTCAGGTGCCCCAAGAAATATATTGAAAAAAAAAAAAGAAAGAATGATATATAGTCGTAGTCAGAAAAAAATTTTCTCTATTTAAATATATATACATTATGTATATAAATAAGTAATGTAATATAAATATATAAATATAAATGTATAAAAATATATATACATTATGTAATATAATTTTATAATACCATATATAACATTTATATACTATGTATGGTATATTATATTACAATGTTATGTATTATATATCATATTATATATAATGTTATATATAATTATAACAATATTGTATAATATATACTTTACATTGTATATAATATAATGTATGATTATATAACATGTTGTAATATATGTAATATAATTTTATATTATAATATACATACACATTGTAGGGGAAGAAATATGGTGCTATAAGCTCTGCATTCTTTATTTTTTTGTAAATATTTGTGGAGTGCTTGTTATGTATCCGGCAAACACATTTAATCTTTCCCAGTAACTTTTGAAGTAGGTATCATTCTCAGAGTCTCCATTTTACAGAGAGAGGTTAAGTAACTCTCCCAAGGTCACGCAGCTAAGGAATAGCACACGTGGGACTTGAACCCAGGTAGTCTAGTTCCAGAACCCATGCTCTTGGCCGCTCTGCCGTCCTGTGAGGTAGGCATGATGATCTCCCTATTAGAGAGCATGAAATGTACATTCCAAGGGGAGGAATTACTTGTCCAAGGCCACACACACAGCTCATCCAGGATGGGGCTGGGGCTTAAGCCGGGATGGGTAGGTTACAAACCCAGATTCCAGGCTGCCTCCCGGATCTGACGCTGGTCCTTGCTGCCTAGGTCCCGGCAGCAAGGACCTAGGGAAAGTAGCAAGCACCTAGGGAAAACCAGAGAGAATGGAGGCCTCTGCCGCCGTCAGTGGGCGGGCAGGGGCTTTCTCTGGTCCCGGAGTGCCCCCTGCTGGTAGCAGGTCAAACAGCAGGGTCCTGGGCCCAGCATGGGGCCCCAGGGGGCAGACACAGGGCTGAGCCTCTTCCCACGCTCGCTCGCCAGTTCTCCGTGGACATTGACTCTGAGCTGGTGGAGGACCTGCCAGCGGAGATCGAGCTATGGCTGGTGCTTGTGGCCGTGAGTGCCGGGCTGCTGCTTCTGGGGCTGATCATCCTCTTGCTCTGGAAGGTGAGGACCCCAGACCACCACTGGGACTTCCACTCTGGGACCTCCCGCCAGCAGACCCTCGCCAGCCCTCCCTTCACCCCATTCCTCACGTCTCCCCCACCCTTCCCCCATGTCATCCCCACCTTTCTCCCCAGCTGCCAGTCGCACCCCCTGTCCCATCCTGACCTCACTCACCAGGATATTCCTGCCTGGCTAATGGGGGGGGGCCTGCAAGCTGGAAAGGAGAAGCCAGGAAGCTCTGGCTTCCGGCCACACCACCAAGCTGGGGCTGGGGCCGGGGGACTAGGCATCCGGGCTCCGCAGCCCTAAGCCCCCGCCCATGAGTGCTGCTGGCAAGGACCCCCCAGCTCCCCCTGATGGCCCATCCCCACCTCCTCCCCTCCGCAGTGCGGCTTCTTCAAGCGAGCCCGCACTCGCGCCCTGTATGAAGCTAAGAGGCAGAAGGCGGAAATGAAGAGCCAGCCGTCAGAGACAGAGAGGCTGACCGACGACTACTGAGGGGGGCAGTCCCCCGCCCCCCGGCCCACCCGGGTAACGCGGCCTCCGGGCCCTCTTCCCTGAGCCTCGCAGCTGGCCGGGGCCTCTGACTCTGTCCTGTCCGCTCCTCCTCCCCATGGGCCCTCTCTGCACTTCACTCTGTCCCCAGCGCCACCCCTAAAAGCAGGCCACTGGTCTCCCTCCACTCCCTGGGAGAGCTCAACGTGTCTTCTCATTGCCTCCCCTGAAGACTTGGGGTCCCAAGAGGGGGCCGTAAAATGCTCCCCGTGCCCCTTGGCTTTCTGGGAAAGCTTTCTTGGAAAAGGGGCAAGGCCAAGGCGAGGCCCCATCTCTAGGCCACACAGCAAACTTCCGGAGTGAGTCTACACCTCCTGAGAAGGACGGGACTAGTAGAGTCCTTCTCCTGGGAACTAGTACTTTTCCTCCTTGGAGCACCCCCCCCCCCCCACCCCTAGGCGACAAACTGGCCCCACCCCCACCCCAACGGCATGGTCAGGGGAGACCACCACCCACCCTGGCCCTCTCATCAACAATCTCAGTGCCCCGCCTCTGTCTCCATCTGCCTCCCTTCTCCTCTCTGCCCTCCTCAGCTCCTCCTTCCTCTGGGGCGTGGGGTGGGCAACCTCGCCCTCCCTGTCGCGGTGCAGGGAGATGGCATGTGTTTGGGTCAGGGGGTCCTGGCTTTGAGGGCCTCTGGGTGGGGGGAGGAAGCGGCTGGGCACAACTTCCTGCGGCCCGGATTGCTGGATCGCTGATACCCTTCCTCTTCTCCACCCCCCACCCCAATGCAGTGCGACTTCTTTAAGCGGACCCGCTATTACCGGATCATGCCCAAGTACCACGCGGTGCGGATCCGGGAGGAGGAGCGCTATCCGCCTCCAGGGAGCACCGTGCCTACCAAGAAGCACTGGGTCACCAGCTGGCAGAGTCGGGACCGATACTACTGATGTCCTCCCCGATCCCACCCCTGCTCCCCCTGGTGCCCCCTTCTATTTATCATAAGTTATGCCCCGGACGGTCCACAGGGGCCACTGCCTTTGGCTGGCAGCAGCAGACTCAGGCACGCGCACCTCTTCGAGCACGCGCGTGGGCTATCCGGCCACGGGCTCCCCGCAGGAGGGCCGGGGTCGCGGGCCCTGCAGTGCTCACCGCAGCCCTGGGCCCTGGACACACGCGGGCCCCCCTGCTTGTGGCCTGTGCTTGTGCCCCACGGCTGGCGCGTGGACATGTGTGGCCCTGCCTCTGCCTGTGCCAAAACCAAGCCAAAGGGCCTCCACCAGAGCCAGGAGGAAAATGCCCCCGCTGTGGTGACACCTCCCCCATGCACACTGGACCCATCTTGAGCCATAGTCACTGGATTGACTCTGCTATTAAGTCTAAAACTACTGACAAGGAACGGCGCGCCGGGCCCCCAGCTCCCGGCACCCATGCCAGAGGGCGCGGGGGCCTGCCTCAGGTTGCCCACCGTGGCGTTTGCAGGACTGGGCGTGCTCAGACCCAAGAGCAGAGTGAGCTAGAAGGAAGGCCCCCGAGATGGCTTTCCCTCACGGACCTCTGTGAAGCCTCTCTCCTCGGCCACGGCCCGCACTGGCGAGGGGAGCAGTCTGGAGGAACAAAGATGGGCAAAAGCCGCCGGCCAGCTCGACAGGTGGCGGCGGGACTGCCCTGGGAACTCAGTGGAACGCTCAGCAGAGGAGGGGACCAGTCCTGGGCCAAGGAGATGTTGGACGTAGAGAGGAGATACCACTTCTTACCCACCACTACTGCGCAGGCCTCTGAAGGCCTGGAGAGACCATCTCCCCCCCCCCCCACCCCGCAACACACGCAAGATCACAGAGGGAGCGACACTTGAATGTAGAACAGGGAGGGAGCCCTGGCCCTGCCCCCTGGGCAGAACCTCTTCTGCCCTCACTGACCATGGGGAGGGGACCTAGAAGGAGAGTTCTTGGCTGTCCTTGGCTTTCTCAGAGCCAACCTAGCTCTGCCTCCTCCCCCGAGGGTAGGTCCTGAGGCCCAGTCTAGAAGTTGAGGCCGGTTCCAGGGAACCTCTCCTGACCCCTGCCGCTTGGCGGTTCACTTTTCCAGTCCCTGTCCCCTTCCATGGTACTGTAGCGGGAGGCTCCCTCCCCCTCCTTGTGCCTTCTTTGTATATAGGCTTCTCAGGCGACCAATAAACAGCTCCCAGTTTTTATGCACTGCATCGGCCTCCGTTCACCCCCACCCTGTACCAACCCCAGTTCGGTCTGTTGGATAATGATGTCATCTAGCTGACCCCTGGGCGGACAAAGCCAGGTGCGGGGAGGGATCTTAGAGGTGGGGAGGGGGACATACCAGCCCCTGCTCTCAGTGATGTGCTGGTCTAAGGGATGGTCGTGGACATATAACTGAGATCCAGAACCTAAAGTCAGGGAGGGGACCTGAGTAGACTGGATAGAATCCCAAATGGCTTCTTGGTGCACAGTGTGCTGGCCCTGGGGAGGGAGGAGGGAGGGAGAGGTGGTGATGTGCAGGGTCCGGAAGAGGCAGAAAGCTACTCTGCTGTATAGAAACAGGTAGTCCTGGATACTGGTGCAGGGAGGCTGAGTGCAAGGGCGGAGAGCCAAGAGCCTTCATCCAGTGGCTGGGTTCAGATAAGAACCTGCTTTTCTGCAATTGCACCCAAACCCCCGCCCCTAGGCACCATGTTGAGTAGATCAGAGGGCGAACCAGGGACCCAAGACTGGAAAGACGGAAAGGTCCTAGTATCTATTGCGCAGACTCTGGGCAGGGGTACCTGCAGTCCTAGTCTTGTGGTCACTGCTCCAGGGCTGCTTCGGTACTGAGCCCCCTTGACCCACATTATTGGGCCAAGCTCTCCCTCAGGCCCCCTTTCCATACGAGCCTGGGAGGACTGGGAGGACGGAGCTTTCCCCATGACTTCTTTGTCCTGAATTGTGGTTTGGGTCCTTCCGTCAATCGTCCTCAAAGCTATGGCCTTTGGAAGATTTCCCCAGAGGCTGAAAATTACTACTCAGTGAAGCCTAGAGGCAGATCCTCTATTCAGCCGCTCTGAGAGCCCACAAACCCAGGTTTTTCTCCCAGGACCCCCTGCTGATGTCCGCCTGGGTGTCTCCCAGCCTGCCTCACTGACTGCCCCTCACTTTCTGGGCTGGGATTGCCCCTTTCCGGGATGATTGACCGTGGAAGCTCCACTTCCTCCAGGAAAACCCCAGCCACTACCCAAAGCTCTCAGAACCAATAATAATCGGAACCCCCAGTTCATTTTTCAAAACCTGGGTTATTCGCTCAGTCGGGAGTAACACCACGCGTGGGGTGGCAAAGTCCAGCTGCAGAGCTCAGTCCGGCTCACTCCTGTCTTTTGCAGACACTTTCTACTTGTGAAAAAAGGTGGGGTCTAGGGATCTACGCTTTCCTCTGGCCACCTTCACAGGCTCAGCCCCCAGTCTCATATATGTGTGTGTGTATGTGTGTGTGTGTATGACAGACTGTTTATGCTTGGATGAGAACACAGTCTTTCTCTGTCTCTGTCTCTCTGTCTCTCTCTCTGTCTCTCTCTCTCTCTCTCTCTCTCTCTCTCACACACACACACACACACCCACACACACACACACACCACAGTGTAAGTAGTCATTTTCAGGACTGGTGCTACACTTTTATGAAAGAAACATCATGGTAGAGAGGCGGCAATACCCACTTTATATAAAAGGGTCCTCGATCATGTCAAGCTTCTGGAGATCCTTGGAGTTGTAGCACCTCCAAACTGTTCCCCAAGAGGGTCTCGGCTCTAGTGACACCCAAGAGGGTGTCACTAGAAGGACCCATAAGGTGATTCTCCCCCTTTGGGCACATGGCTGGATGGCACTTCCTGGGCCTTCCGGGTTGGATGAGGTCATGTGACTAATATTGGCCAGTGAGTTGTGAGCAGAAGGGAAGCGGATCGATTCTGGGCTGAGAGAGTTAATTGCTGGGCGAGGCCCTCCCGGGCTTTCCCTCCTCTGCTGCTGCTGCTGCTGCTGCTGCTGCTGTAGAAGCCTGGATTGAGAGCCCCCCCTCCCCGCCCCCCACCAACCTGCATTGTATATATAGTGGGAAATCTGGGCATGGTGTGGGTGGAGGTTACCTCAGCATCACCTAAACCTAGCTTGACCACACCATGCCACTCCCGTTATCACCCTGCAGCAAGCTTTGCAGACCTAAGCACAGAGGCCACATTACAGAAGTCCAGCACTTGGGGCGCCTGGGTGGCTCAGTCGGTTAAGCGTCCGACTTCAGCCAGGTCACGATCTCACGGTCCGTGAGTTTGAGCCCCGCGTCGGGCTCTGTGCTGACAGCTCGGAGCCTGGAGCCTGTTTCAGATTCTGTGTCTCCCTCTCTCTCTGACCCTCCCCCGTTCATGCTCTGTCTCTCTCTGTCTCAAAAATAAATAAACGTTAAAAAAAAAAATTCAGAAGTCCAGCACTAACGAGAGGATCACGGGAAATCTCTCTCCTACACCTAGCCTCAGGGCTTCCAGCCTTCTCATTATTACTTAAATTTTGACAATAATAGTAATAGCTGCTATTTACTGATTATTTACTATGTGCCAGGCCCAGGGCCGGGCTTTTTTTTTTTTTTTTTAAGTTTTTTTTAATGTTTATTTATTTTTGAGACAGAGAGAGACAGAGCATGAATGGGGGAGGGTCAGAGAGAGAGGAGACACAGAATCTGAAACAGGCTCCAGGCTCCGAGCTGTCAGCCCAGAGCCCGACACGGGGCTCGAACTCACGGACCGCGAGATCGTGACCTGAGCCGAAGTAGGACGCTTAACCGACTGAGCCACCCAGGCGCCCCCAGAGCCGGGCTTTTTACATGTAGTATGCCACATACTCTTCCTGGCATCTTGAGGACTGCACTCACCAACATCATCAATGATGTAATTGCCAGCTGGAAGGATGTTTCGTTGTTCCTCCCTGGTGCCTCTGTGGCATGTCTCCGTGGTGACCCCAATTCTATTTTCACATTCTTTTCCCTTCTGTGTGCCAGGTGCTATACCTGGGGCTGGAGATCGAGCAGTGAATTACACAGACACAGACATCCCTGCCCTCCTGAATCTTCAAGTCTAGTGGGGGAGACAGAGGAGTCAGCCGACGATTTCCACTCAGTGTGACAAGACCCAAATAGTGCTAAGGTTGGGAGGTCCAAGGAGCCCTTGGAGGGAACCCATAACCCAGCCTGGTAGGGTCACAGAGACTTGAAGAAGGAGCAGGTGGTGAGAAAAAAGAATGATCTCGGCAGAAGAGACAGCCTTTGTAACGTCTTGGAGATTGGAGGCTGGTTCAAGGCAGTAGATGATTATGGTTGGGAGTTAAGCAGGGGAATATGGAGAGATGAACCTGGAGAGTTAAGCCAAAGCACATCATGCAGCAGCAGGAAAGGCACCAGTAAGAAGTGGAGTGCCACTGAAAGGCCGTGAGCAAGGGAGGTAACAAGTCCATGGCCAGCTCAGTTGGAAGAGCATGGGACTCTTGATCTCCGGGCAGTGAGTTTGAGCCCCGTGTTGGGTGCAGAGGTGTCTTCAATAAATAAAACTAAAAAAACAAACAAAAACAACAACAGAAAACAAGTTCAGATTTGCATTTGAGAATGATCCCAGAGCCTCAGTTTCCTCATTTATATAATGGGGACAATAACAGCACAATCGAGCCATCTGGAGAATTAAATAAAATAACGCATGCAAACAGTGCCCGGCACATAGGTTATTATTATTCGTTCAGCTAAGAGTCCCTGCCATTGTGAAGCCTTCCACATAGCTCGGTGGTGACTGTAATACATTGTTATACAGCAACTACTTACTTACTTAAGCAGCTACCTCCCAAACTGAGAAATGAAACGATCAAGGGGAAAGACTACGTCTTTATTCTTTCTGTGTTTCCTGTTCCCAGCACAAAGCCCAGAGCCTATTGGGCACTTGGTCAGTGGGGCCCAAGAACTGAACAGTGAAAGAGTGAAAACATCAAAGGGGCAAGGCGGGGTCAGGACGTACCACCACGAGAGGGGGCGCCAAGTTCTTACGAGAGCTCAGGGCTACTGGGGAAGGGAGGGCGCCCCAATCCTCAGCACAGATCACCTGCCAGGACCTTTCTCTAAGGAAGCCCAGGGCGAAGATGGTCGCTTTCTCAAGTCAAATGAGTAGAGAATAATAAAATAAGTGTTTTGTAAACTGCACTCATAGCGCCGATGCTAGCGGCTGCCTCCGCCGCCGCCAGTCGTTAGGGTTTTGACTCTGGGTGTCGCCTTTTCCCGAGCCGCTTGGATCTGTGTGGAAGCGGGTGGGGGCAAATCTGTATGAGGGGTGAGCATGGGCTTGCATCTTGATCCCGAAGTTTGCAAACATTTCCAGTCTAAATCACTGTCATCCGGACTGGGAACCCACCAGACCGTCCCCCTCGGGGAGCGCAAATGCGGATCCGGGCGGGTGAAACAGGTCCCTTTGGGAGGGAAGGGATTCGTTGAAAACTATCCGGATAATTTCAGGGAAGGCGAGCGAAGGAGATTCGGGGAGAGCGCGGGAAAGGAAGTGGAAAGGAGGAATAACGGACCTCTGGGGAGGCAGGGGTTAAGCGGGGCTTGGCCCGGAGGAGGAAAGGGCGGAACGAAAGCTCGGGGGGCGGGCCCTCGGTGCTACCCAGGAAAACAACAGGCCTCGCCGGGCGTGGACGGGTTAAGGGGGCGGGTCCAGGGGAAGCCACGTGCCGGGGCAAGAGGCAATTGGCTCTGCCGGGGTTGTTTGTGAGCGGCCATTGGCGACGTCAGAGCACCTCGACGAGCCGATTGGCCGGGGCTTGGAGGACTGCCGGGACCGGGGCGGGGAGGAGACCGCGGGCCCCAGTCCCTGGGCCGGGCTGGGCCGCCGCTAGAGCCAGCGCTGACCGCGGAGGGACTGGAGCCCGAGCCCGAGCAGCGGCCGCTGCCGCCGCAGCCGCCGCCGCCGCCGCCGCCACCATGCGCTGGGTCCGCGCGCTGCTGAAAAATGCGTCCCTGGCAGGGGCGCCCAAGTACATCGAACACTTCAGCAAGTTCTCCCCGTCCCCGCTGTCCATGAAGCAGTTTCTGGACTTCGGTACGGAGTGCGCGGGGGGCGGCTGGCCGCGGGGGCCCGCGGGGCGCCGGGGGGCGGTAAGTGAAGAGGCACTGGTCATGAAGGATCAATGCGGAGAAGAAAGGCCCTGCGTGACAGCGAAGGGTTGCTTGGAAGGGTACCAGGCAGGAAAGGGTTAAAGGGAGGGGGCCGGGACTGGCCCTGAAAGGGTTAAGGTGCCCTGGGGAAGAGCTCTGGACTAGGTCGTTAATGGGAAGTGGGAGCACTGACAAGGAGGGGTCTAGGTGTCTTGTTGGGCTTTGCGAGAGGTCTTGGAGTAAGGGGCAATGAGGCGATGATGTTAGGGCAGGAAGGGAGTGGCATATATCCAGACAGAAAGGGTTAACGATGGTTGCCCTAGTGGCTCAAAGGGTAGGAGTTGGAGAGGAAATAGGGCGGGGATGCTGGTGGCAGTAACAAGGCAGGATTGGGAGGTGCAACCATCTGGAAGAAGACCTGGGCTGGGCTGGGCACCCTGGGGTCAGGTGGGGCCCAGGCTCTTTCAGAAAGTGTCAACAGGAGGGAGGTCACTGGTCCCTATGCCTCTACCCGCTGAAGGAGCTGGCCCCCAGCTGTCCCAGTGGGCAAGGACACTTGAAGAGCAAATCTGTTTGGGCCTGGCTCCCTGTCCCCAACCGGGCCAAGGCCTGGGGCACCATGAGGTGGAGTCAGGAGGCTTGCAACCTTGGCTGTCCCTAGGTTTCTGGGCCAGGATCACCCACCAGCAGCGCGCTGGGGGTGCCTCTGGAGCAGAAGCAAAGCTGTGCCAGTGTGGCGACTGAAACAGGCATTGTGTGGGCCCTATCTGTCTACATGTATTTCCGTGGTGCCAGCTGGGGATTAGGAGGGGATGCCCAGGTCTCTCAAGAGTTGAAGAGACAGTGCCTGGCTCGAGTTACAGCTGCGTCACCGATGGGAGGGGGTGGGGAGGTGGCAGCCAGGACACAGGGCCCCTGTTCCCCAGGACTTGTCTGCCTGTCCCCCTGCCCTGTTCGAGCTGTCTCCGTGTAGGAAAGCCTCCTGGGCCCATTCCCAGCCACCAGCAGTTGTCCGGTCCAAACTGGACCCCAGTTATAGAAATGGGCTAGGTGGGGCTCATAGTAGGGTTGGGTCCACTTGTAGTGCAGTGGGGGAAACAGATCTTCAGAAGGACGGTGACATGCCCTTGGTGGCAGAGTTGGGAGCAGAACTTAGACTCGAATCTAGCTCTTCTGACCCTAGGCCATGGCCTTAGTCTATCACTTGGTCTTCATCTTGAAGCCAGACCAAGGATCAAGTATTTGGGTTCCCAAGCCTGGGCCCTGTTTGCCCCACAGGCAGGCATTAATGCAGGAGCAACTCTACAGTGGTCATCAAGACCAGCCTAGGTGAGGACGGACTGGGCCCACAATGACGCTGGGCCCCTGCAGCTGCGATGGACCAGGCTTAGCTCCCCTCGGCCATTTCCAGCCCCGGGAAGGGGTGGTTTTCCCGGGCTTCTCTGCCCACCTGGATTAGCCCCACCCCACCCCCTCTACTCTGCAGTTGGAGCTTCTGCTAAGAGAGACAGAAAGACACAAAGTGAGGTCGCTTAGGCCAGAGGTGGCTCCAAGAGTGCCTGGGAGTGGCCCTGTCCCCTGTGGTAGAAGGCAAGCAGGGGTCAGTGGGGGCTGGGGAGAGGACACAAGCTTGAAGAGGGTTCGGAGGGGTGGTATGGAGGTGAGAGCAGTGCAGGGGCTTAGGAGAGCTGCTTTGCTTTGTGCCCCTGGTCGCTTCTCTGCACTCTCAGGAAATGAAGGATTTTTTTCCCCCTGAGCCTGAGATGATCAGTGGCTCCAGTGGTTTGCAGCTGGGTGGGCTCCCCTCTCTCTCTCTCCCTCTAGGGTCCAGCAATGCCTGTGAGAAAACGTCATTCACCTTCCTGAGGCAGGAGCTGCCCGTGCGCCTGGCCAACATCATGAAAGAGATTAACCTGCTTCCCGACCGGGTGCTGAGCACGCCCTCGGTACAGCTGGTCCAGAGCTGGTGAGACCCCTGGCCACTCCCACTCCACTGCCCATGCTGCTGCCAGATGCCCCTGGGCTCAGAGATGGAGTCTTTGTGCTTCCAGCAGCCTTGAGGGAGGTGGGGACAGTGGGGAAGCGCAGAGGCTCCAAGAGGCTAGAGAGTTGCCCAAGGTCAAGTGGAATGCGAGGCCAAGATAAAGCTCCTCGCCTCCACGCCTGTGGGCCATCCCTATACTTAACCACTCTCCTTCCTCTGGAAACCCAGGATCCCCCTGGGAAATCATTTTCTGCAGCCAAAACTCAAACCAAGCTCATGTCGCCATTCGCCACTGGCCCTGGTTCTGAAAAGCCAGCACCTACCGGGTAATGTTTATCTGGGGCAACACTGTAGGGCCAGGGAAACAGAAAGGAATGAATTTTCAAATTATGTAATCCAAGCTACGAGTCAGACTGTTTTGGATGTTGGGAAACACTCAGACCCAGGCCTAGTACCTACCCCCAAGAACTTTGGAGGGGCAAGGCCCAAAAGTCGTAGCAGTAGCAGAGGGAAATCCTCAGCAAAGCTCACTCTAGAACTCTGTCCCAGGTTAAGTAACTGGATGGCATCAATCAATGGCCAGTCACGTGAAGAACAAACAGGAGTTTGTAAGGGGCACGAAAGTGGCTAATCATTGTTGGTCTTTGGTGGTACCTGTGCAGAAGCCCTTTGCTGGCTCTTCTGGCAATGGTGTGATGTGGCTGTGGATCCCTGTTGGATTCAGGAGCATGGGTCCACACCTGCTGTGAGCCCAGGGCCATGCTGGGTACGGGAAACAGCAGCAGCAACTGCCCTCAGGGAGCCTGCGATCTGGTAGGGAGCAGAGTGGGTAAGTTAAGAGCTCCATAGGCAGTGGTGGGAGCAATGAGCTGCTGATATTAAAAAAAATTTTTTAACGTTGGTTCATTTTTGAGAGACAGAGAGAAGGGGCAGAGAGAGGGAGGCACAGAATCCGGAGCAGGCTCCAGGCTCCGAGCTGTCAGCACAGAGCCGGACGCGGGGCTCGAACTCCCGCACCGTGAGATCATGACCTGAGCCGAAGTCGGACGCTCAACCGACTGAGCCACCCAGGTGCCCCCCCAAGAACCAAAACACTATTCAAAAGTAACATCGGTTAGGTTTTTCTCCTCATTGTAGAAGTATAACATGCCCACTTTGACATTTGGAAAACACGGAAACGCAGCTAGAAGAGAATGCCAGCCACTACCCTCCACCCCGTAACCAAACACTGGTAGCGTTTCGTAAGGTTTTATTGGGGCCTTTCCAGCATTTTTGCTACGCGTGGATAGGCACACGCAGGACTTTCTCCAATTTAATGAGACGCAGTAAGGAAAGCATTTTGTGCACAAGGCCAGGCACATAGAAGGTGCCCACTGAGTCAGAAAGTTGTGGGGAAGGGGCACCTGCCTGGGTGGCTCAGTGTATTGGGCGACTCTTGATTTTGGCTCAGGTCATGATCTCGGTTCAGGGGTTTCGGCCCCGCACACGCCTCTGCGCTGGTGGCACAGAGCCTACTTGGGATTCTCGCTTTCCCTCTCTCTTTCTGCCCCTCTCCCTCGCATGCACATGCTCTCTCTCTCTCTCAAAATTAACAAACGTTTAGAAAAAGAAGCAGAAAGTTGTGGGGAAGTTGAAATGGACGCATAGCGGAGGCAATACATCCCTGGGCCTTATAGGGTGCCTCCGTGAGCCTTGAACTAGAAGGAAGGGAAGGGCATTCCAGGCCTTGGAACTGCCAGTGCCAAGGTGTAGAGGCAGGCCTCTGAGACCTCACTCTGGGCCTATAGTGCTTTGGATACAAGCTGTGAAGGGGGGAGGGGGGGGAGGGCGGAAACTGGTCTTCCTATAGCCCCACCAGGTCACCCCTCGCTGGGCCCTGTCCCTCTGAGGTGCAGGACATCTAAGCCAGCCAGTATTTCCCACCATGGGGCGTGTGGAAGTCGCAGGGAGGAGACAGAAGGTGCCATCTGGTCCCCCGCTCCTCCTCCGGCTCTGCCCGGCTGACTGGCTGACTGCCTCTCCAGCAGGTCCCTGACTCCAAGACAGGCCCTCTCGGGCCCCTCCCGGGACGCCGTGTTCCTAGGAGAGCCGGAGGATGTCTGTCAGGGTGTAGGGGAGCTGCTGAACTGCCCGTGACGCCCCCAGGCTCCTGCACAGGCCATTCCTGAAAATGAATTGCACATGGGTGGGCTTGGCCTGGCTTTTCTTCCCCGAAAGCTTGGAAGTGGAGTCCAGCAACAGAAGGTGGGAGCGGAGTTAGACAAGAGAGAACCCCTCCCGGTGGATGATTTAACTCACAGGAGAGCAGGCAACGGGACTGCTAGAGTGAGTGTCCTGGTGCACTGAAGAGAAGCCTGCTGAGGTTTCTTTTCCAGAGAACGGGCATCGGCCGCAGCAAGAGAAGCTGAAGTGTGAGGGGAGGAAGGACTTTCCGATGGGGACGAGGTGGCTGCCTGTGAGAGAGTGCATACCTCCTCCAGGAGCTTGGACGCAGAGGTGGAGGTGGGCAGGGTTCGCACGACAGCAGGGGGACAACATACCAAGGAGCCTGGCAGGAGGGCCACTCTCCTCAGAGTCTGATGGGTAGGGAGGAAATGCCATCCCTTGGGAAATGGGAGAGGCCTGTGCAAATGCGATCAGAGGCAGTGGTGCTAAGATGTGGCGATAGCTAGCGAGTTTCTCAGCTGCCGAGAGAGTCTAGGCAAGGGTAGAGGGTCAATGTGGACAAGCTGAGCATTCCTGGTTTTAAATAAACCTGATAAATTGTTTCAACCAGACAGACCTGGTGCAGAGGGCGCCTGTTTTGGAAGCGACTGGAAGAGAGTAGAAAGCCCTGGTCGTTGGTGTCGGTGTCAGCACACTTGACTTTGAGGCTTGGCTTTGCTGCTTGCTGGACCCTTCATCCTTGGCAAGCCTCTGGCCTCCCTGAGCCTTGGCTTCCTCCCCTGTAAAATGGGGATCCATCCTGTTTCTAAGGGCATATGCCACCATTAGATGCCCTGAGCTCCGGGGCGGCAGTCCCTCCAGGCCAAAGATCTGTGACTGTGGCCGAGGTTCTCTTAGACAATGTGGTAATAATAGCGATGGCAATGACCAAAGCAAACAGACCCGGAGGGCCTGCTGTGCATCAGGAACTAGGCATGTCCATGTATTCCCGCACTTAGCGCTCCCGACCGCCCGAGGAAGGAGGCCTTGTTTTTATCCCCATTTCATAGATGAGCAGGCTGAGGTTCAGAGAGGTGAAGACACAGGTGTGAGATCACTCAGGCTGCTGGTGAGAGAGCCGGGACTCCAGCGGCGGCCTTTGTGACCTGGTGGCTGCGTTCATAAGGGGAGGGGAAGAGTGCTGTGTTTGGCGGGGGGGGGGAGTGGGCAGCGACGTGGATCAGAGGTTTCCACACTCACGAAGCGAGTCCTCCACAGACAGTAGGGCTCCCCTTATCGGAACGTGTGCCGCCTAGGGATGCTGAGCACGGAGCAGGAGAGAAAGCCAGCCCAAGGAGGAGGGCGTGGCGCTGGTAGGCGTGTGCTTCCAGAAGGTAGGGGGTTAAGTGAGGTTAAGAATCTCCTGCCACCAAGGGGTGGCAGGGAAAGGGGCCGGGGGCCGTATGGCCAGCACCTTCTCATGAACCTCCCTTGCCCGTCAGTGAGGTCTAGACCCCGCACCCCAACCCTACAGGAACCACGGCCCTTAAGAACCCAGGGCCCGCCGTACCCCAGGCATGGGGCTGGGGCTGGGGCCAAATCGTCACCGACCCCCTCACCCGCTCCTTCCAGGATCAGAGTTGAGACTGAGAACCTCAGAGTGCTATTGCCGTGAACCCCACTTTATAGCCGGGGACCTGAGCGGCTCAGCGGCTTCTGTAGCCCCAGGACCCGAGTCTGCCTGGCTCAGGGACTGCACCCAGCACCCCTCCACAGAGCAGCTTCCATCTGGACGATGCAGGACAGGTCTGTCACCTCCCCCTCCTCAAATGGCCACGGCCTCGTTCACACTTCTTATTCCCAGCGGCTGTGGACGTTACTGCATGGTGTGCACTCACCCCCTCCACCTCGCCACATGTTCCGCCACCCCCACCCCTCCCCCGCCTCCCAAATCCAGGGCTCTGGGCAGGCTAGAAGGCCCCAGAAGGCAGGCGCCCCGGGGCCTGATTTGCTGAGGTCGGCAGGCCCAGGCCTTCCCTAGGGCAGCTGTGTCGGGCCCCCGCTACCGGCTGGGCCTGCTCTGTCCGGCCATGGGTTTGAGGGGGCGGATAAACTTAGAAGTGAAGTGGAATGCCTGTCATTGCACCACCGCTTTCGGGCCTCCCGGGTCTGAGCCCAGTTCTTTCTCCGGCCCTCGGAGTGGGGGGCAGCGCGGGAGCCAGCGAGCCTCACTCCTTCCCCGGTGCCTCTCCCTTTAGGATCCGATCGTGGCATCCGGTGCAGCAGACCTTGCAAGGCTTCAGGCGGGGGCCGGGGTCCTCTGGGAAAATCCTTCCCATCCTCTCCTCTCCCCTCCTGAGAGTCCACCTGGGAGGACTACTCCCCGGAAGGAAAGGCCCTGCGAGGCAGGCCGGCAGGGGTTCTAACCCAGGGGTTCTGGGCTCCACTCCCCAGCTGGTTTCCTCCCCCTCCCCTCTTCTACCTACCCCAGCCTTGCAGGTGTTCTCCCCAGATCCCGCCCTCCCAGAATCCTGAGCGTGAAGCTTATCCTGGACATGGCGGTGAGGGGGCGGAACAGGGATCTGGCGGCACACAGCCTGCGAGAGAGAGAGAGAGAGAGGCCCTGCTCTGCACGGTAGCCCCCTCATCTGTGGAATGGGTGCAGCAGGAGCACCTAGCTCCCTGGTTAACGCAGAGGCTAACGTAGGGGAGCAGGCAAGCACAGGGCCGAGCCCTGTCCGAGCCTGGCCCCCTGGAAATGCCGGCCACCATCACATTGGCCCCAGCACTGTGAGGACCAGTGTAGGTGGCAGGCAGCTGGCCACACGGTGCGGACTTGGAGTCAGACAGATTTGAAGCCCAGCGCGACATTTAAACCTCCACTCGTGACAAGGACGCACATCTAGAGAGTGCTCACTGTGTGCTAGGCACTGTGCCAATGGTCACGTTCCACCCTCACTGAAAGGTAGCAATAGCAGTAGGTACAAGACCCTCCGTTTTCCTGAGGCGGACACTCGGGCCCAGAGAGGCTGCACGACTTACACAGGCAACACAGCCACGAAGCGGGAAAGCCAGGACGGCGACTCAGTGGAGCCAGCCCCCAAGCCAGCTCTCCCACTCTCTCCTCCGCTGTCTGAAGCAAGAGAGGGGAGACAGCGGTTGGTAGGTGAAGGGGGAAGGGTATTCTGCACAGAGGCACCCGCGGGGACACGGAGGTGAGCGTTTTGAGCAGACGGCACTACGGGGTGGCAAGAGTGCCGGAGGTTTGAGTCTTCTCTTACACCACCTCCCAGTTGTACGGCTGCTTCAGGCCTCAGTTGAGGAACCTGTGAAACGGGGCTAATTCCTGCTCGTCATACCTGTCAAGGTCAAAGCACTGTGTACAAAGGAACGCTCCTGCTGCGGAGGGGCCTCTCCTAGAGACTGTTGGGCCCCACAGCCCTCTGCCCCAGGCAGCCCCTTCCTGCTGGCTAGAAGTGTTTCTCCCGGAGAGAGGCTCCGCTTGGTGGCCTTCCCCAGGAGAACAGCCTGTGGACTGGGCATGTCAGCCGGGGCACAGCGGGGGTCCCGGCTCACAGGGGCTCTAGGTTGACACAGGCTCTGGGTTGATACCCTCTGCTGCCACGGGTGGGCCTGACTCCCTTTTACCGGCCGGTCCCCTGCTGCCCCGAGTTCAGGACTTCCTAACACTCCCCTGGTTACCTAGCTCTTTTGTAGATCCTGAGGAAATTGGCCTCCCAACGAGGCCTGCGGTTGGGAGCAGCAGGCGGCCACGTACCCCTGTCGGGCCTTTGGAGTGGAGTGAGCTTTCCTGACTCGCTGGGGGCTCCAGCCCCACCCATGGCCAGGGCCGGGCCTGCCCGCCCCACTCCTGTGTCCTTCCCACCTGCCCTTCAAAATCCACTCCCCTGGGCAGACTGCACGGCTCCTGTGCCCAGCCCAGAGTGTTAGGCTATAATCCTCACTGGCCTGGGCTCCGACATGCCCCGGGCTGGCCAGCCGTGCCTCGTGGGATGAAACAGCAACCCGACAGGTCAGATGTTACAGTCGGTTTCCGTGAAGGGCGCTCAGGGAGGTTAAGTGACTTGCTCCAGCCTCCTCTCACTGCAGAATCTTGGTCCGTAATCCATGAGGCCCCGGGGTTGGGATGATGTCCAGTGCCCTCCTGAGACTGCCATTCTTAGATCCCAAAGCAAAGGTGCTATATGGGGGACCAGCAAATGAGAGATGTTCTTGCATAACTTACTGTGTTGTCAGGGAGATCTGCATACAGATGAATCGCATTGGGAAAAAGTGTGGTGCGGCCTGTCGACCAGTGCCGTCCGGGTGCCGCCCACCGTAGGGGCGGGGCAGGCATGGGGCCAGCTGTCAGGTGGGAAGGGGGGGCCGGGCCTGGCCTGGAGCTGAGGCCATGTTCCCCCCCCCCCCCCCCCACTGCACACAGGTATGTCCAAAGTCTCCTGGACATCATGGAGTTCCTGGACAAAGACCCCGAGGACCATCGTACCCTGAGCCAGTGAGTGAGGGCCTCCACCGGGGGCAGGAGGGCAGGTGCAGGCGAGGGGGCTCGGGGTCACAGCCCAGATGCAGAAATGCCAGGAGGATGGAAGAAATGACCTCTGTCCTCAAGGCTATCTAGTCTGAGGGGGGAGTTGGCCCCTGGCCTCGGTGTCCCTGAGTCTGATTGGGAGATCTGAGCCCCTGCCCGTGAGGAGCTCCCAGCTGTCAGACAGGCGGTGGGAGATTCAGGGCAGGCTTGGGAAGCAGTGGGGAAGGCACCGTGTGTCCGTCAGGTTGGGAAGGGTCGAGTGAATGAAGACTCGGGGAGAGGACGTCAGAGGTGGGGAGGAGCCCGAGGGGGCCCAGGATTGGGACAGGGCGGGGGGCCGACAGCCGCCGTGCCCTACAGGTTCACCGATGCCCTGATCACCATCCGGAACCGCCACAACGACGTGGTGCCCACCATGGCGCAGGGTGTGCTGGAGTACAAGGACACCTACGGCGACGACCCGGTCTCCAACCAGAACATCCAGTACTTTCTGGACCGCTTCTACCTCAGCCGCATCTCCATCCGCATGCTCATCAACCAGCACAGTGAGCAGGGGCTGGGGGAGGTGGCTCAGGACCCGAAAGAGGGATCCTGGCTCCACGGCGGAGAAGGAACACGGCAGCAACGAGGCGTGTTGTTCTCCGTGTTTGTAGGATGCAAAATCATGTTCCCTCCCTACACACTGTCCCGTGTGGTATTCGTCGAAACCCTCTAGTACTTTCGGCAACAGTTTGCTGTTCCGAGTCCCCCAGTCCCAAAGTATTCACTGTGATTGTTGAGAGATTGTAACCAGTTGAAAATCAAATGAGTTCCTCATGCTCAGATTATTTCTGATGCAGGACGGGGAAAATCATTTTTGTAAGTGGTTTAGCAGAAGGAGGAAGAAATGTAATGTGGGCTGTGTGGGGGAGGAGGCTCTCTGAGCAGACTTCAGGTCTGCAAACAGTCCAGACGGGGAGGAGGTGGGGGGGAGAGGTGTTAAGCATAGGGGTGGAGTCAGAGAGCCCTGGGGGCAGGAGGGGAGCCCCACGGACAGCACCCTTCCTTCCTGCCTACAGCCCTGATTTTTGACGGCAGCACCAACCCGGCCCACCCCAAACACATTGGCAGCATCGACCCCAACTGCAACGTCTCCGAGGTGGTGAAGGGTAAGCCGTGCCCGCCGTGCTGACCCACACGGAGGAGCCCCAGAGACCCCCTTCAGGCCACCTGGCCCGAGGCTGAGCCATTCCTCGGCGGGTGGGGGCCTCGTCCCCTTGGGTGTAATGTTAGCGATGCCCACCCCCGCCCCCCCCCCCCCACTCAAGCCAGTGCCAAGAGGGCCGGCTGCCTGCCGGGACCGCCCCATTCCCTAAATGGCCCCTCTCTTCTCTCAGATGCCTATGATATGGCCAAGCTCCTGTGTGACAAGTACTACATGGCCTCCCCTGACTTGGAGATCCAAGAGATCAATAGTGAGTGAACAAGGCCGTGTGTGTGTGTGTGTGTGTGTGTGTTTGTCTAAGGGCTCCGGAGTAGAAGGTGATATGGGAGAGTCAGGAAAAGACCGGGGGGGGGGGGGGGGGAGAAAAAGGAAAAGCACTGGATGGGGCAGAAGCAGAGCTAGTATTGACTTATTATTAGCAGTATCATTACTAATTTATATTAAGCATTTATTAGGCAGTAAACACGCCAGGCGAGGCACTCTGTTCTCGTGGAGGCTACGTTCTTGGTGCTGGGTGTTAGCCAGTGAACAAATAATAAACAAGCTGATTTCAGATGGTGACAAGTGATGGGGAGGAAACAAGATGAGGTCACACGACAGCGGTGGTGAGGAGCGGTGTATTTAATAGGGTATCAATTTGGCTGCCCTTCCAGAATCCAGACAACAGCGGCTTAATTAAAAGAGAGGCTGCCCCCTCTCCAGCCCCTGGGGCAGAGCAGTCAGAGCTGGCCACCCACCCTGAGGTCTCAGTTCCAGCTGGAGAAGGGGGAGAAGATGTAGAAGGCAGGGCTCGGGGGGTGGACAGTCACTCCCCTAAGTCACCTGGCCATGCCCGGCTGCCAGGGAGCCTGGGAATTCAGTCTAGCTGGGCAGCCACGTGCCCGTTAAAACTTTGGGGGAGGGGGTGTCTATTACCAAAAGAGGAAGGCAAGAGGGGATACAAGAAGGTGGCTGCAAGGGTCCTACTGTGGATGGGGTGGTCAGGGACCAGCAGGACCAGTGAGATGGACGGGAAGGGGTTGGAGACAGAGACCGGGGCATGCAGGGCCCATGGCCACAGACAGGAGCTGGGATTTTGTGTGCAGCGGGAAGCCCATCGGAGGATTTGAAACACAGCGATGCCAGGGTCTGACTTACGTTGCGACGATATTTAGAGGTTGCAGAGGGTGGGTGAGACCTCAGGAAGACCAGTTAGGAGGTCACTGCAGGAATCCATGGGAGGGCAAGGCAGCAGAGATGAAAAAAAGAGGGTAGATTTGATAAAAGAAATAGAGAGACCAGGACCTGCTGATGAATCAGGGGCATAGGAGAAAGGGCCATCAGGGATCTGGAAGTTTCTATACCCTTCCCCTCCCCCACCTGCTCCTTAGCCGCCCCCTACCTGGGTTCCAGAAACCTAGGTAGGTATTTCATGCCTGGAAGTCATGCTGCCCACATCCTTAAGGCTCAGTTCAAGTTCAGGTCCTCGGAAAAGCCTTCCTGCACCTCCTAGAAAACATAGTTAGGTACCCACCTACCTCTGTTTGAATTCCTTGGGGACAAAGATAGAAGGGCAGAGACAGGCTACTTTACTTCAGTATCCCTGGGGTCAAGTTCAGGGCCTGGCACATAGCTCTGGGTACCACACCCAATGTGAAAGTCAGTTGTGTGTTTGTCCAGACTTGAATTTCCAAGATGGTAGGGCTGAGTTTTATTGAACTTTATGCCCCACTGCCCAGCGCAGGGCCTGAGATTCCTTCATTCCGTAATCCACCGCACACTTTTTGAGCTCCTGCTACAAAGCTCTGTGCCAGGTACCTGGAAAAGACACCAAGAAACTCTCCAGGCCAGAGCGATTCTTGAGGGGCAGAGTGCTGTTCTAAGAGTCATGTGCAGCACCTCTCCCCTCCCCGCACTGGATTAAAAAAATCTCTCCAGGGGGTGCCGCTGGGTGGCTCAGTCAGTTAAGCATCCAACTTCGGCCCAGGTCATGATCTCGTGGTTTGTGGGTTCGAGCCCCGCGTCGGGCTCTGTGCTGACAGCTCGGAGCCTGGAGCCTGCTTCGGATTCTGTGTCTCCCTCTCTCTCTGCCCCTCCCCCACTTGTGCTCTGTCTCTCTCTCAAAAATAAATAAACATTAAAAAAAAAAAAAAAAAAAAAGAACTCCCAGGGATTCTGGTGTCTGGGTTGAATGCTAGGAGGCTGGATATGGGATGGATAGATACTTCTTGAATGGATGGGTGGCTCGATAAACAGGGGATCAAGGGCAGGATGGGTCTGTACCCTCCGAATGCATGGATAACTGAGAAGGATAGATGTTTGAATAGATGCATAGTTGAGGGACAGTTGGATGGTTGAATGGACACTGGATGGGTAGTTGGAGGAATGCATAAATGTTGACCATTAAACATCAGTGGTTGGATGGATGGATGAATGAACAGATGGATGGACGGACATTTTATAACGGATAGATACCATATGAATAGATAGATGGTTGAACGGACGCCGAACGAATGGACAGCTGGATGAACAATTGCCCGATGGGTGGCCCAGCAGATGGTTGGACGATAGATGGGTGGTTGAGTGCTGGGTCCTAGGTGCTGAGTGAATGAATGCAGAATGGTGACCTCTCGACAGTTTTCTGATCCTTGGTCTTGACTTTCCCCGCAGCCTCCAACTCCAGACAGCCAATTCACATGGTCTATGTCCCTTCCCACCTCTACCACATGCTTTTTGAACTCTTCAAGGTAAGGGGGCGGGGGATGGCCCTCCCTCTGTGGGGTTGGGGGTGGTTGGGCCAGGCCGCTCCCATTCATCACTTCCCCCTTTCCCTTCACAGAATGCCATGCGCGCAACTGTGGAAAGCCACGAGTCCAGCCTTGTCCTCCCACCTATCAAGGTCATGGTGGCCTTGGGTGAGGAAGATCTGTCCATCAAAGTATGTGGCTCTTGGTTCGGGGCCGGAGGACAGTGGGGTGGGAACTTCCCTCTCACCATGAGATGGGCTCAGAGAAGACCCTGGGGATGGGGACGACCAAGAGAGGGTCAGGGGTGTCAGGGTGTGGGTGGCGTGAGCACTGACAACATATCCGTCTCCCTCAGATGAGTGACCGGGGTGGGGGAGTCCCCCTGAGGAAGATCGAGCGACTCTTCAGCTACATGTACTCCACAGCCCCCACCCCCCAGCCAGGCACTGGAGGGACCCCGCTGGTGAGACGGCTTCTCTCCAGTCCCCCCCGCCCCCACCTCCTAAAGGATGCCTGTCTTTTCACCTCATCAAACAGTCACTGTCCCCATCACTTGCCTCCTCGATTCCCGTGGTCTTTGTTCTTGTATGGCTGTGTGTGGTGTCAGTCACCTTTCCCAGTCTGGGGGGTTGGGGGGTAGGGGAGGGCACCTCTCCCACTCCCCCCCCCCCAGCCTGTGGCTGCCTTCTGACCTGACCTGCAGGTATCTGTCTGTCACCTTTCCTCAACTCTCCCTCTCACACTAGGGCCCCACGAAGTTACTGCCTCTCCCTCTGCTTTGTTCACTCTCCAGCACCTCCCTGCCTTCCCAGCAGAGCAGGAGGTGTGGGAACGGGAGCCCCTGGACCTGTCCAGACCCACTGGCTCCCAGGGCCAAGCTCCTCTGCCTCCCCTGCTTCCTACCAACCCCAGCTGAGACGGCTCAGCCTTTCTGGCTCCACCAGACCCATTTCCCTCACCCCTGGGGGATCCTGGGAATCCCCTGGCCCTAACCCCAACTCGGCACATTGGGTCCCTGCAACTCCAGGAGGCCCAGCACCAGCCTCCACATCACGCTCCCTTGCTGCCCCCTTGTAGGCTGGCTTCGGGTACGGGCTCCCCATTTCCCGCCTCTATGCCAAGTACTTCCAGGGAGACCTGCAGCTCTTCTCCATGGAGGGCTTTGGGACCGATGCTGTCATCTACCTCAAGGTGAGGCTCTGAGACCGCAGGGCCCGGCCTGTGGGGGTTTCCTGGCGTGTCGGCCTGCTGTTGGGTTTCTTCTCCATCCCCCCAGTCCTCTCCCCATTCCAGACCGAGAATCAGAGCAAAGCTATAGTTCCCCAACCCCCGGGCATTCCCAACCCGGCAGGCAATTTCAGGAAGTCCACGGTCTATGACCAAGACCCCTGTTCTGGGGGCCTTTGACTTCTTATACCCAGGAGGAAGGGGTGTACCATAGAGAACTTTCATTCAGCTCAGGAAGAGACTGAGGCCCAGCGTCCGTGACCCTGTTCAAGGTCACGGCCTACCCTCCCTCTGCCTCCCTGACCCTTTCAGTGAGCAGCCTCCCTGGATGGGCAGGAGCAAGGCACAGAAGAGACAGGTCCTTTCGTGGGTCTTTGTGGGCCAGGGTCAGTTGTCTTAGCCAGTGTCTGGCACCTGGCTGGGCTGACTCAGACATGGTCATGTTCAGAGGCCACCACAACCCACCCGGGGGGGAAAGGGCGATCTCCTGAGGAGTGGGTGAGGCGCTGGGAAGCGGGACGAGCTGACCCTAGTGCTCTCCAGGCCCTGTCCACGGACTCCGTGGAACGCCTGCCCGTCTACAACAAGTCAGCCTGGCGTCACTACCAGACCATCCAGGAGGCGGGCGACTGGTGTATGCCCAGCACGGAGCCCAAGAACACGTCCACCTACCGTGTCAGCTAGGGGCCGCCTTGCTCCCCTGCACCTGAGAGGATGGACTGCTGTCTCTGGGACTGGCCACCACGGTGACCCTCCCCAGCCCCCCCCCAGGTGGGGGGGAGGCTCCCCCCTGATGACCAGCTTCTGTCTCTGTGGAAATCATGGTGACCAGTCCGTGGGGGGCCCCTAAGTGCCAATCTCTGTCTCCACGGAGACCCCTAAGTAGTCTCCCTGGTGTTCAGGCTCGGTGGGCGATGCCTGAGGACGGGGGACCGTCTCCATACTGATGGGGTGTCCCAGAGCTATGTTTCCATGGCCGTCCTCCTTCTGAGACGAGGGCTGCCACTTTGCTGCCAGGGGTCCTGGGTCCCCCTCACTGCCCTCCACGGCCCTGACCTTCCAAGTGGACACCCTGCTTGCCTTCTCCTCCTCCCTCAGCCCGTGCAGGCACCCTGGCCCTCGTCCAGTGTCAGCATTAGGAAGGAGCCAGGCGTCCCCGGGTGGAGAAAGGGGGTTGCACCCTTGGGCCCCTGGCTGGGGACCTGGTCCGACAGCGCCTCCCTCCACCCGGAGCTTTGAAGGTCAAGGTTAGGAGGCGGGAGTTCTCACCCAGGGCTCACCCTTAAAGTGGGAGACCCTGGGAGGCCCCAGAGATCAGCTGCCCTCAGCCAAGTTTCTCAGAGCCCCTCAGGCACCTCCCAAGCCCTCCCCTGGCATGCCCTCACATGCACACACCCACCTGCCGGCCCCACACCCACATGGTTCCACCTGAGCTCCAGACCCCACCTCCCACTGTGCCTGGACACGCAGGTGCTTGGGGTGGCTTTCTCCCTAGAATGCTCTATGTGCATAGCTAGTTTTATAGCCCTGAAAGCCCCCACCCTTCCCCTTAGCACACAGGGGGTTAAAGTTGTGTGTTCCTCCTAGTGGCTGTGATGATGACCGTGACATCCACAGTAAAGAGGAGATTGAATGAGACCGTGTCCTGGCTGCTTTCCTGGGCGGGGGGGGGGGGGGGGAGGACCCAACTGGGTGTAGGGCCGGCAGAAGACCAAGTCCCCA
>NW_024412420.1:10801632-10814614 GCF_014898765.1 Herpailurus yagouaroundi | reverse complement strand
GGGGGAAGGAGATCCACATGCATAAACAACACACGCAGACTGCGGTCCCTGTGACTACCGTATGACGCGCCCAGGACACCCAGCCCAGGGCATGACTCAGTGTCTACCACGAGCACAGCACCAGGCAAAGCCATCCGTTCAGAACGCCCGACAGTACAGCACCTGCTGACACCCCACCACCCTCAGGGCCCAGCGCAGCCTCGCAACCCAGCCCAGCTTCCCACCTGGGGCAGACAAAGGTCACTGGCACATCATAAGTGTTTATTGAAATAAATTGAGTACCACCCCCCCTTCACATGCAGGTGGGCACCCACATAGCTCCTGATAGCTTCAAAGGCCTGGGTGCCTTCCACCCTCCCCACCAGCCCCTCCAACAGGCGCAGATGGTGCCAGTGCCCCCGTACCTCAGTTTCCTCTGAAGCCCCTCTCCCAGCACAGACAGCAGAGAGGAGCAAAGGGCTGAGTCCCACGGACAGGACCCTGGCCATAGCAGGGGTGGCCTTGAAGCCTGAGCCCCTGAGCAGGAATGAGGGGTGTTGGCATGCATTGGGTCCTGTCTGCCACTCCAGGCAGGGGGAGGTGGAGGGGGACTTGTAATCAGAGCCCGCCCCCCCCCCCCAGCCCCACTGATAACTGGCCAATCCTCCAGAAGCTGGGCCAGCTGCCGGCCAGTGCTGCTGAGGACAGGGGACCGTCTGAAAGCCCCCTCCTTCCAAGGACAGATAGAGGTCATCCCTGGGCCGCCGGAATAGATCCCGCCCCTACCCAGGGGGCTGGCCCCACCCTTCCTTGTGGCCCAGCGACCCAGAGCCTGCACTGCCTGCCGGTTTCTGGAACCCACCGAGGCCCAGACAGGAACCAGAGCAGATGGGGGAGAGTCGATGAACCCTTCCAAGAGATTGCGGGGGGACTCCTAGATGGTGCCTCTCTACCCAGCTAGCGTGAGGGTTCACCTGTTCAGTACCACCTAGGCACTGGTTGGGGGTATCCTGTCCCCCCCCCCCCCCAGCTCCCAAGTTTGCTCTGTCCCCAGAGAGGTCTCAGGTGTCCTCTGAGGGAGCAACAGACGTGTGCCCTGTGTTAGAGAGCAGGTCAAAGACCAGGCCTTGAATGGGCCCCAGAGGGACAGATCTGTATGGCTGTCATCTCACCACTGGGACCCACAGGACAGGGAAGGGGAAGGGGAGGTTTTCATCCTCCCTTCCTGCCCCTAAGGTCCTTGCAAAGATCGCGTGGGGTGACGATGCCGCTTTCTCCGCGCTCCCGTTCAGGAGTGTAGACCGGGAGTCTACCCTGAGTGCAACTTGCTGCAGCACCTCCCGGCCTCCCTGGGGAGCACGGAGCTCTCCCAGCACACCGCCACCTCGGAGAGCTCTATCCACCCACTCCTGCTGAGGTGCTTCCTACCTCCCTCAGCCCTGGGACCCTGGCCCCATCTCAGGGCCTCTAGAAGGCAGGCAGGCAGGCCAGGCAGGTGTCCCAGCTCACTGCCGGCCAGCACCGCCGTGGCCTGAGGGCAGAGGGTCAGACTTGACCCAGGTGCCTCAGGGCTCCCAGACCTGTTCAGCCCTGGCCTCTCTGCCCTCTGCCCATAACCTGCCGGCTCCCCTAGGGACTCCGTGCCAAACGTCCTTAAAATTGGATTTATCACCGGGCCCTCTCCTGGGGTCTCCCTTTCTGGGGGATCTGGGTCCAGACCGAGTGACAGGGTGGGAGAGGGCACGTACCCCCCTGAGAGTGTGGGGCCAGGCCAGCCCAAGCTTGGCGCCCAGGCCCCGCCTTCTCGCTGAGGCCTGTGCCCACCGAGCCCGGCGGCCGCCAGCGCCTGGGTGCCGGTGCCTGCCCCTCGCCCTCCCCTAGCTTTTCTTGGCCTCCTGCTCCCTGCGCCGGAGTTTCTCGCGCTGCCGTGCGGCCTTCTCCTGGGCCTTGCGCTCCTTCTCAGCGGCCGCTGCCAGCTCCTTCACCTTCCGCTTCACTAGCGCCCGGTCATGCGAGTTGCTGAGCCCCAGGCTCTGGGGGAGGAATGCAAGGGTGAGGGAACGAGCCCCAGAACCGCCCGGAGCCCTGGCCAACCCGAGCCCCAGGTTCTCTGTGCCCCAGGCGTAAGCTCTCTTCCACCCCCCAGACTTGCCTGTGGACCAGACCCCGCAGGGCAAGAATTCGGAAGGGGAGCCTTCGGAAAAGATGCCGTGGAGGATCTTTCCAGACCCTTAGCCCCTGCCCCCACCCCTGGCAATCCTCAGCCCCCGTTCCGCCACTCTGGATTTCAGCCGTGGCACGACCCCAGCACCCCTGGGGCCCACAGAGAGCAGGTGATGTGCCCAAGGTCACACAGCTAGTAAGTAGCCGAGGCCCCGCCCCACTCAGACTCCCTGGGGACTCTCCTCACCACCCCTTCCCCAAGCAGTGTAACAGAGGGTGGGGAACAGGCCAGAAACCTCCCAGCACAAAGATCCGAGGTGCGCCCCCTGACCTCCCCTGACTACCAGCGCCTTCCAAGACTGAGAATCAGTCAAGGTGATCAGGGAGAGGCCTGGTTTCTTAGGACACCAGGAGACTCGGAATCAAGAGTCAGGTGATACGATAGTCGTGGAGGTCAAGGTCAACCTGGAGACTGGGGCTGGAGCTTGAAGGTCAAACTGAAGACCTGCGCTTGAGTTTCGAGGCAGACTGGGGACCCGTGCTAGAGTCCAGAGATCAGGCCATGGACCTTGCCCAGAGGTCAGAGGTCAGGGAATGGCCTCGAAGGAAGTGCAAGGAAAGGTCAGGGTGAGGGGATCCCGATCCCGGAAGGTTGCCTCGGGCTCCCGCTGGATCACGGCTCCTCTCCTCTGACCCACCTTCAGTTTGCTTCCATCCAGCTGCAGGAGCTGGGGCCCATCCACCTGCCGCGCGGCGAACTCAGCGGCATACTGCTCCAGGTTGAGGCTGTGCAGCCACTGGCCCACCTGCTGACTGGTCCAGTGGTGGACAGTGGGGAGAGGTTCGTCCAGGAACTGGGGTGGAGACCAAGGACAGTGAGGAGGGGTGACCCGGCGTGTGGCCCGAACACCCGACGCTCCGAGGTCAGGGCTTACTCACCTCATCCGAAGATTGGGACAGCGTGTGGTAGGGGTAGGAACACTTGGTCTCCTGCCGGGGACCACTGGGGATCTTGGGGCTGCTGCTGGGGGGTGTGGAGTCATCACTCAGGGTGGATTCCTAGACAGGGGGGGTGCGTGCTGAAGACAGCTCACCCACAAGCCCAAGGGAGTCCCCCCCCCCCACCCCATGCTCCCAACCCCCTGCCCCCTGTCTGCGTGGAGCTGAATCTGGGGACGGGGCACCAGTGCCTCCTAGGCATGAACCAGGAGCTGGGCAGGCACATATGACACGGTGACTCACGGGAGGCATCAGGACGTAAGGCTTCTGGGAGCACGTGGGGCTAGAACTGAGGCAGAATAGTTAGCAGGAACGGGGGAGGTGTCACTTCTTACAGGCAGCCAACCAGGATTCCCCCAGGCTAGGTCAGGGGTCCCCCTTTGTGCCTCCCCACCACAGCCTCCGGCACCCTGGCTGCTAAGTGCCTGAGTAGAGACCACAAGCTCTCTGAGGCCCTGGGCTGTCTGTTCACTATGTCATCCCAGGGCTCAGCACAAGGGAAGGAAGAGATGCAAGGAGTCCGTGGAGGGAAAGAGGCGACAAAGAAGCGCCGGGTCCGAAGGAACTCTTTCTCCCCCGAATTCCCAGCTTTCTGATCTCCTCTGCCCCGGGAGCACATAAGGCACAGCCAAGGAACAGGCTTGGAGCCTGGCAAGCAACCCACGCGGTAAGTCCTTCTCTCTTTGTCTTATTCTTTCATCTATTCGACTGGGGCAGCGTGCCTGCGCTTTGGGACAGCAAAGCAAAAGCATGCACTTGAAGCCTTGCAAACCGTGGAGGGTGGCACGAGCATGAGCATAAGCAGAGACTGTTGCTTCTGTCCCCCAGTGTCACTTCTCCCAGAGGGCGGCGAGCTTCCTAAGCACTGGCTAGGCTGGGCCCCACTCATCTCTGTCGCCTCCAGGCCTCACCCCACCACACGGGTAGCCCGGCTGGCTCCTAAGACAGGACGTGGGGCTAGAGCCGAGCCAGGCAGGAGACTTAGCCCCAGGGGAGGAGGCCTCAGGCTGGGGCGGGGGGTGGGGCTACACCAGGGGAAGCCCAGTGTTCACTGACGCGTTGAATTCAGTAAATGAAACGGACGAAGGAACGACTCAGCGTGAGTGAGCGAACAAGTGAATGAATGAACTCAGGGAACGAGAACGGACGAACTAATGAGTCACCGGATGGCTCCGTGGGTAGACAAATGGACTCGAGGAAGGCCTGGATCCCAGCCCGAGCCAGGGTGAAGCGTGCCCTCGTGTCACCTGAGTCTGGGGCCCGCACGAGGGCAGGAAGGCCACGGGCTCACCTGAGAAGCTGACTTCTTCGGGCTGAAGCCCTCGTGTTTGGGGGAGCAGGCGGGGGAGGTGGTGTTGCCAGAGGACGCCGAGCCCTTGCCGCTGTCTGTGAACCAGGAAAAGGGCAGGAACGGGGAGCCCCCTGACCTGCCGGACCCCTCCACTGACTCCCTGCGGAGAGAGCACCCTGCATGGGTGGGGGCACCGAGCCGAGGGCCGGGCCCACAGAGAACGACGGGCGGAAACCGTGGCCAGAGGGGCTGTGGGCACCACTCACCTGCTGCCCATGGACAAGCGGTTGCTGCTCTTGTCCTTCCGGCTCTTGCTGCTGGATGCTCTGCGTAAGGTGACCCTGTGGGGAGGGCAGGCGGGGAGTGGGGCAGAGCAGCCCGCCGTGCTACCCTGTACCCCACAGCCCCAAGCCTTTGCTGCTGGCCCGTTCTCCACTCACCCCAGGTCCAAGAACTTGCGGCGAGTCTTCTTATCCAGGCCGATGGTGGGGCTGGCAGGCTCAGGGGGGCTGGCGTCCCGGCTGTCATCTTTTGGAGAGGAGAGGGAAGGACATTGCCTGTGGGGTGGCTTACCCGCCTCCTTGAGCTGCCAGGGTGAGGTGATGGAAACCCTTCTGACTTAGGATCAGGTAACTTGGCTCCGGTGCCCTTCGCTAGCTGTGCGACTGAGGACAAATCGCCCTACCTCGCTGAGCTGCCTTCATCTCAGACAGGGGGATGATCACACCTGATCTACAATAACACCTATTTCACGGGACCCGTGATGACACCTGCCTGTTTCAAGGAATATGTGCAAAAAGCCTTATGCAACCCACCGACGCGTAGGGGCCGCTGCTAGTCAGGGTTCAGTTTATCCTGACCAACTTCTAACCAGCCTTCCGATCTTGGCTCCCATGTCACGCCCTCAGAGAAGCCTTACAGGATGCTCCCCGCTGGGTCCTTTCACCGCCCTGCTCGGTGTCGCCCCCGCCACCGCTCCCGTTTCTCCCATAGCGCTGATTACAGCTTGTAACCCGCACGTTTAGTTGAGAGATGATTTGATCGCTTCCCCCTTAACCTATAAGGAATTATCAGATGGCCTCTCCCCCAAACTGCAAGCCTCGCGAGGGAAAAGGCTGCATCTGTTTCCCCACCTGTGTGTCCCCAGTGCGCAACAGAGTCTGGTACACAGGAAGCGAATGCGTGAGCCGTGATGTGTCCTCCCCCCTCCCCCCGTCGCCAAGGTGCACGGCCCTGCTTGGTCCGCCCGCTGCAGTCCCGGCGCCCGCCAGCAGGGGGCGCCGCCACCGGCCACCGCTCACCTTCGCTGTGCGGCTCCGCGCGCGGGTGGCGGCGCACGAAGCTGGGCGAGCTGTCCGAGGAGGGCGCCGAGCGCGGCGGCGAGCAGGAGGCGGCGGCCAGGCCCTCGTGCGAGGTGGCGTTGTGCAGGGGCCGGTAGCGTGTGAGCGGCGAGGGCGGCGGCTCGTCTTCGTCCAGGCTGCGCCGCAACCCCGGAGGCTCCAGGCAGAAAGAGCCCCCCGCCGGGGACCCCGGGCCCGAGTGCAGAGGCGAGCGCAGCCGGTGCAGGGGGCTCCCGCAGCCGTCCGTCACCTGGGGGAGGGGGCAGCCGCTCACTGCCAACCCTCCCCGCCTCTTCCCCGAGGGGCTGGGAATTGGTTTCACCCCGCAAACTGCGAGGGGGCCCCCTGAAGGGGCTGGCTGGGCCGTGAGATGTGGGAGATGGGCGGGGGGAGGCGGGGGGGGGGGGCTTCGGTCATGCAGGCTGGGGTTGAATCCCGCCCTCCTCACTTCCTAACTGCGTGCATTTGTGACTGAACCTCTCAGAGCCTCAGGTCCCTCACACGCATGATGGGAATGATCACACCTTGCGTAAAATTTGACGTGAGCCAGATATGAATGTTGGTGCTACTACCGTCAGAAATCTGGGAGTGGGGTTTCCCTGGAAAGGGGCGGGGCGGGCCAGAGGGGGGTGGGTAGGGTACGTGTGATTGGGGGGGCTGCCCCGACCTTGCCTCCGGGCCCATCGGAGCCTTCGCCGTCCTCTGCAGAGCTGGCACTGTCCCGAAGCCTGGAGCGGGAAGGTCGGTGTCTCCGGCCCTTGGCCAGTAGCTGGGCTCGGGCCTTATGTAAACTGCTGTCCAGTCTGACGGTCTCTGGCACGGCCAAGTCCAGGTCTGTGAACCAGGTCGGGGTGGGGGGGGGGGGGACACAGACCAGACACGTGAGGACAGCAAGCCCAGAGGCCCACCCACCTCAGGCAGCCGCCTGCACTCACACCCCAGACATTCAACCAATGTTTGTGAGTGCCGGGCCCCGGGAGTACGAATGAGACGGAGAACAGGGTCCCGGACGGTCCCCGGGCAAGCCAGACGCGTCAGCACCTGAATGCGGCCGTGTGGGGCAAACGCTCACGGACACCGAGGAGGACAGGAGGGTCCTGTCTGGATGGGTCAGGGGAGGAAGCACCAAAGCTGGTCTAAGGTCTGGGTGGGAGCTTACAAGAGAGGAGGTTTGGCAACCTGCTCTCCGCACGGCGGGAGCACCTCCGGGGCACTTGCGGGGTCGCTCTGTGGAGAGGAGGGCTGGGGATGAGGCCGGACAGATCACGGTAATAACAGCTCCCCTTGAAGAAGCCCCAACGACGTGCCAGAAGGTTCACACCTCGCCCCGTCCGCTCAAAACACCCCAGTGAGCGAGGGACAACTATTACGCGCGTCGTACAGGCTTGCAAACTGAGGCTCAGGGAGGTCAAGTTCTTGAGGGCAGCCACCAGCTGGCAGTGGTCCGGGATCCGAGCCTGACTCGTCTGGCTCCAGAGACGGGCTCGCTGGGCCACGCCTGGGGTTGGCGCTCAGACACAGCACTGCCGAGAAGGCTCGCAGCTGAGCCGGAACATAGCGGTGGCGTCAGGGGGGAAACCCAGGCCCCGGGAGGCCTGTCTCCGCCATCCTGGGGGCGGCGGTGCCAGGCTGGGTCCCGGATGAAGACGTGGAGGAAGACGAGGCAAACCCAGCAGATCATGCAAAACCCCAACTGCTCCTCGTTTTCCTTCTCATCTGTTCCACCTGGGAACGAAGCCCCCGCTCCACAGCATCTCCAGGCTCGGCACTGGGGTCTCCGGGCAGAAGATGTCCTTCCCAGACCTCAGGATGGGTTAAGACCTTTTCTTCCCCCCCCCGCCCCCCCCACAATCTCAGGGTCCCCCATCCCATCACTCATGCCTGCCTTGCCTTCCCTGCTCCTCTTTGTCCTGTCTGCAGACACCCCCTAAGCCACCCCAGTTGCTGGCCTGACTTAACTACCACCTCCTGGTTCACCCCCAAAGCCCGGGGCGCCTCGGCGCCGGCCAGGGGACTTGCCACGTCCAAGGCACCCAGGCTCCTCAAGGAATCCACCCAAATGAACCCACCGCCTTGCCTCACACCGGCTTCCCCTTTGCTCCTCGGCTCAGCAGAAGGCCCCGTCATCCACCCAGCCCCCCAACTCAGCCCCAAGCTACCCTTTGCCCTCAGCTGTTAGCTCCACTTTCGACATACCTCTAGACACACTGAAATATTTATGGTGAAACGATGCAATGTTTTGGATTAGGTTCAAAATAATCCAGGGGAATAGGAGTGGAGCCTGGCATACACACGGAGAAGAAGGGGAGGGGCAGCAGAGGAAGAAGGGGGAAGAAGTGAGGCAGGGAGAGGATGGGAAGGCAGGGAGGAGAGGGGGACACGCAGCCTCCCTGGTCTAGGTCACTATCACCTCCTGCCTCAATTATCGCAAAAGCCTCCAAGCTGATCTTCCCTTGTCCTCCCTTTCCCATTTACAGTCTATTTTCAACACAGCGGTGGCCAGAGTGATCCTGATAGAACATGTCAGCCCTTGTCACTGCTCTGCTCAGAGCCCTCTGGGGACTTCCACCTCGCACAGAGTAAGCGCCAAGTCGTCCCAGTGGCTTTTCCAGACTCACTCCGTGCTCCCCTGACCTCTCTGAGCTTCTCCTTCTCCCCCTCGTGCTCCCTCCACTCCTGGCCATCCCAGCCTCCTGGCTCTTCCTCACACAAGCCTCGCCTGCACCTCAGGGCCTTTGCACTTCCTCTTTCCCTTTCCTGCAAGGCTCTCGCCACGGGTTTCTGCGTGGTTCTCTCCTTCACCTCCTTCAGGTCTTTGCTTTAAATGTTTTCTGTCACCGAGGACTTGACTGACCACTCAACTTATAATTCCCTCCCCCTGCCCCAGAACCCAAATCTCTGTTTTTCCCTATATCATGTATCATTCTCTGGCATGCTGTGTATTTTGCTTAGTTTATGGTCTCTCCAGTCACTAGAATGCCAGCTCCGTGAGGGCTGACGTTCCTCTATTTTGTTCACTGCTCTGACTCAGGATGGATGCTGGCACATAGGAGGGTCTTGGTAAATATCACTCTAATGGAAAAGCCGTGGTTCTGTGCATCTGCTTTCTTCACACCTCTGCAACCCGGCCTCTTCGCTCCCTTGGGACTGAACCGCCTGAGCTCAGGCCTTCACCAGCCACTTCCCCGAAGACCCAGCCAGCTGAGCACGGCCTCAGCGTCCTTCCATCCTGAGCTCCCTGCCAACGGTCCGCCTCCCTCCCCACTTGTCACGAGCCAGCAGAAACTTTCTAAAGCGCAGTTTCTCACTGTGTCCCATAATTGCTTGCTTTTGAAACCCAGGGCGGGGCGGGGGAGGGGGGAGGGTTCCCAAGCCAACAACATAAAGCCCATGCCCCTCGGCCCTCCGGGCAAGGCCGGAGGGGTCCCAGCTCCCCCTTTCTGTGTTTCCCACATTTCCTCTGCACAGCAGGCTCTTATAGGGACCATGGTCAAGAGCCGGCTGGCCGGGGCTGAAATCAGTTGTGCCATTTGCTGGGTGACTCTGGACAAGTCACTTACATTTGGATACCGGCTTCCGCGTCAGCAAGACGGGGTCATGGCAGGAGTATGTTCCTCGCAGGGTTGTGTGAGCGTTAAATCAGATCACTATATAAAGCTGTGTCAGAATGCCTGTGGCTAAGGGCTCAGAGAGCACGAGCTGCAGGTGGCGTTGGGGGGAGCGGTACTAACCTGCCGGCCACACCTGGGTCCCTGTCTCCACCTGCCTCTGCCTGGGCCGCTCCTGCAGCCTTCCTCTGCCCCACCCCTCCTTTGTCCGGCTGCCAACTCAAATCCATCATCCCGCCGGCCCCGCAGGACCGCTGCCCCTCTGCAGGCCTGGCCCTAGGGTCTGGTCGGAAGTGACTGTCCCGTGCCAGTCCGCACGCGGCAGAGGGTCGAGCCCTGCGCCGTCCGCCGTGTTCCGTGAGAGCTGGCGCGGGGCCCGGCAGAGAGGAGGTGGTCAGTCAGTACTGAAGCTAAGTCACCCTTTGGGGACCAGCGCAGAGCCGGGCAGAGACGGACTCAAGACACGCGAAGGTGGTGACGTGCACGCTCCGCACTTAAGTCCTCTGCGGAGCGCTCCGCACCGTGACACATTTCTTGTCTCGTCGTGTGGGTGCTTCCGTGTGGGTCCCCCGCCTGCCCCCGCACTAGAACGCAAGCTCCTCGAGGGCAGTGACCTTGTCTGGCTTGTTCGGTGCTGTCTCCCTGGGGCCCGGAACAGAGCCTGGCACATGATAGGGGCCCAGTGGTATTTGCGGAAGGGACGAAGGCAGGGGCTGGGAGCTATAGGTTCGGTAGCCGGGCTGAGGTCTGGGAGACAGTGAAGAGTTAAGGTGGTAGAGAGAACAGGGAAGAACTTTCCAAGGAGAAGGGATGGTGTGGGCCAGTGGAGGCCGCAAGGAGAGGGGGCCGGCCCGGACACCGGGGAGGGTGGATCCACGGGGACGGTCACAGTTGTCCAGATGCAGTGGAGGAGGCTTGGCGAGCCCTCTGCCCCCTGATCCCTGACACAGACTCTCCAAGCGTTATCTGCAAGCAGCAAGGACTGAACCACAGAATAAGAATGGCTACCACTCACGGGGCTCTCGCTGTGCCAGGCACCCGTTCTAAGTGCTTTCCGATCACTAGCTCATTTAAACTCCCCACAACCCTAGGAGGAAGAGACTCCGGGAATCCCCAGGGCAGCCTTAATTTGCCTGAAGGCCCACGGCTGCCGAAGAGAGGGGCCAAGGTTACAGGCAGTCTGGCTCCGGAGGCTCAGTGTGTAAGTACTCAGCCCGCTCTACCTCCCCTGAGGCGGAGATGGGAGCACCTTGTGAGTCCAACCTCTCATTTTATAGGTGGGCAAACTGAGGCTCAGACAGGCAAGGTTTGGCCAAAGGTGCAGGGGGAGTTCAGGACAACATCCAGGCCTCCTGGCTTCCAGACTAGTGTTCTCGCCGTTCTGGGACGCCTGGACAGCTGGTGCCCAGCCGCCCCGGCCCAGGGAGAAGGGCCCTTTGCTCCTGACTCTGGGCCACCTCAGGACTGCAGGCAGCTTACCTCGGAGGGTCGGAGGGTCGAGGGAGCAAAGGAACTTCTAGGGGGGCTTAAGTGTTTTTGAGACAAGGCGGGGCCTGTCTCTCCTCTGGTCCCTGTTCTACCTGGCTCCCTGGCTTCCCTCCATCTCTGTATCTGTCTCTCTGTCTCTCTCTTTCTCTCCCCAGCAGGGAGTTAGCCCAGCCCTGGGCACTGGGGAGTCATGAATATTTAATTGCCTTTCGAATCAGGAAGCAGGGAAGGCGGCCAGCTACCTCAGCAGGTCTGGGAGCAGGAAAACAGGCAGAGTTGGGGTTAGGGCGTGTTGGGAGGCCCAGAAGCCGAGGTAAGGGGGCGCTCACTTCTGTCAGGCCAGGCCTGGGTGCAGATGGTGAGACCCAAGAGTCTGAGGCCCAGAGGCAGCTGGAGGCTGGAGGAGTCCAGGAGGCAAACCCTTCATTCCACGGGCCCCAGGGAGGTCAGGAAAGCAGTTTCCCAGGAACCAGGAGGCAGGAGTTCCTGGCATTGCCAGGGCATGTGGCCACACAGGGGAGAACCGGGTGAGCAGGAGAGGGCGGGGAGAGGAGGGGAGGGCAGGTAGAGATGAGAAGGCAGGGGAGGAGAAGCTGGGAGCCCCTTGAGGCTTGTGCACACAAATGTGAGTGTCCTGGGCTCCACACCTGCCATCGGCTTCAGGCAACCGCTTCTGTCTCCACCTCTCCCTCCATGTTCCTTCACCTTCCCTGCTCCCCGACTCCTCCACCAAATCCAGCTAGGAAACAGCCTCTCCACCCCAGTGTGTAAAGAGGGGGCCAGCCTGGGGGTACACAGGCTCTGTGCCCTATGCATTTGATTTCCACGCACATCCTGCAGGCTAAGGTCCCTCACTATGCGATGTGGAGGTAACGTGTATCACCTGTGCTGGGGACACGGGGACACGGAGAGCAGGGAGTCGGGCGGTCTGGAGTTCTACTCTCAGCTCTGCCACTAACCTGCCGTGTGATCTTTAAAGCAAGTCACTGCAGCACTCTGTGCTCTCGGCACCTTGTCTGGACAAAGGGCACACCTCTTAGCATGACTGTGGGGAGTAAATGATATAGCGCATGGGAGACTGGGGTGTTAGCCTAGTACCTGGCATGAGACAGTACTTGATAAATGAAGACCCTTACTGTTGTTGTAATTGGCATAGATAGTAATGACAAAGACCCAGGTTGAAAGGCCACAGAGCGCGCGCACGCGCACGCGTGCGCGCGCACACACACACACTGACACACACTGAAGTCCCAGAGGGAATGCCCCCAATGCCGATGGCCTTGGATAGAGTTAGAGCAAACAGAACTTACCAAAAACCTCGTCCGCAGGTTCTCGTAGCTTTGAAGAAGCCATGACTCAAGGAAGCTGGGGAGGATCGGATGGGAGAGAGAGAGAGAGAGAGAAAAAAAAAATGACCATGGATAAGAGGTTCAGGTTGGTGGAGACCAGGGAGCTGCCTCTGGCTACCTGCTCCTGGTCTTATGGCCCCTCACCTTCCCTTAGAACTCTTCCTCCAGCTCCTTGGAAAAGAAGTCGCCTGAACCATACTTTGGACTGTGAGCTAGGGCAGGAGGCAGAAATAGAAGAGTGGATAGGGGCAGGAGCAAATCCGGGGTGTAGACACAGGCTGAGTCCTATGGTTTGTGGCCAAGCTGATTTGCTGTGTGCCTTCACACGGCTCACTGAACTGCCCCCCTTCACTGTGTTGGGCCTTTCTATCATCACCATTCCCTAAAAACTTTTGATCATCATAAATTGTCCAACATCAAATCTGGGAGAAATCTTGGGGATTATTAAATCTAATCCTCTCGTTTTACAAATAAAGAAACAGAGGGGAGAGTGACTGTTAAGGTCACTGTTAATTTAAGGTCACGTGACAAGCCAATGGCAAAATCAGGAGCAGAACCCAGGTTCTTCCATCCATCCATCCATCTATCCATCCATCCACCTGCCCACCTACATAGCCATCTATCTACTTGTCCATCCATCCAACCGTTCACTCACCTATCCACTATCCAACCATTCATTCATCCATCCACCATCCAACCATTCACTCACCCATCCATCCATCCATCCATCCATTCATCTGCCCATCCACCATCCATCCATTCACC
>NW_024412420.1:10779942-10801622 GCF_014898765.1 Herpailurus yagouaroundi | reverse complement strand
TCCATCCATCCCTGCATCCATTTGCTCATACTATCTCTGCATCCATCAGTTCATCTCTGCATCCATTAGTTCATACTATCCACCCATCCGTCTTCCCATCCATCACCCAGTCCTACTTCACCCCCCGTCCCCCACCCCTGGTGTGCTCACCACCTGCCTTCCTGAACATGAGCTGTTCAGGAAGCTGGCACCATCAGCAGGGCCACTGTTCTTGACAAACTCACAGTTCTCACAGTTCCAGACAGACTCACAGATGCAGAAGGGTATGGGGAGTACTCACAGCAGAACAGTGGACAGCCAAGTCTCTGTGATACATCAAGTATGCTCCGGGAGGAAGCGTGATGGGTAGGGGTTTGGTTTTGTTTTGCTTTGTGGGGGGTGGGGAAAGCAAGAAGGGAGGCAGGTGGGGAAGCAGGATGTACAATGCATCTGAAACTATGTGGGCAGGCTCCTGAGCAGACGTAGGATAGCAGCAGCCCTAAACCAAGGCCTGGGTGTTAGAGGGGAAGGGGAATACCAGACAGGGTGAGAGAGAGAGGACGCTCAGGGGCAGGGGCACACTGCAGGGCTGGAAAACGCTCTCCAGTTACGGCTAACACGCAGGTCCCGCGAGCAGTGCAGGGCACTGGGCTAGAAATGCATTTGACAGCTATGGGGAAGCTTGGCCTCATGCTTGCTGGAGTCTTTTCCAACTTGCCTCTTCTGTTACTACATAGACACCATCTCGCTGGGAGCTGTCCAGGCTTGAGATTCTTAGTATCCCCACTGTACACACGGGAAAACTCAGATGCAGGGGATAAGAGGCAGAATTCAGCCTCAACCTGTCTCCTGCTCCTCAGCCCCATCCTGGGTGACGATTTGCAGTTTGGGAGGGTGCGACTGAGGAAAGGCCCCTGCTGGGAGAAGGGAGAGACGTCGTGGAAGGGGAGCTGGTCCACACTGTCTAGGATGGGAGAAACTTCTAAACCACCTCCACCCCTAGCTCCCCTGCTGGGGGCCGAAAGCAGGAAGTGAGGTATGAGCAGGGGTCCTCCAAGAACTCTCGTGCCATTCTTGACCTCTGAGTGCCAATAGCAAAGAAATTCTAGAACCTCTCTTCCTGCCTGAAGGGCCGTCTTGGAAGCAAGGCTGCCCCTAAGGATGAGCACAATTCCCTCATTCAATCACCAAGCCTCATCTGCCCAAGACCTGGCCGACCCCTCCTTCAGAAAGCTGTCTTAGACAGCCCTCCTTCCTCCCAGTTGTGCACATAATTTCTAAATCCGCCCTTCCCCAACCACTGGGAAATGGGGGATTTTTCATACTTCACTGATTCCCTAAATAGGTCATGGCTCCCCTGCATCAGATGGGAGCTCCCTGAGGAGAGGGGAGGGTATTCCCCATCCGATTAGGGACTCTCTGAAGGGAAGAACGGCCTCTCCCATCAGAATGGAGGCTCTCTGAGGTCAGCAGCGGTGCCTCCTCTCTTAGACGAGCTGGGAATGGAGATGCCCCGTGTTCTGCACTCCAAGTCCCAGTCCTGGGTGGAGACCCTCTTGTGGATGGAGCCCTCTTTCAGGCACCCTCTGGGGTAGGCCGGGCCTTCCAGTTCACCCTGTGCCTCGTCCATCCTGATTCAGCACAAACGGCTTTCCTTCCCTCCCCTCAACAACTCACTCCCTGGGGTGTGTATGGGGCGACCCGTGGGGAACTCTGGGAAGCAGGCCATCCAAGAGGTCACCAGACCCCTCTCACCAGAACTGAGCTTTGGAAAACCACCCCCCCCCCCTTCACACTCCTACACACACACACACACACACACACACACACACACACACACTCTCATGCGCAATTTCAACCAGCAACTGCCACAAGGTGGAAATGAAACGGGGCACAGGCTGGTGCTACGAGGCCACTCCTTCCTCCCAAAGCTTCCAGTTCCCAGGGGAGCAGCACCCATGACCTTTGACTCTTCTCTGGGAGTAAGGGAGGCTTTCTGGGAGCCCGGGAAGGAGAAAGAGAAAGGGGCACGAGCCCAGGAGGGAAGTGGGAAGTAGGAACAGGGGCAGACAGGTTGATGGAGAGTCAGTCCACAGAGCTGCAGAGCAGAGGAAGAAAGCTGGGAAGAGAGGAGTGGGGCCGGGGAAGCAGTGGTGGAGACGGGCTCCCTGGGCCGGGAGTGAGGCCCCAGGAAGGGCTGCAAAGAGAGACCCAAGGGGTGGCTGTCGGGAGAGGGGCGGGCCCCAGCGGGAAAGGGGCCCGGGAAGAGGAGAAAGAGACTAAGACAGAAGTGCGACTGGGAACGGCTGGGAAGGAAAGGCCGGGAGGGGAGGTTGGAGGTGGGGGGTGCGGGCAATGGGGAGCCGGAGAAAGCGGCGCCCCCTCCCCTAGGCCCCGGCTGCGGCGGCGGGCGGCGGGCGAGTCGGAGCGCGCTCCCAGCACCGCGGAGGCCAGGGCACCTACCGCACTCCCGGTCGGGGCCGGGCGGCTAGTTTCTCTCCGGTCCAGCCGTCCCACTCCGCGCCGAGCAGGAAGGAGTTAAGCCCTCTCCCCCTCCCCCCCCCAGTTTTTTAAAATTAATTTCTCCGGGAGGGAGAGGATTAGGGACGCAAATCCCATCTCCGCCCCCTCCCCCCCGACAGCCCCAGCACCCCAGCTCCGCGCGGCCCCCCAGGGCTGGGGAAAAAAAGGCTCTATCCGACCCCACTCGGGGTCCCGCCGCGATCCCCAGTGACCCCCGCTCTGCTTCCCGGTCCGCGTCGGGGTCCTCACCTCCAGCATCAGTCATCTTCAGCGTCCGGCGCCGCGGGAGCCCCTCGGGCCCATGGTCCTCCGGGCGCGGGCCAGGCGGGGAGGGGCGGGGGACCGTCACCCCGGCCGCGGGGGGCTGCGGGCGGGCTCGAGCCGCTCCATCCCGGGAGAGGGGCGGGCGCGGAGAGTCCCGGAGCCGGAGGCGATGGGGGGAGCGGGAGACGAGGAGAGGGTTTGCGGGGAGCGGGAGGCGCGGGCGGGGCTGGACCAGAGCCCTGACGGGAGGATGCTCCGTGCGCGCGCGCGTGTATGCGTGTGCGCGTGTGTGCGCGCGTGTGTGTGTGTGTGTGTGCGCGTGTGTGTGTGTGTGTGTGTGTGTGAGTGAGAGAGAGAGAGAGAGAGAGAGAGAGAGAGAGAGAGAGAAAAGGGAGGGACGGAGGGAACCACCTCCCCGCCCCGCCGCCCGCCGGGCCCCGCCGGATGCAGGCCCCCAGCCGGGCAGGCCGACACGCGTCGCGTCGCGTCCGCTGGGGTCCGCGGGGGTCTCCCGGGAAGGGGCGGTGCGGGGGGCGCGTGGCGGGGAGGCGGGCGCCCGGAGACAAAGAGCAGGAGGGAGGGAGGGAGGGAGGGAGCGAGAGGGGGCGGAGGCGGCAGGACGGGAGGGAGGCGGAGGCCCCGCGCGGTGGTCGGGCGAGGGGATTCCGAGTTGCAGCTACTCGTGGGGCCTCGGAAGTCCGGCGGGGAGGGTGGGGGGCGGGTGGGAGAGCGGCCCCGCCTCTAGACCCACGGGGCTTCCGCCTCCTCGGCGAGGTCTGTGAGGGCTCCCGATTCATCCATTCAACCGACGTCCACCTAGCAACTTTGGGCGCCAAGGCCTGAGGGCACCGAGGGGAACGGAACCACCAGGGCCCCCGCCCGTCGGGGCTCGCGGCGTTGTCAGGGGGACAGACGAGCCCGGGTGCCGTGAGCCTCGGTTCATAGAGGACACTTCAGCGCCACGAGTGCGCACTGGAGGACGCAGGCCAGGCCTGGGGGTGGGTGAGGGTGGAGGTGGTGGCGATCCGGCAGGCTTCCAGGTGGAGGTGTTGTGTTGGCTACCCCTGCCGGGCAGCACAGGGTAGCAGTGCTAGTGGGGCTAGGGGGTGGCAGGCTAAAAAAGGAAGAGGAGTGAGGCTGCAAAGGTGCAGAGGGAGTGCTTGCAGTTTAAACAGGGAGCCATGTGGGGGGGGGGCAGTAGCAGAGGAATGAGGGGCTCAGATTTGCCTCTTAGGAAGCACTCTTTGGTTCCCCTGTGCAGAGTGGATTGGAGAAGCCAGCTGGAGGCAGGGAGAGCCCTGGTGAGGCCGAGAGGGCAGGGCGGGAGGCCTGAAGATCACAGGTCAAGCTGAGAACTGTTCGGGATAGAGAATGAAAGAAATTGGCCAGATTTGGGGGACCACTGGCCACTGAAAGAGAAGGAGGCCTGGCTTGAGGTTGGAGTCCTGGAGTCGGGGGTGGGGGGTGGGGGCAGGGATGAGATCACACTTGGAGCAGTGAGCTGGAGTTGGTGGCAGGCCAGCCCCGGGGGGCGGCGGCGCGGGGGGCGGAAAGTTCAGTGAATAGTGTAATAGTCAACAACTAGCTACCGTACTGTGATGGCGTAGGAGCCGGGCGCTGTACTAAGCACGTTTTTCCCTGATAGTTAATGTCACCCTTACAATAAACCCATGAGGTAGTTGTTTCTATTACCCCCGTTTTAAGAGGGGGGAAACAGAGACTTTGAAGAATGAAAGTGGCTTCTTCCAGAGCAAATAGGGGGTCCGGAGCTCAAGGGGGAGCTGTGCAGCCTGTAGGGATAGAGTTCTCCAATGGCCGGCTGGAGTATCTGTAGTCACAGGTCTCTGAGGGGCTGTGGGAAATGGCATGTTGAGCCCGAGGGTTGTGGGTGAGGACAGAATTAATAAGCCTTAAGGCTGAAGTTGTCCTAGGAAATCTGTGGGCATTTTAGGGATCTCTGGGTCTGTCTTTGGAATCTGCTGGCAGACATGGAGTGCTGGCTAGACTGTGGGGAGCGGAGGAGGGGGCCGGGGACTCTGGGTGACACCCTACAGGGCTGAGTCTGGGATCTTTCAAGAGGACACGATTTGCAGGCATCTGGTGAGGTCTGGGTGATAGGGTGGAGCGAGGGGCTGATGACATAGGCCCTGTAGGGAGTGGGGACATCATGGGTGTGGAACACCAGTGTTGAGGGGTGCGGGTCCTGTGGGAGAGGGTGTCTGCTAGGCCATAGGACCTGGAAGGAGCCCTGTTTCTAGTGATGCCTAAGCTTCTGGGAGTTCAGAAAACGCCCTTCGTTTGATTTCCCTCCACTATGGCAAGTGCTGGGGTTGTGGCATCCGGCTCAAGCAGGCGATAGAGCAGGGCCGTGGTAACAAGCCTCACACAGGCCTGCCCATAGCCACTTGACATGGCCCCAAACATGGACAGACGTCATGGTCATGTCACGCCTTAGGGCTGGGAGACTCAAAGCAAAGCCACACATAACACCCCCAGCCATACGACACACTCAAGGCTTAGACATGGGGAACCACTTGGCCCACCTTTTGGAACATGCAGTGTGCAGGACCCTCACACAATGCACAGGACAGATGGGGGCACCGGGGGCCCACCATATACACGTAGCCCCAGTCAGACCAGCAGAAGGTGTCACAACCCCATGTCTGCCTTCCCACCCGTGTTGGTCCGGCCACTTCACTTCTTGGGATTTCTTGGCTAGGTTCCCTGAGCAGGGCCTCAGTGACCTCTATCTCTGGAGCCATGACCTGTGGCCTTGTGGTCTGGTGGTCTCTGATCTTGGGATTTGGTTGGGCACCTGGATCTTTCTTCCCAGAAGTATTCTAAGGGTCCTTCAAGGATGATCCACCTGGAGAAGACGACTTGAGAGGCATGGTCACCATCCCTAGGTTTCTAAGTACCCTCCAGGTGGGTGGCAGGCTGGATGGGTGCTCTATGGTCCTGAAGAGAACTAGGATTTTTGAGAGGAAGGAGTGGAAAGCCAGAATTTGGCTTGACATGAGACTTGTGTGACAAAACCCTCCGCAAGGGAGTGCCTGCCTCAGGTGCTGACTGCCACCAGGGGTTCTGGTAGAGGTCAGTCATCTTGGGTGTTGTCAGGGACCCATCAAAGTGACCTTAAAGGGCCCTGATGTTGGGACTTCATTCCTTCAGGCAAAGGGGAAGATGAGCATCCCCTTGGGGGCCAGGCCACTGAGCACAAGTGCCTCGCGCTTCTGTTCTCTCACATATACACGCACCAGCGCCCACAGGAAGGCTAAGGCTGGTGTTGGGGACTGCCCCAGCCTTAGCCCTACTCCCCCCTGCTCTCTCCACTCTCTGGGACTTCACCAAATCTCGTCCTGGAACCCTGGTATCTGGACTGCCAGACCCATTCTATAGCAATCAGACATGCTGGCACAGAGCTGGGGGCTAGAACGACTTAAATTTTCTAGCACCCGGGGGACAAAACTGCTCTGCCGTGTCCCCTCCCACCTCTAGGAAACCTTTGATCCTTCAGGTACCTCAGGTAAGGTGCCTTGTGAGAGTAGAGACTGGGTATCCCCAGCAGGTTAGACTTCTCAGGGGAGGGACCTGCGCCTCGCCTGACCATATCATATCTAACCCATTCTCTGAACTCAGAAGGCTCCTAAAAAGAGGAAATGCAATAGGCCTAAGGAACTCTCTGGAAAGCCCAGGCCTGACCAGGAGAAATGGGCAAAAATGTATGGGTGCTGATGGAGGAAATGGTGACAAGGAATTTGCTGGAAGCGGGAATATATGGGATCTCTGTAGAAGGAGCCTCACGGTCAGAGGCAGCACGGGTAGGAGGGGACCACGGGGCACAGACCGACAACCCTGTCCCTCCCCCACGAAACAAGATACCAGTCAGCGAGGCTCTGGGGGCTGCTTTTATGGGGGCGACTTGACAGAGGGCATGGTCCGTACAAAACCGGGAACAATACATACATATATATATTATATACAGAGACGCAGTCCTGCGGGGGGGCGGGGCGGGGGCGGTGCCGGTTGGAGAAACCGGAAGCGCCCCGCGGCCCCGCCCACTCCATCTGCCGGGGCGAAGGAGAAGTGCGTAGGTCTGGGCACTGAGACAGCCAGGTCTTTCAGGGGGTAGGGGCACGTCTTGGGGGCAAGGGGTGGGGGTGGGGGGGCGAGGAATACTGATCGATGGCGTGGTCTATTTACAGGGGTCGAGAAGCCCAAACGGATGTGATGGGGGTTGTCTGTTTTTAAAAAATGAACAAAAATCCAGTCTGGGGCAGGGGCATGAGGAAGAGGCAGAATGAGAGGTGGATCCTGAAAAGAGGAGGGGACCTGGGGGTGGGGGCGGGGGTGGGTCTCACCTCCCTTGGTCCAATCCCCAATTTGGGGTTAGAGTGGGGAAACGGAGTGGATTTCACTTAGAAAGCAGGCTGCCAGCAGGGCAGCCCTGGTCTCCAAAAAGATTAGTAGTAAAATTTTGCCCTCCGGTCAAAACATTGGAAAACTGTGGGCGTGGGTGGAGCGAGGCGGAATTTGCGATGTTAGTACAAGGCTTCCAGGTGTGGCCCTGGGCAGGGCAGGGCCTGGCTCTCCAGTGGGTGGGTGGGAAATGTTCGCCTTGCCTAAGCTGCAGCCAGGCCCCCTAAGCTGACCTCTCCTCCCTGGTATTCCCAGGCTCGGCCAGGAAACTCGGAGCCCAGAGAGGCCACAGAACAGTTCCAGGAGGAGGTTATGGCTATTTGGCACCTGGGGGTCGGGAGGCACAAGGAAAAATTGAGGGCTGCTGCCCCAGGGAAGGGGGAGCTGGGGACCAGGTGTCCTGGACTCTCCCCTTTTCCCGAAGGATGCATGAGAAATCAGTGCAGGGCCAGTCCCAGCCTCCAGGCTCCAGGGTGGACTCTGTCCCTCTTGGGAGGAGGGACCAGGATGGGAGGAGGAGGCGTGGAGGCAACCCCTCCCAGCAGGAGGGTCAGAATGCAACAGAGACAGCACAATGATGGGGGATGGGGAAAGGGGCCAAGAAGGTAGAATCTCAAGTCAAGAGGCCCAGGGGCCATGTAGGAGCCCCGTGGGCAGGGAGCAGCCTCCAGGTGGTGAGATGCTGGGAGAGCCCCCAGCCCCATTCCAGTCCAGAGACAAAGGCTGGAGGTTGTAAAGTCTGGCAGTATGGTCTGCAGGTCCTTGTGTCCATCCACCACCCAGGCCAAACCCTCGGCATCCCTGGGCCTCCATGCCTCAGCCCCGCAGGGCGAGCAAGAGGCCGTTCTTCCAGCCACCTCTGTCTGCCCAGGCCCTCTGGTCCCTGAAGCTGGGGGAGGTGGGGCGGAGGGTGGGGGAGTCGGGGCACCTGTCCCCAGGCTGGTAGGGGGCGGGGTGAAGTATTGAGGACAGGGGAGGGAGGACAATGGGAGGGGATTAATTATTGTCCCGTCAAGGAGTGATTCCTGTTAAGTAGAGTTGGAATTCCTCAGTGATTGCAGGTTCCCTTCCAGTTCTGAGATCTGGCAAACAAAAGGGAGAGGGGTCAGGCCTGAGACCAGGCACAGGCCCTGCCCCTCTGCCCACCCTGGTGGTGGCAGGACCCCAAGCCAGCAACACGACTCTCTCTGTCTCCCTCCAGGATCCACAGGGAGCCTGAGAGGAGGGGTCTACCTGCTGTCCCCTCCCCCAGCGCACCCCTGGGCCTACCTTGTCCAGGAGCTTGTCCATTTCCTCCTTCCTAGCCAGCTCTGACTCTTCCAGAACCCGGCGCTGTGCGGTCTCCTTTTTCAGGAACTCGATCTCCCTAGGGGTCAGCAGGGGGCAGCCCATGGGTGAGGGTGTGTGGTCTGACTGCCATCCAAGGAGTCTCAGGGCCCTCAGCCCTGTCCTTAGCCCCACCTGAGCAGCTCTCTCTCTCTCTCTCGCTCTCTCTCTCTCTCTCTCTCTCTCTCCCCCTGTTCTTAGGTGGGGAGGCCCCAGGTCTTTCCAAAGCTTCTGGGGCCTGTGCTGGCCCCGGTGGCCAGTCATCCTGGGCTCAGGCACCCTCACCAGGGCGCCCTCCAACTTCTGTGCTCTTTGCCTCTCTACTCAGGTGGCGGTGGGGAAGTTCTACCACCAGAGGCCTCTCTCAGTCCACCCTGGGCCAGGACCCGCCCCCCACCCCCACCCCCTGCTCCTAGTGCCCGGCCACGTACTTCTGCTGGTAGTCTTTGATGAGGCGTTTGGCCTTGCTGTACTTGCGCTCCAGGGCCTGGTACTGGGCCTGGGTCTCCCGCAGGTGCTCGTCCACAGCCTGGCACAGGCTCTGGGCCTCCCCCCAGTAGCCCTCCAGCTTCTCCATGCGCTCCTTGTTCTCCTCCACGCTCTGCTCCAGCTGGGCCTTCTCCACCCGCCACCGCCCCTTCTCCTGCTCCAGGCTCTGTAGCTGAGGAAGGAGCAGCCATGGATTGGTGCGGGCCAGAGGCAGCCGAGGAGTGCCCCCATCCTGGCCCCAGGGCCAGTCTCTGGAGGACGCCTGCAGGTGTGAAGCCCGCTGCCCCCCAAGTACTAACTCTCCTTGGCCGAGCCTGAGAACCAGAGCCCGGAGTGGGGAGAGGTAGGAGCTCAGCCTCAGAGCCCCCAACCAGGGCCCCTGCGCCGTGCACGCGCCTCGCGGGCCAGAGGCCCGGGTCAGTCACTGACCAGCTCTGTGACCTGCGGATAGGCAACTTCTGTCTTAAGCCTCCGGCCTCCCATCTGTGAAATGGGACTGCTTCCTGCCTTGCCAAGCTCACAGGGCCACAGGAAGAGGGTAGGTGTAAAAGAGCAGGGCCGGTGAGGGTCGCCATCGCCCTGTGTCCCCTCCGCAGCTCTGGCCCTGCTGACCAGTCCCTGCTTCAGTGGCTTCCTGAACAATCCCGGCTCCTCTGCCACCTTGTCTCCCGCTTCTCACGGTCACCCCACCCGCACAAATCTAGTCCTCCTTTCCGCAGTCTCACTGCCACGCCAGTGCTCAGCCTCAAGCCCCTGCCTCCCCCTCCAGCCTTGCTGGTGGCAAACGCCACCTGCTGTCCGTACCCCAGCCGCATGGGCCTTCTTGGAGATCCTCAGACTTGCCACGTTCCCTCTTGCCACAAGGCCCTTGCCAGTGCCGTTCCTTCTGCCTAGAATGCACCCCCCCCCACCTCCTCTCCCTCTTGCCCCATTATCTCCCCCTAGCTTACTCGTTGGCTCTCTGCTCAGTGTGTCACTTCCCCAGAGAAGTCTCCTGTGATTCCCTCTAACAGCTCTGCCCCCCGCACCCACCCTCCCCACACACACTCGGGCTGGATCAGGTTCCCCTGCTCTAGGTGCTCGCCATCCCTGTACTCTCCTCCTACAGAGCCCCGTGTCCGTTGGTAAGGACACAGACGTCACTGTGTACCAGGGACGGCATCAAATCTGCTTCTGCGCACCACGGGGACCGGAAGAGTGCTGGGCACTTAGAAGGTGCCTTAGAGGCTTTTACAGATTGAAAGCACGAACAGACCTTTGACTCGCTTTCATGCTCTGCATGGGGTGTGGCCCATCATCTCCACCTCAGAGATGCAGCCCCAACCCGTCCTTCCTATCCATACCCTCTGCCGGCACTCTGGGCAGCCCTGGTCACCACGCCCCCAAGGACACCACCAGGGCCTCTAATTGGCTTGCCAGCCTCCAACATCAGCCCCTCAGCAAGAATGCACGCGTCCTGTGACCCTCTTCCCGAGGGAGGGTCGTGCCTCTGTGTCTCGGCAGACGGATGTCGAGGGTGTACCTATGCAGGCTGACGCACCTGCGTATATGGTCACGTGAAGCCCGAGTCCGGTGTCTCGATGTCCACACTGAGTGGGCGTCCCTAGAGATCTCGGTGAGTGACCCCACTCCCCCTGCCATGCTCTTACCTTCCTTTTTAGTTGCTGGATCTCTGCCTCAGTCACAGCGTGCTTGATCTGGAGCTGTGGGGGCAGAGAGGCAGACGCTCAGCTCCGGCTGGAGTTGGCCGTGCTGTTGGGAGAGATAATGGCCTGCCTTTGCCCGCCACCAGCCCAGGGACCGCCCCTCCCCTCCTCTTCCCACCTCCTTAAACTTGTGCACCAGCTTCTCGGGCTCCATGTCCACGGGGGACAAGGCGTCCTCGTTTTCCGCCAGCTCGAACACCTCGATGGCCATCTCGCCCCCTGGGAACGTGGGGCTGAGCTCCTCATCCTCGTCGGTGGCATATTCTCCTGTCTGCGAAGGGAGAGAGGCGACTGCACATCCTGTCCACCCCGGCCTCCCTCAGCCCTGATGAGCGGGGCTTAGACTGGCAACGGTCTGCCCAAGTCAGACTGGGGGGCTACCCAGGGGTGTGGTTCGTGCCTCCCCCATCAGACTGGGGCTACGCCAGTGGGTGTGGTTTGCGTCTGCCCCCAGCAGCCTGGGGAGTCCCCTGAAGGCCCAGGTAGTTCCCCTGTAAGACTGGGACCCCTGAAGAAACAGCCTGTGCTTTTCCCTTCACTCCACGGGTCCCCTGAGGTCTGGAGCCCCATCTCCTTCCTTAGATTAGGTCCCCTGAGGGTAGAGGCTATGTATGCCTTCCCCTCAGAGTAGGGACTCTTTGAAGGAACTGTGTTTTCCTTGTAGGAGCAGGAAGGGTCTCTGAAGACAGCAAGTGTGACCCCTTCCAGAAGACTAAGTGTTCTTTGAAGGAAGGGTCTGCGTGTCCTCCCTCAGTCTGGGGACTCCCCCAGGATAGGATAGGGACTGGTGTGCGCCCGCCTTCTTCACAAGGCCTGGGAAAGCAGGGTCAGAGGATGGTTGCAATGCTCCATCCAGCCACCAGGGGGCGATGATGCCACCGGCCGGGCCAGCAGTCCCTACCTCCTCGTCGTCCTCCCCGTACTGGGCGTATCTCTGCTCCATCATCTCCCGCTGCCATCGCTCCTGTTCCAGGGTCTGCTGAATTAGCTGGGCCACCTCACTCTGCTCGCCTGGCCGCTCCCGGCCAATCATAAATCTGCAGGGGCACTAGCGTCATGCCTTCGCTTCTGTCTTCGACTGGGTGATGCCACCATCCTCCCCGCTGGCGCACCACCTCCGCTCCCCCCCCCCCGGACCCTCCCAAGGGAGGTGAGATGAGAGGGTTGAGTCCAGAGGCCGTGGAGTGTTAATAATGAATGGGGGAGCTGGGGGCCCTTCTTGGGTTTCCTTCCCCAGAGAGGCAGAAGGCCCGCTAACCCTCGCGGCCAGTTTTGGGGGAGGGGTGATGTCAGCCAAACCCCCTGCTGGGCTGCAGGGGACAGGAGTTCAGAAGCCGCCTGGGCAGGGGGCTCTTCCTCCACCACCGGGGGGAGAAATCGGGGCCCTGACCCATCCCAGCAGCCGGCTTTCCCACTCCCCTGCCCTGGGGCTGTGCCTTGTGTGAGCTCCAAGCCCCCAAGCTTCAGGAAGGGGCGGGACGATGGTGAGTGGAGATTGGGATGGAGAGGAAGTAGTGGAACTTCCAGGCACCAGCCCCTCCTCTCCGTGGCCACCCACATCCTGTTTCTGTCCACCACCCTTTCCTGGGGGCAGTGCCCCTCTTGGAGGGGGCAGGGAGTGGTCCCCGAATGTTATGCCAGAGAGGGACGTAAGGAGCTCCTAGCCCAGCTCCCTTCACCGACAGGCCCGGGGAGGAGAGTCGGCCAGGATTACACAGTGGGTGAGAGAGAAGGATGGGGTAGGTGCCCGGTGGGGGAGACTCCAATTTGGATGGCATTCTCTCTGCACATCTTGGTTCTTTGGTGAGTTAGTCACGGACACGCAGGGGAAGAATAAGTCCAAGAGGCCAGTTTGGAGGTGCAGTGGGCCATGGGCCTTGAAGCCTGTGCTGGTGGCCAGCAGTACTCAGGGGCTTGGGAGAGGACGGCAGGCGTAGGGTAGGGATACGGGCACAGCAATTCCTTTGGGGAGGGAGGCCACGAAAGCTCCTCTGTGTGGTGAGCCGCCCAGTGGTTCGGTCGGTCGGTTAATCATCTGACTCTTGGAGTCGGCTCAGGTCACGATCTCAGGGTCCGTGAGTTCGAGCCCTACGTCGGGCTCTGCACGGACAGGGCAGAGCCTGCTTGGGATTCTTTCTCTCTGTCCCTCCCCCGCTTGCTCTCTCGCTCTCAAAATAAATAAAAATAAACTTTAATTAAAAAAAAAAAAAAATAAGGAGGGCTGCCCAGAACCTTACCTGGGTACGGCCAGGTGGGCTGAGTGCCGGGATGAGGGCCAAACCTCCCGTCCGCTCCCACCCCTCCCACCCAGCACCCCCCTGCTCCGGGCCCTTACCGCACTCGACCCTTGGTGTTCCGGAGCACGGAGGCTGCAAAGCTCTGGGTCACTCCCACCAGACTCGTGCCATCCACCTCCACAAGGAGATCATTCACTTGGATCCTGGGAGAGGCCACACTGGTCAGCGGGGGTCACCGGGGAACCGGAGCTGAGGTAGAGGTGGTCCCCCTCCCATCCGAAACTCGAGGCTCAGTCCCCGCTGGGCCCTGGTACTTTGTCTACTTGCATAAAACGCATGAGGCCAGAGCATCCCGTATCGCCCAGACTCACCAGCGGGCAGGGAGACCCGGGCAGGCAAAGCAGACACGGGCACGCAGGACCAGGAGTGGTGGCAGGCACACGTCCTGCGACAATCACACCCCTGTCCCTCCTCCGTCACACCCGACAGAGCGGCTGTAGAGCATCCAGAGTTCATTACCACCACGGACGCCAGCAGGGGCCCGAAGCAAAGGTGACACACGGTCCGCTTCTAAGTCCACGTCTACAGACCCGGGTCTGCCGAGTGGCTCCTAAATGCCCGAGACCCACATAGCGGAGCAAACTGCAGTGCTCACGTGCTGGCCCGTAGGCTCACGGCACCCTCATACGGGGACACAGCCCCCACCACGTTCTCGGTGTGGCACGAGGGGCCCTGCTTCTCGGCACAAGGAGAGAGACAGGGGTCTCCGGCCCAGCCTGCCGAGGGGGACGAAGGGACTGGCGGGACCCTTGGCCACCTCCTTCCTCCACTCCCACCTCCCTGCAAGCTCCAGGCCTTCTCCCCGGCCTCCTATGCGGAAATGGAGGAAATGGCCTATTGTGAAGAGCTCACCCCCGCACGCCCCACGTGTGGCCACACTCAACATGGGCACACACTTCCCACACCACCAACGGAGGACCACAGGGAAGGCTCTGGAAATTCAAATGAGGGGGTAAGGGAAAGGGCGGATGCTGTCACCTTCCTTTTGTCTGCCCCCCGAGCCCCCAGGGCCACAGCAGGCAGCAGCACCCTGAATGAGGCAACCCAAGCTCCAGCAACACGACCCCAAGTCACCCGGCCCTCACAGGGACACCCATTCACCTCTGTCACACTGAGGGGGTCTGGGTTTGGAGGTACCACCACAAGGCACCCCTGATTATCAACCTCCAACTTCTGACAACCCCAGGGACGCCCTAAAGCCCGTCCCACTTCCCCCCTGCGATACACACACACAGTGGAGGGGCCCACAGTGGGGTCACTGGGCTGCCTGGGGCTCCAGGAGGCCCTCCCTGAACCTTCTGACCCCTCCAGCCTCAGACGCCAAGCAGAGCACCTATGCGCATACATGCACACGCACGCACACAAGGAGCGTCTCCCCTCCAGGCACGGCCCACCAGTCTTTCTAGCCACACCATGCACCTGGATCCCCCTTGCTTGCTATGCTCCCGCCACACCCGCCTGCTTTCAGTCCCCTTCCTGGAACCTGCTGCACATTCTACTCCCTCAGCCTGGCTAACTCCTGCTCATCCTTCAGGTCTCAGCTCCAACATCACTTCCTCCAGGAAGCCCTCCCTGCGAGCCAGAGAGAACAAGTCCTCCTTTTGATGCCTTCGTGGCACCCCTGTGCTACTTTTCCCGTGGCTTCTGTGCGTCCACTTGGATGCCCATCTGCCTCAACATACCACATGCTTCTTGAGGGCAAGGCCCTCATCACTGACTCCCCAGGGCTGGCTCCAGCCCCGCCCACAGAGCCAGAGACTCGGTATTTGCTAAGTGAAAATCAAAAAGCTCAGAGGTCTCCGCCAGGAACACAATCTCCACGCCTGTGCTCTCCCTACCGCAGCCCAACACACACCGAAAGCCAGGACGTACGATGCCTCCGTGCAGCCCCCCTCCAAAGAATGTAAGTGCCTTGAGGGCAGGGGTCCCATCAGTTGTGTTCGGCGCTGTACCCCCTGGACCAGCAGCTAGCACAGTAAGGCTCCAGGAATACCTGAGCCCCACACAAACAGTGGCCCGCCCCGCGGCTGGCAGCCAGTGGGGGAGGGGGAGGCGGTACCTGCCGTCCCGATGGGCTGCACCACCCTCGGTCACGGTCTTCACGAAGATGCCCAGCTTCTCCAGGCCCATGTCCGCCCCGGCCCCCATACCGATGATGCTGATGCCCAGGCCCTCAGAGTCTGTGGAGCAAAAAGTCGTGAGAGGCTGGTGTTGGGAGGTGGGGGTGGGGTGAGGCGTTCCAGCCAGGGCTTGCAGGGGGACAGAGAGAGAGAGAGAGAGACGTCCCCCCCACCCCAATCTCCAACCTCACCCCAGGGCACGGCCCGACCTCGAGCAGCAGGCCCCGCACGCAGGGGATGTCCGCAACTGGGGAAGGGACACCGTTCTCTCCCCTCTCTTTGTCAAGCCAACCAGGAGGCTCGTGGGTCACTCCTGCTCTGTGCTCTCCACCCCCAAGAACCACTGGGCAGCAGGGCAGGCCGAGGGTGGCCCGGGGGGTTGGCCAGAGACAATTCTGCACGCAGATGAGGGGTGCAGAGGGATGGGATGGCGTGGGGGTGGCCACGATGGTGTTGGTCTCCTCTACATAGACTCACCCACACTCACAGCCTCAATGACTGGGGATTTCCCGCTTTGCTCTCCGCAGCTGCCCCCCCTCCTGTCTCATGGGCCTCTGACATCCAAACTCTTATCTTCCCCCACAAACAGGCTCTTCCCGTCTGCCACTCCCTCCTGGGGCCTGGGAGTCACCTGGATTCCTCCCTCCCCCCTCACGGCCTCAGCCCGAGCCAAATAACCTCCAGATCCTGCAGATTCTGCCTCGCAAGGATCTCTCCAGTTCACTCACTTCCCACACAGCCATCGTCCGGTCCACACCACTGTGGTCTCTCCCCATCCACTCACGACCCTTCTCCCCACAGCACAGCCTGCGGTGGTCTTTCTAAAATACCCTTCCCATGCCCTGCCACGGTTTCCCGGGCCATCCACGGGGACCACCCGTCCTCCACGTGGTCTACGAGGCCCCACATACCCCCCCTTGCCCTCGTGATCAAAATCTAGCCGAGTCTCTCTTTTCTCTTTCCCGCAAGCTCTCCTGAGTTCCACCCCCCGCCCCCCCCCCCCCCCCCCCCCCCCCCACCTCCACCTTCAGAGCTCAATGCAAGCATTCCTTCCTCGGGGACCCCACTGACCTGAGTCTACATGCTGTTACGGCGGCCCCTCCCATCCCTGCCCGGCACCCATGACAGCCTGTGAGGACACAGTTGGCTGGGAGTGTCCCATCAGTGCTGGCCTCCCTTCAGCGCGAGGCCCACACAGAACCCAGAGCCCAGCCCCCAGTGCCCCCCCCCCCCCCCCCGGGACCTGGCAGCTGGGCTGAGTGAGCACAGGGTGGGGCAGGACAGGGTCGGTGGTGGGAGCTCCGGCCGCAATGGAGTCCGTGTGGCTGGGGGCGCTGGCAGGGGCGACACCAAAGTCCCCGAGGAGGCCCCCCCCACCCCCACCCCACGCCAGGGCCCAGGGCAGAGCTGGCGCCAGAGGAGAGACCCCCCCACCCCCACTCCGCGGCCGTGTCTCACCCTTCTCCAGCTCCACAGGGAACAGCTCCAGCCTCTCTACCCGCTTCTCTAGCTCGTACTCAGCGGAGGCGGCCATGGGATCCACATCCTCGTTGCGCCGGTCGTAGTCCTCGTTGGAGTAGGTACTGAACACCTGCAGAGGGGCCGCTCGTCAGAGGGCAAGGGCAGAGCTGGTGCGGAGAGGCCGCCAGGGCCAGCTGAGGCCACCCGTTGGCCTGCTCCAGGCCTCCCCCAGCCCCAAGATGACCCCAGCTCGGAGGGAAGGGCCTGCTAGCGCTTGAGTCCACGGGGCGAGAGACAAAGGGACGTCGTCGCCCCATCCACACCGTCACTCTCTCCTGCAGCCCCAGCTGGGCATGAGCATGGCTGCTGTGGAAGGAAAGGAAGGGCAACCCTGGAGAAACCGTCAGACTCAGGAGGCCAGGAGTCCAGGTCAGAGGCAGACTAACAGACTGGGGCAGAAAGAGACAGAGGAGGACCCAGAGAGCCAGACAAGGGCAGACACAGACGGCGGCAGGAGAGTCCGGGAGAGTCGAAAGAACAGGCTGAGCAGGAGCAGAGGGGAAGCGGAGGAGGGGAGTAAGAATGGAGAAGATCCGGGAGGCTGCCAGATGGGGAGAGAGGGGGGAGCGGGTGTGAGACGCAGGGAGAGGGGAGGGAGGAGGAGAGAATGGGACAGAGAGGCACCCAGGACCCCAGGCCCCAGCTGACCTGAACTTGAAGTTGAGGCTGGGGTGGGGGAGGGAGGCAGGCAGGATCACCCCAGCCCCATGGAGAAAGGGCAGCACTCTACTTGAGGTGCCCCTCAGGTGACGGGAGGTGGGAAGGGTGGGGGGAAGAACGCCAGGCCTCAGTTTCCCTCCAGAGAAGCAGCTCTGAGGCGTGCCCCTTATCCCCAGTGCACTAGGAGGCCCAGGCCAGAGGCTCGGGGCTCTGGTGACAGCAAGGAGCCCGGGCAGGCAGCAGCCTCTCTGATGTGGTCCACAGTGAGCCCAGCCTACAGGGAGGCCCCAAGGCCAGCCCTACCTTGTCGGCCCCTGTACCCTCTGCTGTCTCCTTCCTGTGGCTCTCTGTGAGAAGGAGAATTCCGACCCTCCCCCAGGGAACAGAGAAGCTAGGGCAGGGGCTCTGTGGGAGTGCCTAATTCTGGGTCCAGGCGGGGGTACCCCCAGTGGGAGGTTAATGAGCACCATTTGGGGTACCATGACGCGTTCATGCTTCATTGCCTGCAGCGACAGGTTGGCACCACTTGGAGCTAAGCGGGGGCGAGGAAGGGTGGGAGCAGCTCTATCCGACGGCTGGGCCTGAGGCCTGAGCAGCTGGAGTGGAGCACCGTGTCCCCCGAGGCCCCTGCCGGGGCCCTCTCTCCTCCAGGAGCAGGCCCAGGGGCACCCTGGCGGGCAGTAGACTTGTGTCCCAGCCTTTGTTCGGGCTCGCTCGGTGTCATCCTCCACTCCCCACCGGAGCCTCGCTCCCACGGTGGGGTTTCATAGGATTAGAAGTGCAGCTGGGAGGGGCCTATGTGGTCACTTAACTCACTCCCCTCGATTTCGCTGCATCAGAGAAACTCGAGCTTAGGCCCTTAAAGCTCATCGTCAATTGTGCAGTGGCCCCCTGACATCTGGCCGCTGGCCTCCAAGCCCCCTGGAGGGAGGGGCCACCCAGTCTGCAGACAGAATAAGATGCCAGGTCTGCCGCTAAGGTCACTCGGGTTGGCCAGTCGCCGGGCAGGATGAGACTCCACCCGATGGGCCCTGGCAGGTGGGTCACCTGTGACTTCGTCCCCGTTGCACTCATGCCCCCGGGCCTCGCAAATCGGCTTTGGCCCACTTTTGCACGAGTCCCTTGACCCTCACCCCAGGCCCCAGGCCACCCCGCACATTGCCCACCACGATGTGCCGAGCCTATCAGAAGGCCCAGTCCCCCGCCCCCAACTGACCATGTGGAATCGGGCTCTCTGTCCTCAGCAGAAGCCTCCGTAGAGGCAACAACCGGGTCATCGGTAGGACACAAGACCCTCCAATCAGTGTCAATGCAGAATGGGGGCAGGGAAAGGGGAAAAACAGGGACCCACTGCCCAGGGTGGGGAGGAGGAAATCCCCAGCAAGGTCAAAAGTCACACATACCACGGCGGCACCACAGACCACTGGCTCCCACACTCCTGCGAGCGACGGTCACCAGGGAGTCGGGAAACACTGCTCCAAATCATGCGCTATTTTTTACCCAAAAATCAGGGTAAGGTGTCAAATATAGACAGTCAGAGGCCCAGGACTGAAAAACCAAACTCCACCTCTGAAGGGATCAGGCCACTCAGAGAACTGGTTGGGGATGGGAGGGTCCTGACTCCCTCCGTGGTCCCCACCTCCTCCTCGGGTCCCAAGAAACACCATAATCTTCCTTCCAGACCATCCAGGATCCTGTCGCCCTCAGGAGGGGGAGGGCTGGGAAAGGACACGTAAGGTCGCAGCCCCAGATGGGGGAGGGATGGCGTGGCTGGAGTGGCACCTTTCAGGCCTCCGCTGGGGTGGGAGCAGGGAGGTGGGAGAGGGGCAGCCGTCGATAGGAGGGGTGGGAGGAAACCTGGGCAGCTTCAGTGTCCAAGAGCAGTTATGGAAACTTCAAACAAACAGATGAGGGTTTGGCAGGGGAGGGGTAAAGGCAGGGTCCAGGCCTAGGAGAGTCCAGGGCCCCGGACACCCCCCTGCAGCAGACCTGGTGCTGGGCACAGCTGAGCCTGGGGTGGTGAGAAAGGGCCATCTAGACTGGATGTGCTAGCCAAGATTGGAGGGTGGCAGGAAGAGGGGGTGGTGACCTGGGACTCTTAATTCTTCCCAGGGATGTCCCCCTACCCAGACCCCGTCAGCACTGTTCTGAGGAGCTCAGGGCACTGGCACAAGCCACAAACCAATCACCAAGAGCGATGGTGGGGAAGTGGGGGGGGGGGGAGACTGAGACCCCCAAAAAGGGCAGCCCCCATCTCTCTTTTAGGGCACCCAGAGAATGTGGCAAGAGCACTGGGAGTTTGCCAAGGCCATGAGAGTCTGTCCTACTGAGCAGCCAAGAGCAAAGGCATGTGGGCAGCTGCCAGGCATCCTGGGGGCTTTCCCAGCCCCACGCCCTCTCTTCGTGCCCAGTCCAAGGCCCAGCCCCCTCATGGGCCAGGCAAGGTGCCTGCTCCCTGTGGAACCCAACACCTCCACCTCCCCAGATGGCCCAGCACCGACCCCAGGAAACAGGGCCCCAGCGCCAGGCCTTTCCCCCCACCCCCAGTCACGTGGGCCCGGCCCAGCTCACCCTCATAGACCTGCTTCCCTCTTTCACTTCTGCAAACTTGGGGTGGGGGCTACAGACAGGATGAAGGGCTGCGGTCCCCTACACCTTCGTTTTAGGAAGTTCTTGGCTCCTCCCTCCTCTATAGGGGAAAAGTGGGGGGGGGGGGGGTGTTTCTAAGCTCCCCCCACCTCTCCCGCCCAGAGTGGAGTAAGGACCGAAGTGGGGAGGGTCTCCTGAGGACACACACACAGACGCACACCTCCCCACCACCCAAGTCCCAGCCTCAGGCAGCCTCCGGAGGAAGCGCGTCTGGGAGAGAGGAAGGGAAAGCAGGTGTCCCAGGATGCGGGTGCGGCGGAGCCTGGGCGAGGTAGCAGGCAGAGGAACCCGAGGGCAGGTCGGGGCAGGCCGCCCTGTCTCAGGCCTGAAAATCGTGCCCCTCTGACAAACAGCTGGAACTCCCCCACGCCCCCCTCAGGGTGGTAACTTCTGGGAAGGGGGCTGGGTGGCAGGGGCTGACTCAGCCTGCCAAACCCGGCTTGGCGAGGCGGGGGCGACGGCGTGCACGTGGCAGGGGCGGCGCGGGGGCGGGAGGGGGGCTCACTTACTTGGATGGGCGCCGTGCTGAAATGGATCTTCCGGCTCGGGGCCGGGTCCTCTTCTTCCGAGAGCCCCGGGATCTCCACGCACCCCGACTCGGGCTCGTAAGGGGGCTCCCCATCCTCCTCGTCGTCTTCGTCGTCCTCCTCCAGGGCACTGCCCCCAGAGTCCTCCCCCAGCCCACTGTAGGCGCTCACGTCCACCAAGTCTGCCTCCGAGAAGTCCTCCTTCTTGGACTCATCCGCCTCCTCGGGGGCCACGTCCGGGGCCCGGCCGTTGCCCACCCCTCTTTCAGGCGCAGCCACGGTCGCCGTGGCCTCCTCCGGGGCCGCCTGGGCCTTCTTCTGCTCCTCGGGCGCGGGGCTGGCTGTGGTTGCCAAGGTGCTGCCATTCTCCAGGGCCGCGTGGACCGTCACCTCCGCCTGAATCACCTCCCCGGGCGCCGCCTCGGCCTCCGACTCCCCGCTCTCCTCCACCTCCACGGGCTTAATCTTGCGCACCTCCCGGGGCTTGGGGGGCGGCCGGGCAGGGGCCACTCGGTGCTGCGGAGGCTGCTGCCCTCCAGGGCCGCGTTCCTTCTCGGCCGGTGCATCCCCCGACGGGGCGGGCGGCGGCGGCGGCGGCGGCTGCTGGAACACCCGGGACCGCTTACTGACCAGCTTCGAGTTGACCTGGGGAACCCCGGCGGCCGCGGCCCTGGGGAGCCCGGGCCCACGGTGGAGGCCGGTCCTCGAGTCGGCCTTCTCGAAAACGGCGCTGAGCTGGCTGACCGTCGGCGACACGGCGTCGGCGTCCAGCTTGTCCAGCGCCTCGGTGCTGCCGTTGAAGCGCACCACGACGTCCAGCTTCCGGTCCTGCAGGCCGGCGCGCTCCTGCCTCAGCAGCCGCCGCGCCACGGCCTCCTTGTCGCCGCCCGCGGCCGCCGGGACGCTCCGTTCGAACAGCTTCCGCGTCTCCTGCAGCCGGGACGGCGGGTGCGGCGGCGGCGCGGGCTGCGCCGAGGGCGCGGGCTTGGAGTCGAAGCGGCTCACGCGCTCCGACACGCTGGTGCCCAGCTTGAGCAGGGCGCTGTGGTCCACGTTCTCGTTCAGGCTGCTGGCCCGCGGCAGCGACAGGCGCACGCCGCGCTCGGGCGCCCGCGGGGCCTCGGTGGGGCCCGCGCCGCCGACCGACTCACCAGGCCCCCCCCCCGTCAGCCCCATCTGCAGGAACATACTTTTGATGCG
>NW_024412420.1:10761042-10769942 GCF_014898765.1 Herpailurus yagouaroundi | reverse complement strand
AGGGGGGTGCTTTAGTGGCCCTTGGCTGACCGCTTCCCAGGGGAGTGAGAAGGACTGAGACACAGGCAGAGGGAAGTGACTTACCCGGTTTTAGAGGAAAGACTAGGCTGTGGTTCAAAAGGTCTGAACTGAATCATAGCTTCGTGCATTTGCTGGGTGACCTGGGGCTAGTCATTTTCCCTCCCTAAGCCTAATTTCCTCAGAAAGCTCAATTTGTATGTCTGAGTGAGTCTCCTGAGCACAGGGGACCCTGGGGCTCCCCCACTCTCTGTGGAGCCAGGCAGAACAGGGGCTCTGAAGCCAGACTGTCTTTGTTCCCAACCTGCCACTTGCCAGTTAAGGGATTTTAGCAACTTTCTTTATCTGTAAACTGGAGAAAACATAGCAACCTCAGAGTGTTAACGATTAAATGAGTTCTGTGAGTGCTTTATGCATTTAGAACAGCTCCTGGCACAAAGTAGGAACTTGGTAAGTCTCCTGTTGTTGCCTGCATGTGCATCTGAACATGTATGGAGGTGTGTGCACATGTGTGAGCAGGTGTGGCCAAAATTGGGCGTCCACGTTGGCATCTCCGTGCGGGTCTTTTTTTTTTTTTTTTAACGTTTTATTTATTTTTGAGACAGGGAGAGACAGAGCATGAACAAGGGAGGGTCAGAGAGAGGGAGACACAGAATCTGAAACAGGCTCCAGGCTTTGAGCTGTCAGCACAGAGCCCGACGCGGGGCTCGAACTCACGGACCGAGAGATCATGACCTGAGCTGAAGTCGGCCGCTTAACTGACTGAGCCACCCAGGCGTCCCATCCGTGTGGGTCTTTATGAAGCTTCCAGCCTCTTGTTTCCTTCTAAGCTGTATTTTTTTTTTTTTTTTGTTAATTTTTGCAATGTCCATTTATTTTTGAGAGAGCGAGAGAGAGGGAGAGAGAGAAAGCAGAGAAGGGGGAAAGGGAGAGAGAGAACCCCAAGCAGACTCCACGCTCAGCTCAGAGCCTGATGCAAGGCTTGATGCTGAAACCGTGAGTTCATGGCCTGAGCCAAAATTAAGAGTCGAACGCTCAACCTACTGAGCCACCAGGGCGCCCCTCCTTCTGAGGTCTATTGTGTGGACTTCTGAAATATAAACGCCCCCTGACTGAAGGTCCTCCAGATCTTTTGGGGTCATCCCTGAAGTGAAAGTGACCTCCCTTCTCCACTTCCCAAAGGGTTTTTCATTCCTGCTGTTGATGCCTCAAGAGTCCCCCATTGCCTAAGCAAGGACAGGGGTCCTTTGGCGCCCACCGGTGGAAGGAGAGTCAGTGTGTGTGTGTGTGTGTGTGTGTGTGTGTGTGTGTGTGTGTGTTGGGGAGTGGGGAAGGGATGGGACAGAAGAAAGATTTCTCCAACTCATCAGTTGCTTTAAAAGAAAGCCTATATTTAGCCAGGCTTAGAGGGCCTGTAAATATGTATTTTGCAACGCAGACAGCCATAGCTGTGGGAGCTCCAGAGACATGCAGGGAGGTCAAAGAAAAAAATGAACCGGAAGGATTGGGCAATATAGTTGGTCGGCAGCGGATTCGAAGGACGCCAGTGCCTGCTCCAACTGCTAATAATATACATTCCTGTGTTTGGATGGTGGCTTCTGTTTTTCATCTGCTCTCTGGATCTTGTGCAGTGGGTGCCTGAGGAGGAGACCGGCTCTCAGAGTTCCCTTCCTCCATCCGCCTTTGCCTCACCTGCTCTGGGTCAGGGAAAAGAAAATGTTGCCCATGCCGGCCCCTTTCCCACCTGGCAGGCTCAGCCTGGTGTGGCACCTGGCATAGGTACAACCTCCATAGGCCAGCTCTCCCGCCTCCCACTTTCGACCCCTTGTGCTTCGGGTGACCTCGAGGGGACAAATCCTGCCACTTCAGAGCAGTTCTATTTCAGAAAACTCTTCTTTCTAAAAAAAAGAAGTGTGACGATATATGTGATATCTATGATATATGAGATATATCATATACGATATGTATGATCTCATATATGATACGTATGATCTCATATATCATATATATGATACACGACGTATATAATTTCAGTTTGAAGAGTTTCTTTAGAAATAAGAAAAGTTCAGAGAATCACCTAACAAACAGAATTTACAAATGCTAGCCTTGCATCATTTTTGCTTCGGGTTCCTTCATAGAAGAGAACAGAACATGGAAGCTGGTGCTTTCTCTTTCTCCCGGGTCCCCTTGCCCACCCTACCCACCGTCATAAATTTGGGATGCATCCTTTATAGCCCACAAGTTATTATTTTTCTAAATTGTGAAATATGGAAAATAACATAAAATTGGCTCTTTCAACCCTTTGAAGTGTTCGGTTCAGTAGCGTTGAGGACATTCACATTGTCCTGCAACCAACCAACACCACCGTCCATGTCTAGAACTTTCTAGTCCTCCCAATTGAAACCCTGTACTCATTAAACACCAACTCCCCGTGTCTTCCTCCCCTCGCCCCTGGCAACCACTGTTCTACTTCCTGTCTGTCTCCATGAATGTGACAACTGTCGGTACCCCATGCAAGCGGAATCATATACAGCATATGTTCTTTTGTGCCTGGCTTACTTCGCTTGGCACAACATCTTCGAGGCTCCTCCGTGTTGTAGCCCGTGATCAGCATTTCCTCGCTTTATTAAGTCTAGCCCATAATTTGATATTTCCCCTACACATTGATGTCTTCCTAAAGCAGGAGACAGTAACGCTTTTTCCATTATTGGGATGTATATAACCACCCTCCTGTCGTGCGGATCATTTTGTGTCTTTTTCTCATTTGGTGGGACTTTCACAGCGGAGCCACACCGACATGTGTGGCTTCGATTCCTTCACTTTAACTTCTGGTTGTCATGTCGGCAGGGGAATAAGCCACAATTTATTTATCAGTTCCTCTCTACTGAAGGGCGTTTGAGGTGTTTCTGTGTTTCGTCATTATAAACGGGGCTGCAATGAACACCCCGGTACTCGCGTGAGCCCGTCCGGAGAAGGTACACCTCGGAGCAGAGAGCCGGAGGCGTGGGCAGGCACACTTTCAACTTGTCTGGTTCCGCCCCACTGCTCTCCCCAGCGAGGGCTCCACTTTGTGCCCTCGCCACCAACGTTTGTACAAGATGTCCTGTCTGACCACATCCTTGCCAACAGCTGCTCTTGGGAGACTTTTTATTTTTGTCGGTCTGATGGGTGTGAAGCAGTATCTCATCTGAGCCTGCGCGTCCCCTGCCTGTGAGAAGTCGAGCACTCTCTCGTCCTTGTTGGCCATCTGGGTTCCCTCTGGTCGAATTGCTTCTGACCGTCTCCTTTACTATCCATTGCACCTTTTTTTTTTTTTAACGTGTTATTTTATTTTTGAGAGAGAGAGTGCACGTGCAAGTGGGGGAGGTGCAGAGAGGTGGGGGAGCGGGGGCAGGGGGGACAGAGGATCTGAAGCCGGCTCCATGCCAACAGCAGAGAGCCCGACGCATGGGGCTTGAACCCCTGAACCGTGAGGTCGTGACCTGAGCCAAAGGCAGCCGCCCAACTGACTGAGCCACCCAGGCGCCCCTGTTGCACCTTTTGATACAAGTTATAAAAAGCCCAGCTAGATGTGCTTTAAGCAAAAAAGGAATTTTGTTGCCTCCTTATAGCAAGAAGTCCTAGGGTTGGTTAATTCAGAATCTCAGCTGTGACAGTCAAGGACCAGGTTCTTTCCATCTTTCCACAATATCCTCCTCATCACGGTGGCTTGCCTCCTAGGACCAGCCCCTCATGGTCCACAAAAGTGGCCTCTGCTCCAGGTGTCGTGTGCCGACAAACGTCCAGAAGGTAGAAGGAAGTGGACGTTTTCTTCCAGAGGCCCCACCGGAGATCTCCCTTCTGGTCTTGGCGGCCAGAATCGCATACACGTCCACCCCTAAGCCAGCCACGGACCGGAGGAGCTGAATTATGCTATATGTAGACCGATCGCCGTTCACCTGACGCAGCTGGGGAAGGCCCAGCCTTCTCAAAAGCCTAGACTCCTGATTCCTGAATCAGACCAGGGTTCCATGAGCAGGGAGGAAGGGAAAGAATGCCATTTGGGGTGGCACTCGAAACGTCTGTGCTTTCCTTATTGGCTTGCAGGAGCTCTTTCTCTATCTTGGACGCTAACCTTTTGTTTATTATTATTTTAAAAATTCCAGACCCTTTTTATTACATAGCCTATTCCCTCTCACGGAGTCGCAATGCCGCTGACATCATAAATCACGTTCCCACATATGCTTGGATCTGTTTCTGGGCAGTCTCTTCTATTGATCTCTTTGTCTAGCCCGGCACTGATACCACATTGTTTTCATTAATATCGCTTTCAAAGAAGTCTTGGTATCTGTCAGGGGCTTATTCTTTTTCAGAACTGTCTGGCCTCTTGGTCCCCAGCTCTTCCGTATGAATTTTAGAAGAGCCTTGCCTGACGTCCTATTGGCGTATTTATTGGACTCACATCGAATCAGAAGATTAATACGGAGAGAGCTGTTTTCAGGACACTGAGGCTTCTCACCCCTAAATTCAATACATCTCTCCACTTTTTCCTCTTATAGCCTAGAGTTTTTACAGTTTTATGGCTCACAGTTTTTCTTCATAAGGATCCGCGCGGTTTTTTCAGGGTTCTGTCCAATCTTAATAGTATTGTTAATAATTTATTTTTAAAAAAATATATTAGTTTCCAGTAACATTGTGAGTGTCCAGGAACACCGTGGCATTTGGTATTTTAATCGCATCTGGATGTTAATTTTGGTCCAGCAACCTTGTTGATCTCCCTTAATAGCCCTCATGACATGCCTGTAGTATCTCTTGGATTTTTCTATATAAATAATCATACCATCCGCGAAACATGTCAGAGAGTTCCTTTCTTTTATTTTCCCTAATCCTTCTATCACTGAGCAGTAGCTTCTAAATCTGACTTCTTCCAGCTCTCCGGCTGCGCCAGTGGGCTGGCCCTGGGCAGCTATTGTCTTGCACCGTCAGCTATAAATAAATAAAAGACCCCTTCCTTTCTCCAGAGCTTTATACAGTTTACAAAGCACTTTGGCTTCCATTATCTCATTGGTTCTTATTACCCCCGCTTTCCAGGGAAGGAGTGTCTCCCCTCCGCTCCGTGCGTGTCCGTGTCCGGAGAGCTAGCTGGGCAGAATGCTGTGCTGTGAGACTTCTGACTGTCCCCTCCCCTTCTCTGTTTCTCCTGTAAGCTAAAAAGTTTGGTCAGGGATGGTCTCTGGGATTCTCAGACTCAGGATTGACTGCCCTGGGCGGTCACAAGGCTTCAAGAAACCTCTTTGAGGGCTGAAGTTCAAGGATAAAGGGCGGATTCTGGGTACCCTTAGGTCCTCAGACTGGTGCCCCCAATGCCGTGGGCAAAGATAGACGTGCTTGGAAGTCAGAGGGTTGATAACAAATGATGAGGATGGTGGGGAAGAGGGCATTGTGTCCAGTTCCCTGCCTCCATGCGGATTCTCCTCCCCACTTGGAAGAACATCCTCTGGACCCGGAAGGGGAGGACGAGGTAAGGCTCGAGGCCGTCGGCCTCCTCCTGCGTCGCCTCCCCTAGCGTCGCCTCCTCTAGCTGCGGTTCTCAGCCAACACTAGTGACGCGCATCCCCAACCCGGGGCGGGGCGCTCCCGCCCCTCCCCCCGCCCCCCTACCCGACCCCTCCCCCCGCCCCCACCAGGCCCTGCTCTGTCCCAACATTGCGCAGGCGCAGGTCCGGGTCGCAGCCGCGAACGCGCCCTCTCGTGGCAGACTGACAGATCACATCCTTTGTTGTGGGCTGGGGGCGGTGAAGAGGAGGGGAGGAAAGATGTGGGTGGAGTCTGGGAGGCAGATGCGACAATCAGATCACAATGATGAGAATCCCTTTCCTTTGTCCCTCGTGACAACAAATAATCCCCGGTTGCAGATACAGACGAAGAAAATATGGCCTTCAGAAATCAAGAGGCTCACAGAGACAGAGTAGATTGAGAGAGTTGGGGAGATGATGCATTGATTCATTCAGTCATTCATTCCTTCAGGAAATATTCACTGAGATGGGCAAAGCCAGGGACAAAGGACCAGAGGACTTAAACTGAGACATTGACAGGCGGAGGTCAGGTGGAAGGCTGGGGAGACAGGTGCGGGTGGCACAGGTGGAGACCAGGCTGAGAACACTGAGATGCAGAGATGACCCAGAAGGATGCAGTCGCCCCAGAAGGATGCTCCAGCGGGAGGGGGCCACAGCGGGAGCTCATGAAGGGACAGTATGAAGGTCAGGAGCGATACCAGTCACCGTGGATTGAAGATCAAATATGTTTAAAGCCATAAAGTCATAATTGTGCTACTAACGTTTTTTAAAAAAGCTAACCGGCCAAAGTTCGAGGGATGCTAGAGAATCAATTCATTACCTCAAAATTGGTAAATACAAGAACAGAACCAAGTATTTATCCCACCTTGCCTTCATACCACTCAGTAACCAAACAGTAAGTGAGGGGCAATTGCTGGGTCTAGAATTATTCCAGCCAATAAAGGAAGGAGTGATTGAATGGGAATATCACCATTTTGGGGAGGGAGGCGGGGAAAGGCTGATAGATGAGGCACAGAGCATCAGTGGTTGCCCGTGCTTCCGGATGGAAGAAGCAATACCACCATCTGTGAAGCGGTCTTGCTAAAGAATATAGAACCTACGCCTGATCAGGACTCTCAATCCAACTACAATTTGCAGGAAATAACAATGTACAGGAAATACAATTTACAGGAAGTACAGAGGCCAGAGAGACATGTTAAAGAACACCCTAGAGATGCAAATCAGCAAAACCCAGACGAAAACTGCACAACAAATGACCTGGTTCCCTCAAGAAAAAAGATAGGGAGAGAGAGAGAGAGAGAGAGAGGATTGGATAGGGAACCAATGGATTTAAAGAGATATAAAGGAGACACATTAATCGGTTGCAGTGTGTGTACTTATTCGGATCCTGATTCAAACAAATGCATTGTAAAAAAAAAAAAAAGACATTTTTGACGGATGGAAATCTGAACATTATAGATCTGATTTAAAGAATTATTATTAACTTTAAGGAATACTAAGGCACTAGGTGTAACGATTGTGCTTGTTTAAAAAAGAGTCATTATCTTTCAAAGATACATGCCAAAGTATTGACAGAGGAAATTAGGAGGGAAAGTTGGGTGTCGTATATGTGACAGGAGATTGGCCACGAGCTGCTAACTATTGAAGCTGGGGGATGGGTACGTGGCAGTTCGTTCTTAAATTCTGTAGACTTTGGCTTTGTTTTTGGTTTTGCTTTAGTTTTTTTTTTTTTTAATGTTTATTTATTTTTGAGAGAGACACAGAATCTGAAGCAGGCTCCAGGCTCTGAGCTGTCAGCACAGAGCCCGACGCGGGGTTCGAACTCACGAACGATCATGATTGGTCATGACCTCAGCCGAAGTCAGTGGCCCAGCCGACTGAGCCACTGGGGGGGGGGGGGGCGCTGTGGACTTCGGTTTTAGGTAAAATTTGCAAAGTAAGAAGTTGAAGGATGTGTGACCCCACTCTCTGTCCGCCCCCCCCCCCGGGCCCCCCCCCCCCCCCCCCCCCCCGCCCAGGCTCCCAAGGAACACAGGTGTTGAGAGTTACAGAGGCAGGTTACCATCCAGACAGCTCTGAGTGGGAGAGGTCCTCTGGTGGGCCACAGGGGACTTCCAGCTGACCCCTGGCACAGTCCCCGGGTCCCCTGGTTTGGAGGCGGAGGGAAAAAGGATCCGTAAGGAAGCTGGCCTCTGTGGGCCTGGCTGCACTGGGTTCGGGCCCTGCTACCTGAAAACAGCGGAGGGTGTGAGTGGGTCGCTCCAAATATAGCAGAGGAGTCACATGGAGCCACGGAGGGGCTGAGGCCTGGGCCGCCAGCCAGTCTCTGGCACCTCTGCCTGCCCCCTCCCCCGCCCAGAGCCCTCTGACTTTTGCGCTTTCTCCAGAACCTTTCTCCCTCGTGCCCTCCATCTCTGAGAAGGCGGATAGGTGCCAAGGTGATTCTGGGACAAAGCCTGCCCTGCCCGAGAGCCCGAGTGGACGCTGACTCTGGAATTTGGTGGCTCTCCAGGGACGGGTTGGGACGGTCAGGTGGAGAGACAGCAAAAAAGACGAGGACTAAGTAAGCTGCCCACGTGCTGGTCATTCCCGCCGGCAGGCTGACACTCTGTCCCTCGGGCCCCACCACCCTTGCTTGGGGTGTTGGGTATGGCGGTGAGATGCCAGGGCCCTTCATCTCAGGGCCCGGGAGGGGTGCTCACCGAACACAGAGCATTTTGGAACCCTGGCACCTGTGGGTCTCTGCCTCCTCCTCAGGGCAGCTGGGGAGAGTCCCCTCTGTCTGCTCCAAGAAGCCCCCAAAGAGAAGGGCATCCCACCCCCTTCGCGCCTGGACCAAGATCCTTGGGCAGAGGCAAGAAGGAGGGGGAAGGGTGCCCCACCAGCAAGAGTAGCCGCTGCCACGGGGGTTGAGTAGGGCACTGGGCTGAGTGGGTCACATGTGTTCAGCTGGTCAGGAGCATGGCCTGGGGGAAGCCAAGCGGCCCTCATGCCTCCCTTTTCGCACCTGAAAATGGGGATGAAATAACACTGGCCTCACGGAACTGCTGGGGGAATGGGAAGAGTTACTGCCCAGAAATGTCCGTAAAGCCTGGAGCAGAGTGGCAGGCGGGGGATTACCTGTCATTACCCACCGGTGGTGTGCAAGCTCCGTGGGGGGCAGGGTGCTGCCCGTCGAGGCTTCCTCTGTGCCTGGCACGCGGTAGGTGCTCTGTACGCATGCGCCGGAGTTCATGATGTTGAGGCTTCCTCACAAGGGCGTCGAGAGGTAAGCAGCGTCCTGGCCAAGTTGTAGTTGCCAGAACAGAGCCTAGAGAGGGCAATTGA
>NW_024412420.1:10732566-10760942 GCF_014898765.1 Herpailurus yagouaroundi | reverse complement strand
ACCCGCCCCCCCCCCCGTCTCCAGCTGAGTGGTCAAGGGGAGGATGTGCGTCCAGGCCTGCAGGCCGCAGTCTGTCCTCCCAGACCTGGGGTACACGCTGGGAGTACTTGGGTCTGGGGACACGGGCTGGGTGAACAGGCACCCGGCTGTTCAGCGTACTCGTAAGGAGGCCGTCACCTAGTCCCCTACACCTGCCTGCGCCAGATCCAGGGATACAAAGATAATAAGACTCTGGTCCGCCCCGCGATGCTGTGCACAGGGGCCAAGGGGCCACCCAGCTCAGCCTAGCGGAAGGAGGGGGCAAAGGGAGACTTCAGGGAGGAGAGGAGGCCTGTGCCGAGTCCTTGCGAGGTGACGGGTGACGGAGTGTGCAGGCCGGAGGAGGGCAGGAAGGGAACTCTAAGCTTGTGCAAGGCACTTGGGAGGCTTAGGGGAGTGTGTCAGGGGTGGGGCGAGGCTGTGCAGAAGCCCTGGGGTAGCGTGTGTGTGTGGTCGGTAGTGGGGAGAGGAGGGGATTCTGGACAGGAGGGCCAGGTACAGGCAGGGTCTGAAAGCCATCGACAGCCGGACACTCAGGGCAAGGGGGAGCCCGTAGTGTTTTTAGGGGGGAATCAGGTTAGTGGCTTGGAAAACATTCTCTGACCACCTGGAGGGGATCGTTGGAGGGACCTTGTCATGTGAAGAGAGTGTCCACCCCAGGGTCAGTGCCTGCTCTGGGTGGGAATGGGGAGGGACCCGCCGGCAGAAGCTGGGGCCAGCTGCTCTGGGACACCTCCCCATTGTCCCTCCCTCTCTCCTCCCCTCCCTCCTCCCCTCCCTCTCTCCTCCCCACCGCTCCTGTCTCTGTCACTCACGGGGGCCGGGCAGGCTGGGGCAGCCATGGCAGCAGCAGTAATCTGGATTCTTCTCCTTGTGGGCAAGTTGGGGCCTTCTTCTGGGAGGAGGCCCAGGATGAAGGGACAGGATTTAGGGGTGGAGAGGCGAAAGTACAGAGGTCCCTCAGGGGAGGAGTCTGGGGGCAGGAGCCAGGAGGACTTTGGGGTGTTAATGCTGTGTCCGGTGGGAGGTCCAGGGAAATGGGGCTGGGAGCAGGGCTCCGGGAAGTGGGGGGCCCGGAGCTCTGAAGGGTGGGGCGCCCTAGGCCGAGGTGGGCCTGACGGCACAGGCCCGGAGCGTCATGGGCCCTTTAATGGGCTGGCTGGTCTGCCTTCTTTCTAGGCCCAGGCTAAATTTGGCCGTGAGGGTGTGGGGGCCCGCTGGGGCAAATACTCTCCCTGGGGCACAGGATCCTACTGGCTCAGCTTTTCCTGGCCTCTCCTGTGGGTCCCTCTCCCCGTGTATGCGGGGAAAGGGGAGAGGGTTCCAGAATGGCTACCCACCTCCTCCAAAATTTCCTTCCCTCTCCCCCTCCCCTCCAGCCTCCCAGACACCCAGCATTCTTAAGGGTTCTTTTCCAAGTGCCTTTAACACACATACACCACCCCCCCATCTCACACCCCTCTCAGGCCGACAGCAGTCCCCGCCCACTGTGACTCCTCCAAGGAAGCCTAAAATGAGTGGGGGAGGGGGCTCCCACGAACCCAAACCAACAAAGGTCTAGGACTTGTCACAGCCAGGCCCCACCCTGTCCTTTCCTGAGAGCCCCCCCGCCCCCCCCGCCCCCGCCACCACCACTTCTGTCTCTTAGGGGCACCAGGAGCTTATCCCCTGCCTGATACTAGGGCTGATGCGTGTGTTTGGGGGTTCTGGGGTCCCCACAGGTCTCTTGGCAGGGCTGGGGGACACCGAGGCCCAGCAGACCACCTTGCAGCCTCTTGTGGGCCGCGTCTTCGTGCACACCTTGGACCAGGAAACCTTCCCCAGTCTTTCTGAGCACGTTGGTGAGAGGGGCCCCAAGGGCGTTGGGCGGACGGCTGGGGACTGGCCAGGGGCTGGCGAAGGCTCCGGTCATTTCTCCAATCTCCTCCCTTTCACCAGATGTCCCACCCACCGTCCCTATCACCTACCACGCCCACCTCCAGGGACACCCAGACCTGCCTCGGTGGCTCCGTTACACCCAGCGCAGCCCCCACCACCCTGGCTTCCTCTACGGCACCCCCACCCCAGAAGATCGTGGGCGCCAGGTCATCGAGGTACCAGCAGGGACCCCAGTGGCTGGGTCCCATGTGGGCATTCGTTCATGTTCATTTACATAATTTAGATGCCTCTTAGGTGAGGGCGTCTCTGTCCTCTCCACATGTCTTGTCCCCTAACCCCGTCCCTCAGCCCTCTTCCCCATCCCCTCTCCCCCTGCCAGGTCATAGCGTACAATCGGGACAGCTTTGACACCACCTGGCAGAGGCTGGTGCTGTTGATTGGAGACCCAGAAGGTACCACCAGCCATACCCCTGCCCCACTCCCACCCACCAAGCCCGTCTTGGGGGATTTCCCTTGGAAGGAGGGAGGGGGGTGTGAAGGGGACACTTGGGCGTAGTGGGAGCCGGGCATCATGGGAGGGCTCTAGAGTTGTATAAACTGGCTGTTCTGCTGACAGTGCGTGGGGCCTTGGGCAAGTCGTTGAGGCCACAGGGAGGGCATTTGGGGCCTGTGATGCATGGGGATTTTAGGGAGGAAGGGAGGAGTCAGGGGGCATGGGGAGGGGCTTGAGTGTGGGTTGGGGGGGGAGGCTTGGGAAGGATCCATGCAGAACTGGGTGCCAACCTGGCATTTCCAGGCCCCCTGCTGCCTTACCAGGCTGAGTTCCTGGTTCGAAGCCACGATGTGGAGGAAGTGCTGCCCTCGACGCCCGCCAGTCGCTTCCTCACAGCCTTGGGAGGGCTCTGGGAGTCAGGGGAGCTCCAGATACTCAACGTTACCTCTGCCTTGGACCGTGGGGGTCGCGTCCCCCTTCCCATTGAAGGTCGCAAGGAAGGGTAAGCGTGCAATCCGGGAGGGCCACCTGGAGGAGGAGCCCAAACCTTAGTTACCCCAAACGGCGCACTCCCTGGTACCCTACGAGGACGTAAACGATCCAGCTACCCAAAGACATTCGTGGGAGTGTAAGGCCCCCTAGAAGGATGTGGAGCTATGTACTCTCACTCATAACCCAGGTCTCAAGGTGGCCCCGCAACCCCCAAACCTCCAGTGCCCAGTGTACATCCCCTCCCCAATTTGTTAACCGTGGCTTCTATCTGGGCCCAGGGTTTACATCAAGGTGGGCTCGGCCTCACCCTTCTCCACCTGCCTGAAGATGGTGGCATCTCCCGACAGCCATGCTCGTTGCGCCCAGGGCCAGCCTCCGCTTCTGTCCTGCTACGACACCTTGGCACCTCACTTTCGTGTGGACTGGTGCAATGTGTCCTTGGTGAGGAGGGGCCCTGGCTCTGGGGATGGGGATGGGGCATGCCCCCCATCACAGTCTCCCCCCTACCCTTCTTCCCCACCCCATCTTTCTGTTCCTGTTTCTTTCTCTGAGTAGACACTGCGCGCAACAGCAACCCCTCCCTGCCCCGTCCCCACACCCCGCCCCCTCCCCCCACCCCGCCGTGCTCGGATGCGCGCGTTCCGAAGTTCCACCTCGTCCCACGAGAGGGCGACAGAGTCCATAATCCAGGAAAGGCATCTCCCGGCTCCAGCAGTCTCCAATAGTTGCTCCCGTAGAGCAATTCCAGCACCCTTTCCCCACAAGGGTACTCTTTGGGACAGCTCTGTCTGCTTCCTTCCGAGGTGTCCAAATCTGCCTGGGATAGTTTCCAGATAGTTTCCACCTCCAAGTTATAAACCAAAGATGCTCGCTACTGCCCTTTGGGATATTGAACAGAATTATCTAGGGTTCCTAGAGACCCCGGCTCCCCGGGCTGGGAACCCCTGGAATACTCTGTCCCTGTGAATTGACCGACAGTGCGGCCAAAGACTGATAATCAACAACTCTGAGCACTTGCTGTGTGCTCCCCACCACCCCAGAGACAGGTACCACTATTAGCATTCTGACTTTGCAGGGGAAGAAACTGAGGCAGCTGGAGGTAAGTCATCCAGCATAGCATTTGTCTGAATCAGGATTCGAACCCAGGCGGGAGGACCCTAGAGGTGTGCTCTAACCACTGTATGGACCTGTCTCTCCTAGATTTTCTGTCTTGGTTCTTATTCCAGTGCTTGTCCTGCTAGGTCAAGGTGGGGGAGGCAGGCATGGGGGCACCCCTGCCCTGTCCCCGTGGGGTCTCTGTGTCTAGCCAACTGGGCTCTCTGAGCAGGTGGATAAGTCAGTGCCAGAGCCTGCAGATGACGTGCCCACCCCAGGCGATGGGATTCTGGAACGTGACCCGTTCTTCTGCCCACCCACTGAGGCCACGGCCCGAGACTTCCTCACTGATGCGCTGGTCACCCTCCTGGTGCCACTGTTGGTGGCTTTGCTACTCACCCTGCTGCTGGCCTACATCATGTGCTGCCGGCGGGAGGGACAGTGAGTGTGGGGGACAGAGGGCAGGGAGGGCACTGTGGCTGCCCAGGTATACAGACCTCTCAGGGAGCAGGGTCCTCATCCAGGAAAGGAGTGGGGACCTCTTGCCTGGCCTGGAACCAGGAGAGGCTTATGGGTAATAACTAATCCCTTCCCTTGCTTTCCCACAGGCTGAAGAGAGACCTGGCCACCTCTGAGTGAGTAGGGGAAAGCGGGGGGCTGGGTGGGAGCCCCCCTAGACTGTTGGGGTGGACCCTCTAACCTCCATGAGCAGCACAGACAAGCCAGATTGCCCTGGGATGATGGGGTCCGCTCCTGGCCTCTGAGCTCCAGTTCTGGGCTGACTGGTTGCTGGGCTTGACCTTCCCTGACCCAGCCTTCTCATTTCCTGGTCTCCACGGGAGACTTTAACCTGGGATGGGCAAGGGTGGGGAGCCAGCCAGGTCTGGGGGCTCGCTGCCACCCTGGGGGGGGGGTGAGAAGCAACCTAAGAGGCTGCACACACACACACACACACACACACACACACACACACACACAGACACTCTCACACCATGTATGGTTCCAGGCTGGGTTCTGTCACACAATTACCATGACGCTCTCTGGCCCTGGTTTCTCCACCTGCAACATCACTGATGTTGTCATTGAACTAGCTAATGTCTGTGGATGCTTTCAATTCCCCCAGCCCTTCCCAAATCCATCTCACCCTTATTTTGCCCAGGTGCCCGCTCCCCACGGCCTTACCCTCCTCTGTTCCCAGCCTTCTTCCCCTCCCACCCCCTTGAGCCCCAAAGATTCCAGGAGGCAGATGTGAAATAAGTTAGGCTCCTTTTATTTCCACTGCACTGAGCCTTTGGCGGGCCTGGCACCCCTGCCTGCTTGCCTGGCCTGCCTCGTTAATTGCGGCGGCATCTGGCCACCCTGCGAACCCCCTTGTTTAGTCGCTTGTGCCCCTTCTGGGAGCCTGCTTGCAACCTGCGCTGCCCAGGCCGGCGTTGCCCGGATCGGCGCTGCCCAGACCTGCGCTGCCCAGACCGGCGCTGCCCAGACTGGCGCCGGCTCTGGGACCTGCCCTTGACCTTGGAGGCATACTTGTTGCCAATGCGGAAGGAGCCCAGGGCCCCCTTGCCGGTCACCTGCTTGAGCATGCCTTTGTCCACCAGCCCCTTGACCGCTCGCTTGAAGCGCCAGGCGTTTTGGGTCATGTTGTAGCCTGCGGTGGCGATGGCCTTCTTCAGCGTGGTCAGCGGCACGTGTCTGTGCGCCCCCTTGTGGGCCACAGCCCCCAGGATCACCTTGGATATGCTGGGCTTCTGGCGGACTTTGGGGCTGGCTGGGCACTCAGTCTCACTCTCGCTAGGGGCTCCGGACGGGCTGGCCTGCCGGCCCGCACCCTGCAGAGCGTTCGAGGCCAAGGGTGGAGATGCGGGCGGCAGCGAAGTGTTTTTCTGCATCTCTCCCTGGGGCGGGTGAAGGGAACTAGGCGCAAGGACCTCCAGGGTGGTGGCCGGAAGTCTCCCCTCGGTCTCTCCTCGGTGGGTGAGGTGAGTCTCTGCTCCTGGTTCCCTCAGAGGCTTCCGCCCGCAGAGGGCTCCGGCCCAAGCCTTCCCCTGGGTGGCCAGAAGGAGGACCAAGGATGATCACCCACGGCTGGCCTCACAGACTTGTGCCTCAGGTGCAGGAGGCGGCAAGGTTATCTCTGTGGTGACCTCAGGGGGACATTGTGAGGTCACCAGAATCCTGTGAGGGTCACAATAGTCCCATCGTTCCCTCCTGGGAGGTGCAGACGGGAGCTGCCAGATAGTGTGGGCATCTGACAAGCCAGGTACCCCGGGAAGAAGGGCTGAGGTGTGGGGCCTCCCATCCGTATGCGTGTTTTTTTTTTTTTTTAATTTTTTTTTCAACGTTTTTTATTTATTTTTGGGACAGAGAGAGACAGAGCATGAATGGGGGAGGGTCAGAGAGAGAGGGAGACACAGAATCGGAAACAGGCTCCAGGCTCTGAGCCATCAGCCCAGAGCCTGATGCGGGGCTCGAACTCACAGACCGCGAGATGGTGACCTGGCTGAAGTCGGACGCTTAACCGACTGCGCCACCCAGGCGCCCCCCGCATGCGTGTTTTGAAACGAATGTGCCAGCTGATTTCAGGGTGTTCTGAGACCCTGGTTTCCAACCCACCATTTTGACCCCACCATCACACCCCATTGGGTTGAGGAATAGAAACACTTTTAGAATCAGAATTATACCAACATTTGTGAATTTTCTTTAAGTTTATTTATTTATTTTGAGAGGAGGCGAGGGGCAGAGAGAGAGGGAGAGAGAATCCCCAGCAGGCTCTGTGCTGTCAGCGCAGAGCCCTACGCGGGGTTCAAACTCACAAACCATGAGATCATGACCTGAGTTGAAATCGAGAGTCAGACGCTTAACCAGCTGAGCCACCCAGGTGCCCCATCAACAGTTGTGAATTTTTATGGGGAAAATATTTTCCAGAGTGAACAGAAATGTACTTCTTCAACTTACCTAGGTCGATTTGATTCCTTGGTCATCTTTGACCACAAAGCAATGGAAAGCCTCTGCTTTTTTTTTTTTTTTTCTTATTCTCATTTTTTTTTTAAATTTTTTTAACGTTTATTTATTTTTGAGACAGAGAGAGACAGAGCATGAACAGGGGAGGAGCAGAAAGAGAGGGAGACACAGAAAATCTGAAACAGGCTCCAGGCTCTGAGCTGTCAGCCCAGAGCCCGACGCGGGGCTCGAACTCACGGACCGTGAGATCATGACCTGAGTCGAAGTCGGACGCTTAACCGACCAAGCCACCCAGGCGCCCCTCTTATTCTCATTTTTATTTGATAGAATTTTTTCCCGGAGAGGTGGAGGATTTTCCATGTACGTTTTTCAAGGAAGATTTCATTCTTCCATTTTTTTGGCCGTGCCCAATTTGATCACTCACATCTTCTGCCATTGTGGAAATTCTCTTCTGACCAGATATTTCCACCAGTGGCCAGCTTTCCTGGGTCAGTGTTGTAGCTCCGAAGGTATCAGAAAATCTTCATCAAGTTTGAATCAATCCCCGGGTTTACCAGGTGCCGTATTAGCCCTTGCTGGTTTGGATCTTGCGTCGATTTATTTCCACAAATTCAATTCTTGTTTTTGCTTGTTCAATGTCTACCATTTTTGCAAAAGTTTTTTGAAACTACCTTTTTTCTTTTCTTTTTTTTTTTTTCAAACCGCAAATTGTGATTCTGCTGTCCGTATCAGATTTTGCTGGCCAGAAAGCCGTCCAGCCTGACCCTCTCGTGTGGTCTGTGTGCCAGAGACAGGGCTCGAGCGTTGTGTGTTGGTAGTGGGCCGTGTGTGTGTGTGTGTGTGTGTGTGTGTGTGTGCGTGTGTAGGAATGCCTGCCCCTTCGTTCGTCTGTCCAAGTGCTGATGTGGAAGGACTGTGGGAGAAGGCGGTGCGGGTCTGGCTTCTCCTCCTGCTCTGGAAAAACATCCCCCAGAACATTTTCCACCTGTGTGTGTTGCCAGAGTAATGAGACCCAGATGTGGGGCTGGGGGCAGGGAGGGGGCCCATTAACTCAGGCCCTTCTCCTACCCAGGGCATTACCTGCCCAGCTGCCTCCAGCCCTAAGCATCCACATGTTTCTTACTTCCTTTCTCCCTCAGCCTCCCCTTGCCTGGGAATGGAAAATTGTGTTTTGGACAACTCTGCTTGCCAAATTCCAGACTCAAGAGCTCATCTGGATCCTACCCTGGCCTTCTAGGGTGACCCCACCCCCTCCCGCCAACCAGACGGGACTTGGTCCTACTCCCCCACCCCCGAGGAGGAGTGTGGCCCGTTCGGCGTGAAGCTAGAGAGTCTGACCTGTCGTCTCATCCGTCAGGTTCTAGCCGGAGTCTAGCTGGAGTCTAGCTCAGTCCACTAACTGAGACTTGGACAGGGGTGGGGGTCACTGCCCCTTCCCCATTTGATCAGTAGCCCAGAGGCAAGTAGGGTAGCTTCCGCCCTGCCTAGGGCCCCAGGCCTTTATTGTTTGTGATGAAAGGTTCGTGCTGTCTCACCTGGCAACCAGTAGTCTGGGAAAATATCTCCAAGTTGGACTCACAAATGTGGGTGGGTTCGTGGAAAGGGGCTTGGAAACATCCCTTTACTGGAGGCTAAGCACAGCAGTGGGCCCGCTATAACAAAACAACATTGATAATTATGATAGCAACAGCAAGCTCCCTGTAATATTAGCTGCTGCTTGCCGTGATGCTGACCAGGCGAGATTTGTTTTCCCTGCATTAACTCATTTAATTTGCACAGCAACCGCATTACAGTCGGGGAAATCGTGGCACAGAGAAGTTAAGTGACTTGCATAAGGTCACACAGCCAGTAAGGAGTAGAACTCACATTCGAACCCAAAGCAAGTCTTCGTGCTAGGTTACATTGTGCGACCCTCCTTCTCAGAGTGAACTAAAGCTTGCCCCAGACAGCGGAAAGCAAGCTCATGAGACTTGTCAGATGAGAACGAGGCTGAGCCTTCTGGGAAGAAACTGAGTTCAGGAAGGACGCGGGGATTCCAGGCCCATTGAGCCCGGGGCTTGGTGCAGGCCTCAAGGAGCCTTGGTCTGAAATAAAGACAGAAAGAAGAGACTCAGTGTCCAGAGCTAGTTGGTGCTGGGGGCAGACTGGAGCAGGTTGAGAGGGGTCAAGGTACAAAGGCAAGGGAGGCTAGATGGGAGGAGCCAGAAGATGAGACTGTCAAGGCCAGGCAGGAGAGAGCATGAGCAAAAGTGGGAGGTGGGAAGAGAGAGGGGGTAGGTTTGCCAGACTAAGACAGGGATGAGGCGGGGAGGGCTGGACGGTCAGTGGTAGGAGAGAGTATTAGGGGAGGGAGCTGAGTGCTGGAAGGGTCCTACAGGGTCATCAGTACATAAAGCCCAGCAGACACCGGCCTCTGGAAATAATATATCCACCGTGGGTATCTCTTCATGTCTTAGCATCCCGGAAGCTCTTACCATGCTCCAGGCGCCTTTCTAAAAACACTTTTCTCCCCTAATTGCTGCTACAGCGCTAGAAGGTAGTCCTATTATTATCCCCATTTTACGGTTGGGGAAACTGAGGTGCAGAGCGGTTAAGCAACTTGCCAGGGACACAGAGCTTTGAATCCAGGCCGTCTGCAGCCACGGCTTCTGCTCCCATGACTGGCCACTGAGCTGTCACCGAAGACCTTCCAGTTTGTCCTCCCCTCACCTGTCGTGTGTGCGAGCTTCCCCCTACATACCAGGTGGGGGAGGTGGCAGGGGGGCTCGCAGCCAGCGGCCCGCTGCATCTCACCGGGGTTGACTCCCAGGGCTGATGACTCTGCCGGCTCTGTGCCCCCAGCATCCAGATGGTCCACCACTGCACGATCCGCGGGAACACGGAGGAACTACGACAGATGGCATCCAGCCGTGAGGTGCCCCGGCCGCTTTCCACACTGCCCATGTTCAACGTGCGCACGGGCGAGCGGCTGCCCCCCCGGGTGGACAGCGCCCAGGTGCCCCTCATCCTGGACCAGCACTGAGGGCACAGCCAGGTGGGTCCGGGTGGGCGGTGCCAGCCTCATTTTGGGGAACAAGGTGGCTTCTGTCTCAAGGCTGGGGCAGATGGTGGGGAGGGTGAGGTCCAGGGAAGGGGCACACAGACCTGCCCGCTCCTCTGAGGTACCGGTGGGGGTTGCTCGGCAGGGCCAGGGCTGTGCCCCACAGGGCCAAACACTCAGGGTCAGAGGTCTGGGGTGGCCAGGAGGGCAGGAGGACCAGGGCCTGGGCCTCATGGCCTCTCATCCCTTCCCTCTGCCGTTCCAGGTCCAGAGCCTCATTCTCCTTTCTCCCCCCATGCACAGAGCAGCCGACCCACAGCCACATCCTTCCTCCTGATTCCGGCTCCTGGCCTCATGGCCCCCAGGCTTGGAACAAGCAGAGAGATGGCAGTGGGGGAGGTGAGGGTGCCTGGGGTCAGGACCCCCAGAATAAATAGCTGCCGCTCTGCTCACCTATTGCCACCAGCACCTTCTTCTCAGCAGCCTCCCACCAGCACTCGCTGCCTCAGTTTCCCTTTCTGCCTCCTGGGAGCCCTCAGAGTCAGCCAGGGGCTGCCAGCCTGCCCTTTGGACTCTTGGCGTTTTGCTGTTTTCTCCCCTTCTCTGGAAGAAAGAGGGAGGGACCTGCTACCTGTGGCCCTGGTCTGAATCCTCACGTGAACCTGATAGTGATGCGTCATTATCCCCATTATATAGATGAGGAAAGTGAGGCCCAGGGAGAGTAAGCAACTTGCCCAAGGTCACAGAGCAAGCACGTGGCAGAGTTTGGATTAGAACCTGGCATGTCCATCTCTACCCTGCCTTCTGGAGGGCTGAAGGGTTCTGGAAGCAAGAGGCTCTTACCTGTCAAGATCCCCTAGGGGAAGAGCCCCTTTGTAACGCATGCTGCCAGGGAACCTAGTCTGTCTGTGGAGAGAAGGGGTTGAGCTACAGGACCCCGAATGCCCGGGCTCAATGACCCCCTTCCTAGTGGGCTTTTCCAGGGACCGAGGTCCAGAGGACACTGCACGACCTGGAACCCTTGAGCTGAGCGTCACCGGCTTGGCCCTGCAGAGCTCGGCTGGCTAGGAAGAGGCCCGAGCTGGTTTTTCCCAGGTAGCTACAACCTCGCCGGGCCACCGTGCCCCTGCCCACTGCAGGGGCCTACATCCAGGCCTACATCTTGAGCCTACATCCAGGCTCACATCTGACCACTCCCTTTCGAGGACGAGCCAGAGACTAGACCCGAGGGGGGACCCAGATAAAGGAGGGATGGCGGAGGGGCAAGGACTTGTGACCTAGGTCCCAGGCCCCTGGCTCCAGGTGGCATCTCCCAGAAAATCCAAACAAGGGCAAGACATCGGCCACGGTGGCCTCTAAATCCCACCAGGCCTGGGATCTACCCATTATCCTGGAGCTGACTCTTAATCATCCCTCTCGCTCCCTGAAGGGGGCTGCCATGGGGCGGTGGAGGCGGGGGCGCTGCACTTGGGGTTTTCCCTTCCCTGGAGGCAGGGGCCCGGGTTTGGGGGCCGATGGGGAGGGGCCCCAGTCTGATGGTGGTGCCTCCTGGGCCAAGGACCCCTGGGTTTGTGAATACTGTGTCCGGGTGTCCCGAAATGTACAGGCAAAGGGGTGGTGAGGGTGCCCTTGGACCCCCTGCCCTTTCTCTCATTCCCTGGAATCCCCACCTTCAAGCGTATCCTGTATCGGCTTCTCTCGGCCTCCACTCTGACCTTCCCGGTGCAGCAGCAGGATCTGGCTCCCGGGGTCCCTGCACAGCGCCCCCCCTGGCTCCCTGCCCCTCGAGCCCCTCGGCTCCAGCAGGAGCCGGGCCGTCCTTTCAGGAGAAAGATCAGATCGGGAATCTCGCCCCTGCTTTTGACTCTCCAACATCTTCCGGTCACACTGAGAGTGAGATCCACGCTCTTGACCAGCTGTGCTGGCCCTGCCCAGCCCTCTGACCTCATCCCTGCTCTTCCCACGCCCACCGCAGCCCTACTGCCTCATAACATGCTCCTGTTCAAGATCTTTGCTGGGAACTCCCAGTGCCCACCCCCCCCCCCACCCCGCCGTCCCCATCCACGGAACTGCGCTCTCACTGTGCTTGTTTTGGTCTTTGCCCAAATAGCAGCTCCTCAGAGAGCCCCCCTTCCTCAGAGAGCCCCCCTACTTCCTCGGAGAGCCCCCTCCGGCCCCCCTGCCTCCAGCGCACCACGCACCCTCCCTGTCGGTGTGCTGTGTCTGGGTCCCTTGTTCCAGGTCGGCTTCCCACCTTAGACCTACGCTCCAGGAGGGCAGGATTCTGGTGCCCACTGGGGACGGGGGAAGTGCTGCACACAGTAGGTGCTCGGGGCAGAGGTTCTGAAGGAATGCTCAGGTCTGGGCGTGCTCAGAGCTCTTAAGAAAGTCACTCCTCCTCTCTGGCCAAAGCTGGTAAGCAAGGCCATTGCAAGTGCTTCTATGGTTATGTTCGGCCCCCCTCCTCCCCCCCTGCTGGGCATCCCATACCTGTTAGTTGGTTGGTTGGTTAGCTGGTTAGTTATCCCATAAGCATCTGCGGAGGCAGGCAGAGGCTCAGGGCCGGCACACGGGAGGCGCTCGGTAGACGTTTGTTGACGGACTGAAGGCCTGTTGGGGTGGCCACCCCCAACCACATGGGTCCTCTGGTAAGACAGTGTTTCTGTCTCGTGCGTCATTTCCTCCTTTCCTTTGAGGCCCCTCATCCGGTGGAAACCTGGAGTCGTGCCGAATCTGCTCAGGTTGGAGGCTCTGAGCTGCCAGCCTGCCATCTGGGGTCCTTGATCCCTGCCCCCCTGGAGGCAGGGGATGTCCTCTCCCCGTCTCTGTGCTCCTACCCTGGCAGCCAGGCCCGCTCAGGCCTCCGTGTTCTTCCTGTGCACCAGCCAGGGGTGGGAGAGTTCCCGGGCCAGCCCCCTCGCTCCCCTGGGCTTCCCGGCTTTGCCTTGGGATCTTGGCTCCAAGGAGCACACGGGAGCCTGGCTGCCGGCCTGGGAGGGAGTGGCCCAGACACATAGCCGGGAGGATGGCGTGAGCGCACCCAGGCGCCCCTCGGCGGCACACGGGGAGGGCGTGGAAGTCCTCGGCCCCTCTCTTCCCACTGAGGGGCAAGAGTCCAGCGGTGGTCACGCCCAACCCTCCACAGCCAAGGAAAAGTAGCCACGGTGTCCCCCCAGCCCCCGCACCCTGAGACTCAGCCTCACACCCAGCTCCACCCTCGGCTCCGCCAGTCCCACGGCGAGCACGGCCCCATGACCCGTGGGTGTGTGGGGCCTCCACTGTCACCCTCAACAGAGCCCCGCCACGGCTTGCCTCTGGATGTTCCCTCACCACCTCTCGATCCTGGAGGAGGATCTCTGCCAGGGCGGGGACCCAGGGCCCTGCCTACAGCCTGCCTCAGTCCCCATATGGCGTGTGTCTCCCTTTCTCTTGACACACACACACACACACACACACACACACACACACCATTTACAGGCTGTGTTGTGTTGTTGGGACTTGGGATCAGAGCGAGCGGGACTCAAATCTCGGCTCTGAGGGCTAGTTTACGCATAAGACATTAATCATAAGTGCCCCGGGGCCGTCGTGAGGATTGGTGATAACGATCAGTGTCTGGCATCTCGCAGCGCCCAGGAGTGGAGAGACATTATCACATACAAGCACTCGCATGATCACCCCCGCACCAGAGGCCCCGGGGGGTCCCCCTGGCCCCCAAGGCCCAGGTTACATGAGCTCGGTCTACATTCTGCACCCTGTGAAGGGTTCAAGCTGCCCTTGCAAGTTTGGGGCGGGAGGCTGAAATTCCCATGCTTCCTGGCGCTGATCTGCTGGCCAGTGAAATGCTATGTGGGGGTAAATTGGGGTTCCATGAAATCTGTTATTAAAATTAACGTCACCTGTTTTCTTTTTGTGGTCTTACGACGGCTGCAAAAAACTGAAAGATTACATGTGCGGCTTCCCTTCTGTTTTCACTGGGCAGCGCTGGCTTCATGGCTTTTCCTTTATCTCCACTCCAGATCGTCCCAGACCCAGAGCTCGGCCCCTTTCCTTGCTTTCTCCAGAACGCCGGCTTATACCAGACCTCTGTGCATGCATGAGTTTTCCAAAGTCTTGAGGAGTTGGCGGGGGGGGGGGGGGGGGTGGGGGTCTGCCCACAGCAGTAAAGTCACCTAGAACTTGAATATGTGGCTTCCTTATTCTAAAATGTACTTTGGTCCCCATCCCACCCCGTCCTCCTCTTCCTCCCACTGTCTTAGGCAGAGAAACCCCCACTCTCTCCAGCACCTGCACGCGCCAGACTCACCTCCCTCCAGGCAGTGCGCATGCTCCGAAAAGGTATCAAAATCTCCGTGTGTGAGGGTCTGCTTACCCTTAAGGATAAGGGCCATCCTTCTTCCGGGGTCTTGCCTCCCGGTCCGTGGACATCTCTCAGCTCTGCTTGGTACCCTCTGGAGGCACACCAGGAGGAGGACAGAGACACAGCTGCTCACCAGTGCTAGGGCTCCACTGGCCCTGGGACAATGGTCTCCCCCAAGGACAATGGTCTCTCCCATACCCAAGCTCTCCTGGTTTTTCCCAGCTCCTTCCTGATCAGCTGCCCCCATTCATCAGCAGGCCCTCCTGTGCCCTCTGTCATGCCTAGGCACACGCACGTCCCCAGGGCTTGACCCTTATGTTCTCAGTTCACAGTCATCTCTTCTGCCGTCGGGTGTGGGGGGAAGCGGTCCCCCCCCCACAAGAACCCCCCATCCACCCCCAACACACCCACACGTGTGTAGGGCCCCTTCAAGCACCGACATACGTGTTCATGGGTGGGTGGGCACCAGAGAGTGAGACGCACTCTCATCCACACTGGGACGGCTGGGTGGCACCCACCTCACCCATTCACACAGCGGCCCACACTCCCGGCGTCCACGCAGCCTTCCCTGTGGGTTCTGGTTTTGAGAGCAGCCCCACGCTCGTTCCCATTCTACACACAGCCCCACGTGCCCCCTCACCTGAGGCTCCCACACTCCAGCTAAGCGGCCCCCTCCCCAGCCTCTTCCCCCCTCACGCTCACCCGTGTCCATCCAGAAAAGTCTTGGAGGCCCCCAGGCAGCCGAGGAGTAAAGAGGTGACCCCAAAAAGGAGGGGGAATCCGCCATATTTCGGTCGTAAAACATCCTGCCAGGAGGTGGGCTCGCAGCACCAAAGGGACCCAGGGTTCTGAGAGCGGCAGCAGCAATAACACATCCAAACGAAGCCTCTTTCCTTTCTAGAATTTTCCACCTGAAGTCGGCTGAGAAGTCAGCCAGGGCAACGTGGCCCGGCTCGTCACAGAGAAGGCAAAGGTGAGTCCCATGGAGCGGTACTGGGGACGGTCGGCTCCGCACCACGATGCAGGGGGTAGCCCGGGTCTGGGGGAGCGGGTCTGGGCAGCTCTATTTAGGGCAGCCGTGATGTCATCGGAAAGGAGGGCTTGAGTTTGGGAATGTGGCACAATGGCCTCTTTGTCCCCCTCTCCTCCTGTCCTGCACACACACCGAAACCACATTCTGGCCTCGCACCCACGTGACCCAGGCACGGAGCACCAGCGCTGTCACACCAGGCCCGCCACCACAGCCCTACCGGGCGCTGTCACCTCAGGTGCCCTCAGACACACACACGCACACACACACACACGCACACACACACGCATGCCCCCATGTGCGGATTTGTACATACATAGCAAGAGGCATATTCTCTTGTTCGTCCGGAGATGCGGTGGCCACAGGCCCCTTGTTGCTGTTAAAATTAGTCCCAGTTATATGGAAACCAATTTGACAATAAACTTCATATGTTGGAAAAAAAATTAATTAAAAAAAAATTAATCCCAGTTAAGCACAACTTAACACTGAGTTCCTCAGGGGCACCGCCCACATATCAAGGGCTCCATAGCCACGTGTGGCTAGTGGCTGTGGTACTGGAAAGCACAGAGAGAGTGTCCTTCGTTGCAGAAAGCCCTGGCCCAGGCCCTGGTGCCCAGCCCCATGTGGCACGCACACCTGATGTCTGGCCTCAGTCAGCCCCTGCCGGGCCGTGTCTGCCGGTAAGGCTGAGATGAATTTTGCAGGTGTGGAGAGCTTGGGAAACTGAGAGGGGGCAGACCGGGGCCTGGGCTGGGCAGGAGAATGAGGGGACATGAGACGTTTGAGCGTGGCCTGGACGGTGGGGCTAAGCAGGCATTGAGAAGGGCTGTCCGCTCAGGCAGAGGAAGAGACACAAAGAAAGGCCTAGAGGTGGAAAGTGTGGTGCCTCTGTGAGAATTGGAGTCACCCCTTTTGGCTAGCGTGACAGGTGCGGGCGAGGGAGGGGGCTGTGAGGACAGGTGGGTGGGGCCTTGGGTGAGCCAGCCTGGAGGCCCCCTCCCCACAGGTAGAGGGGGGGGGGTTACCAAGGCCTCACCCGTCAATCAGCGCAGAGGCTCGGGTGGTTTGCATAGGAAGAAACCTTCATTTCTGTGTCATGATTTCTTAACCACTTTAGACTAATTCCCTTTCTACACTGTCCAGATTGTGGTGGACGTGCTAATGATGAATTATTAAAAGGCACAATTAATCACCACGGCCACTTAACGACAGCGATGGCATTAGTAAGCAGGTGATGGGCTCTGTAGACTTGTCCATTTTTCTGAGACCCGAGGGAGGGACTTGGGCCTTTCCTGCCTTTGAGGTATCGGCCCTGAGACCTTGGGTGGCTGGGTGGGGCACAGCTTCAATTTCTCCCGGTCTCCAAGTCTCTGGGTGCCGAGTCTGCTCCAGACTTCTGACCCTCTGGATACCTCTGTGTCCCTGTGACTGCTCACGGCCGTCCCCCTTCCCTGAGACTGGGGAGCTGACCAGTCACCTTCCTTCCAGGGGCCTCAGGTTCCCCAGCAGGCAGGGAGGGGCAGGCAGAGGGTGAGAGCAAAGGGAAAAGAGAGAGAAGAAGGAGGAAAAGGAAGCAAGAGTTTTTTTTAAAAAAAGGATAAGGAATGGGCAGGAGGCAGGGGCCTGCGCACAATGACCTGCCAGGCCACCCTGCACCCAGGTGTTACAAGGACTTAGAGGGCCAAGAGGAACCCATGCTCAGAAAGGTCAGCACCTGTTGCCTTCAGGACAGCACCTTGTCAGTGCCTTGACGGCAGCTCTCCGAAGGCCCTGGGGAGGCTCCCTGCCTCCTTCCCCGGGAACCCTGGAGCAGGAGCCCTTCCTCTCTCTCCTCACAGGCCCTCAGGACAGGCTCAGGGACTCTCCTCAGCTGGCCTGCTTGTTGCTCCTATGGGGGAGGTGGGGGGGACTCAGAGTGAGCAGGAGGAAGGGGAGGCCAGATGAGGGGCTCCCAGGTACTCCCCACCGGTCCCACCTCCCTCAGCCACATGTGGGCCTCCTAGTGCCCTGTGGGCCGTGCCTTCTGCAACCCCCCAAGCCTGCAGGGTGCCCGGCGGAGTGGATGGTGTTGGTGGAGGGTGGGCCTGAGGTTTGGGTGGCCAGGGATCTGAAGGGAGGCGCCTGTTGGGGGGGTTGCCTGTATAGCAGGAAGTCTGCATGAGTGGAGGCGAGGGGGGCGAAGGGTTAAGGCATAAGAAAGGCAAGAGGCAGGGGGAGGGGGCCCCCCCCCCCCCCCCCCCGTGGAGGGTGCTAGATGAGGAGGAGGAGGGAAGGGGCAAGAAACAGGAGAGCCCATCCCCCAACCTCCCCCACCCCCGCCAAAGCCCCTTCCCCAGGTCTCCCCTCCCCAGACTCCAAGGCAGGAAATTAGGAGGCCACTACCGATATGTTTGGGTCATTTCCACATGCTTTATTCCAGCAATCAAAATAATTAAAAACATCTCAAATTATTATACACATACAAAATAGGTACAGAATCTTGCTTCCTCCCACCCCTAGGGGGAAAAAAAAACTGCTTTGTGCTTTGGGAAGTTGTGCTCTGGAACCCAGAGAGAGGACACAGGATAGAGAGGCGGTGAGGATGGGGTGCAGCTGACGAGGAGGGCTTCCAGAGAGAGAGAAAGAGAGAGAGAGAAAGAGAGAGAGAGAGAGAGGTGGAGAGAGAGAGGCGGCCAGCGGGGTGGAGAGGGGGTGGAAAGGAGCGCGCAGAGCTGCGACACTCTCTCCCCCCCAAGTTAAATAGCACCTTTAGAAAATTCACAAGTCCCCATCCGCAAGGAAAAAAAAAAAAAAAAAAAAAAAAAAAAAAACCAAAGAATAAAAAAAGACTTTGAACAAAAAGGAACATTTGCTGGCCTGGGGGGTGGGGCGTCTCGACTTCTTTAGCACCAGTGATTCCTTCCCCACCCCACCCCATCACAGAGATGTAGCACCTTTGATATAAAATGGGGAGCCCCCTCCCACCCTGCCCCCATCCCCGCCCCCACGCGGTTGCCCCGGTGACACAGAAAGACACGAAGAGGTAGTCCTTCAGCAACACAATTACACGCGGAACAGAGCAGTCTCTCCCGCCCAGCCCTGTCGCACGGGGGATTGACACGTGTCCCCGAATGAATCCGATGTTTCCTTCCGCTCTGTCGTGGCCCCTCCTGACTTTCTTCCAGACCCAGCAGGCAGGCAGCGAGGGGCCAGTGGTCTCCCCGCATGCCCCCTCAAAAACGAAGGGGGTATGTTGCTGGAGCCACGGGGACGCCAGATGGTGAGGCTTCTTTGGTAGTCTGCGAACCTCAGGTCCCCCCAGGGTTTGGGGGTTGCTGGGTGAGGGGAGTGGGCTGGGAGTGTGGGGCGGGGGTCACTTGGGTGTTTTAGCATTGCCTTTGGTTGCTGGGCAGACAATGCATTGTTTCCTGTGTCTTTTTTGGGGAGACTTAGATTTGGGGAGCGGTGGAGGGGAGGCCCCAAGGAGGGATGGAGAAAGGAGCAGAAAGGGCAGTGTTGGGGTATCATAAGCCCAACGGGCAGAAAAGGACTTACCCCCATATGGGTCTTCAAGCAAGTGGACCAAGCTTCCTTTTTTAAAAAGTTATTTATTTATTCTTTTTTTTTTTTTTTTTTTTTTTGGTAAGGTTGAATGTGCTTTTTGGTTTTTGGTCATGTTCGGTTGGTCAAAGATAAAAACTAAGTTGGAGAGATGAATGCAAAGGAAAAAAATATTTTCCAAAGTCCATGTGAAATTGTCTCCCATTTTTTGGCTTTTTGGGGGGTTCAGTTTGGGTTGTTTGTCTGTTTCCAGGGTCAGGGGCGAGTGGGTTGGGTGGGAGGGAGCCAGGTTGGGTGGGAGGGAGTTTACAGGAAGCAGGCAGGGCCAATGTCGATGCCGAATTCCTGGTCTGGGGCGCCAACGTCCAATGGGGCCACATCGATGATGGGCAAGCGGGAGGTCTTGGTGGTTTTGTATTCGATCACTGTCTTGCCCCAGTTTCCGGTGTGACTCTGGGGTGAAGGGGAGACAACGGGAGAGGGGTGTCACCAGGTGGGAGTGACGGGGTGACGGAAGTGTGGCCTGTCAGGAAAGCCAGAGCCCGGAGAGGGGCCCGGCCAGGGACTTACCGTGCAGCCGTCGTAGGTGACGCTGTAGGTGAAGCGGCTGTTGCCCTCGGCCCGGATCTCGATCTCGTTGGAGCCCTGGAGGAGCAGGGCCTTCTTGAGGTTGCCAGTCTGCTGGTCCATGTAGGCCACGCTGTTCTTGCAGTGGTAGGTGATGTTCTGGGATGCCTCGGTGGACATCAGGCGCAGGAACGTCAGCTGGATGGCCACATCGGCGGGATCGGAGCCCTGGCCACCATACTCGAACTGCGGGGGGAGGAGGAGAAGCGGGTGAGTGACCACGATGGAGCCTCTAGTCCTGGCCTCCCTCCCTGGAGTCCTCCGACGGCGTCCCAGCGGACCCCTCCCCCATCCAGAAGTGGCATCATGCATGGGCATCGGATGTCTGAGCCAGCATCGGGGACCCAGGACTCCAGCCTCCCCACCCAGCTCCGTCTGCCCCTAGCCCGGCGCGGACCTCCCCTCCCGCCCCATCTTGTGAGAGTGGCTCCAGGGCCAACTTCCTCACCTGGAATCCGTCGGTCATGCTCTCGCCATACCAGACGTGCCTCTTGTCCTTGGGGTTCTTGCTGATGTACCAGTTCTTCTGGGCCACGTGGGGCTGAGTGGGGTACACGCAGGTCTCACCTGTCTCCATGTTGCAGAAGACCTTGATGGCATCCAGGTTGCAGCCTTGGTTGGGATCGATCCAGTATTCTCCTGCAGTGGGACCAAGCAGGATGGAGTCAGGGGAGGTACGGCAGCGGGGACACACATGGGCCCCTGGGCCCCTCAGGGCTCGGGCCCGTGCTGGCAGGAGGAGGAGGACGGGGGAAGGAAGAGGAGGAGGAGGAGGAGGAAGGGCACAGCTGGGGCAGGCCCTCACCGCTCTTCCAGTCGGAGTGGCACATCTTGAGGTCGCGGCAGGTGCGGGCAGGGTTCTTGCGGCTGCCTTCGGGGCTCCGGATGTTCTCGATCTGCTGGCTCAGGCTCTTGAGGGTGGTGTCCACCTCGAGGTCACGGTCACGGACCACGTTGGCATCATCGGCCCGGTAGTAGCGGCCGCCATCGTGAGCCTTCTCTTGAGGTGGCTGGGGCAGGAAGCTGAAGTCGAAACCACCGCTGGGAGGACCGGGAGGACCGGGGGGTCCAGGAGGGCCGGGGGGACCCTGCACAGAAAGGGAGAGGAGTCGGGATTACCAGGGTCCGAGCGCCCATGGGGCTGGAGGGCTACGGGCAGACGGGCTGAGGGGCTACGTACAACAGGGCCAGCGTCACCAGTGCGACCACGAGGACCAGGGGGGCCGATGGGGCCTGGGAGACCGTTGAGTCCATCTTTGCCAGGAGAGCCAGCAGCGCCGGGGGGACCCTGCAAAGGGGAAGGTGGTTGGAGAAAGCCTGCCAAAAAGCACAGGACCACCAGCCCAACTCTTCAGAGAAACCCACCACCCTCCCTGCCTGCCTCTGGTTCCACGACCTCATCATCGGCCATTCCTACAGTCGGGCAAGACTGTCCAGGACCCTTCTTCTCCCGACCCCTGCCCCCAGACCCTTCTGCAGAGAGGCGGGGACACCTGTATACCAGGCAGAGGGCCCTGAAGGGAGCCTGGGCTTGGGTCCCAGCAGGAGAAGATAGACAGAGGCGTGACTTACTCGGGGACCAGCAGGACCAGAAGCTCCGGAAGGACCTTGTTCACCAGGAGAGCCCTGAAGGACAGATGCAAAGGCGACGCAAGCTCAGTGGGGGTCACACGCGGTCAGCAACCTTCCCCCCGCCTCGTTATTCTGGACGTCTAGTCCCAAGGTGTCCATAGGCTAAGACGCCTCCCACGACCCCTCTTTGTGAGCTTCGCCGTCTCAGAAGGCCCTTGGAAATGCCCATAACTCTTCAGACCCCGGTCCCCGCTAGGGAGGAGTGAAAATGACTATCAAGAGGGGAAACTGAGGCAAAATCGCCCCTCATTGTGCGTCAGGGCTCAATGGCAGCTGGGGGCTGGAGGGGTGCCGAGCATACTCACGGGAGGGCCAGGGGGACCCTGGAGACCGGAGAAGCCACGGTGACCCTTTATGCCTCTGTCACCCTGTTCGCCTGTCTCACCCTTGTCACCACGGGGGCCTTGGGGTCCCTAGGAGAGAGGAGAGGACAGGCTGTCAGGCGGAAGATCCGTCAGCACCGAGTCGGGCATAGCCCACCTCTGGGCCGGGTTCTGAGGACACGAGGGCCAGAGCAGGGCACTTACAGCGGGACCACGAGCACCGACGGGGCCGATGGGGCCGGCGGGACCAGCGGGACCCTGGGGAGAGTGAAGAGTGTGTTAGATCCTGCTACAGCCTGAGCTGCGGGACGAAACCACCCCTCGGCCACATCCACCCTTCCTCACACCCTTCCCCGCCGTGCCTATCCCTCCTGAGCCCCACATGAACCTTCATGTGAATTCAGGCTTCACGTGAGCTGGGGCAGGCACCTGGGGACGAACCCCATTCCCCGGGGGAATAAGGGTGGTACTGCCTGGGGGAGGGGCCTCGGGACTGAGCTGTGGCTCAGTTTTCTCAGGAAGGCCAGGGGCCCCGACGTCGTGTAAGACCTCCTCTCCTCCCCCAGCCCAGGTGAAGCCAGATGTCCATCTGCGGGCCCGTAGGCAGGCCCAGAGAGTCCCCGGGGCCTGGCTACTTACAGTCTCACCGCGGTCGCCATTCTTGCCAGCGGGGCCGACGGGACCAGGGGCACCAGGAGCGCCAGGAGCACCAGGGGGGCCAGCAGGGCCGGTCTCACCACGGTCACCCTGGGAAGGGGAGGGGAGGGGGCTATGAATCAGTCCCAGCTCAAGAGGCTAGGCTGGGGCAGGGGAGTGGCAGGTGGGGCTGGGGCCCTGGGATGCAGCCACCTTACCTTGGGGCCGGGAGAACCATCTCGTCCAGGGGAGCCTTCAGCACCAGGAGATCCCTGCGGAGAGAGAGCTCGAGGTGAGTGTCAGCCAGAGGAAGTCAGGCTCAGGCAGAGGCCAAAATGGCCATGCTGAGGGCGCGGGTGTGGGGCTGGCGACCGCTCACCTCACGTCCAGACTCGCCAGGGGGTCCAGCCAATCCAGGGGGGCCCATGGGACCAGGGGGGCCACGTTCACCACTTGGTCCAGAAGGACCTTGTTTTCCAGGTTCACCCTGAAGGAGAAGAAGGAGTCAGGCCAGAGATGGGCTGGGGGGAGGGCCCGAGGGCCCCCAAGCTCGGCTACCACACCTGTCCTGTCTGGCCCCAGCACCCCCCCCCGCCCCCTGCAGCCTCCAAGCCCCGTGATGGTTCTTCTCGGGGTCCCCCAAGGCGAGGGGGGCACTCACAGAGGGGCCGGGAAGACCAGGGAAGCCTCTTTCTCCTCGCTGACCGGGCAGGCCAACCACACCACGCTGTCCAGCAATGCCTTGAGGTCCGGGAGTGCCGGGAGCACCCTGCGGGAGGGCGATGAAGGTGAGGCGCCTTGCAGGGCCCCGGGACCGCGGCCCCCGCCCCGGGGCCCCTCTGGAGCACTTACAGCAGGTCCATCAGCACCAGGAGATCCTTTCTCACCGGCAGGGCCGGGGGGACCAGGGGGACCGACTTCCCCGGGACGCCCAGCGGGGCCAGTCTCACCGCGGGGGCCTTTGCCACCTTCTTTGCCGACAGGGCCGGGAGGGCCAGGGGGTCCAGCGTTTCCCTGGATGGGGAGAAGCGGGGCCGTCAGGTTCCGGTGGATTCCGGAGCGCCGCTGAGGCCTCAGATGGGCCCGCCACCCTCCCGACAGTCTGTCCCCTGCTCCCCGAGCAACAGAGTCACTGCCACGATACTTACAGAGGGGCCGGGAGGACCGACTCGGCCAGCAGCACCAGGGAAACCAGTAGCACCCTGGCAGGAGAGGACAAAGGAGTCAGGAGGACAGCAGCCCCCTCACCTGGCGCAGCGCCCCCATCTCTGAACCCAGGTTGGAGTGACAGCCCCAGCGGAGGCACCGAGGGCGATACTCACAGGGGGACCGGCACTGCCTCGAGCACCTTTGGGTCCAGGAGCACCAACGTTGCCCTGTAGGAGAGCACAGAGCCATGAAGACTGGGCCAGGCCCAGACCCAGGCCCAGGCCCGCCTGCGGCTCGGGGCTCAGAGGGTGGGACACTCACAATGGGGCCGGGGGGTCCAGTGGGGCCAGCGGGACCAGGGGGACCAGCATCGCCTTTAGCACCAGCGTCTCCGGGCTCGCCTTTAGCACCGGGTTGGCCATCAGCACCCTGGGGGAGGAAGGGGTGTGGTGAGCGGACGAGGGGGATGGGGCAGCATGGGGAACTGGGCGGCTCCGCGGGGCTGGGGAAGGGCGGTAAGTCCAGGCACAAAGATGCTTGAACGGGACACCGTCCCCTCTCCACGCCTCTGTCCTTATGAGGTCACCCGAGGTCCCGGGTCCCAGGCGGTGATAGAAAACGATGAGGGTCTTGGTACTCACAGGGGGGCCAGCGAAGCCAGCAGGGCCGGGGGGACCAGGCTCACCACGGTCTCCCTAGAAGAAAAGGAGGCAGACTGAGAGGGGCTCTGACCTGGGGGAGGCGGGGTGGATGGCGCAGGCAGGAGGGGAAGCGGGGCCCTGAGGAGCATGCCCCGGGGCCCAGAGCAGGTGAGAGTGAAGGCGGACGAGGCACAGAAAGAGGGCCGGGAAGGGTGAAGCAGACGGGCGGGCGGCGTGTGGGTCTTCGGTACTTACGGGGGCGCCACGAGCTCCAGTGGGACCAGCGGGGCCGCTGGGACCAGCTTCACCCTGAGAGGGAGGGACAAGAGGTGCAGGTCAGCTGCGCGCTCTAAGTGCCCCCAGCAGATGACCCCGGGAGAGTCTCCCCTCCTTTCTAGAACCTCCCACCTTCAGGTCACCAGCTCAGAATGGCAGGACCTCCCTCCCCCAGGCCGGAATCACGCCCAGGTTTGCCGGAGAAGCTGTGTGTTAGGGAAGATGGTGGGGCCACCTCACCTTGTCACCGGGGGCACCAGCGGGGCCAGGAGGACCAATGGGGCCAGTCAGGCCACGGACACCATCTTTGCCAGGAGAGCCATCAGCACCTTTGGGACCGGCATCGCCCTAAAGACACAGGGAAGGCCTGAGACTTCCGGCGGGGGCAGGGAGGTGACCCATAGCATCCTGCTACCGGCTTCCACTCCTCCCCAGCTCTGCCCTGCCCCGACCTGTGCTCGGGACTCGAGATCTTTCAGGGGGGCCTGGTGGAACCTAGGTTAAGAGGCCCATGCCTTGTGTGGAGGGATGAATAAGGGATTCCCCCATCCAGGAGGCCACCCTGCTTCCCGTTACCGTGGTAATTCAGGGGGAGGGAAGAGCCTGCATAGCTGGTGGAGGATTTATCAGTGAAGAGGCCAGAAGGGAAGAAGGGAGGATTAAGGGAAGAGGGAAAGACCCCAGGGAGGGTAAAGAGGAAGGCTGAAGCATCCAAAGTAGAGGGAGACAGAGACGGGAACCCTACATGGATCAGGGGAGGAGGTGTGGGACTGTGGGACTTACTCTGTCACCCTTAGGGCCAGGAAGGCCAGCTGCACCTCGTTCACCAGGCATTCCCTGAAGGCCAGGAGCGCCCTGGCTACCGGGGGCTCCAGGGGCACCAGCATCACCCTAGGTGACAACCGAGAGGACGGCCATGAGCTTTGGGGTCCCAGGAGTGGGTCACAGCCCCGAGCGCCCTCGTGAGATCTCCCAGGCTTGCTTCCGAGGATAAAGATGAGCCGGCTAAGAAGAGGAAAGGCTCCCAGCCTGGAACTTCAGGCTGCTGGGGGACCCCACCCAGTTTTGTCCCCCTCCCAGCCCTCCCCCACATCTAGGTGGCTTTGGCCATGGCCAGGCGCCCCTGCCTCGAGAGGGGCTAGACCCGGTCCCCGTGCTGGCCTCACCTTAGCACCATCATTGCCAGGGGCACCGTTGGCTCCCCGAGGACCGGCAGGACCGGGGGGACCTTGCACACCGCGTTCACCAGGGAAACCTCTCTCGCCCTGGAAAAGAAGGACAGGGCACGTGATGGCTGCTCGAGAGACAGGGCCAGGCGTAGGGCATCTTGGCGGGAACAGTGCTACTTACTCTGGCTCCAGAGGGGCCGGGGGCACCAAGATCTCCAGGAACACCCTGAGGGGGAAGGAGGGACAGACAGTGAGCACCCCCCCCTCCCCACTAGAAAGCATTCCTGTTCTCCTCCTGGGGGCTGGCCCTTGGGGTCTGTCATTAGAGACCAGCCCCTTCTCACGACCTGAACTGGGATGCTTTCTCTACTTCTCCTGGGGATGTGTCAAAGACGGCCCTCTCTTCAAACTCTGGGCTGAGGGAGAGTCAGAGGTATCCCTGCAGCTCTAAAAAAAAGTCGTCCAGACTGGCAGCCATGCGGAAACTTCTAGATCATATCATGCTGCTGTGCAGCGCCCAGCTTCCCTCTGTGTGGCTCCCTTCATGAAGGAAGTCCTCTGGGGAGGGGGTCTAACCTTGATCCTAGCCGAGGGTTATCTGATCAGCCGGGAGGACTGACCTCTCCCTCTAAATGCCCCGCATTCCCCACCTGCTACCTCTTACCTGTTCGCCAGGTTTGCCTGCTTCACCGGGAGGACCCGCGGGGCCAGGAAGACCCTGGAGGTGGGAAATGGGGGAGGGGAGGGGGTGGGATTAGAATCTGAAAAAGGACAAAGGGGAGCCCATACCTTAACCCCCGGCCAGCCTTGAGGCCTCACCTGGAATCCGGGAGAGCCAGCAGGGCCCTGTTCGCCTCTCTCACCAGCGGGGCCCTGTCACAGAGAGAACGCTGCGGTCACCAGAAGACCCAGGAGAAAAGGGGTGGGGGGGGGTATCTCCACAGTGCAGCCTCCCCAGGCTGTCTCTTAGGGACACTTACGGCAGGGCCGGGGGGTCCCTGAGCTCCAGCTTCTCCATCTTTGCCAGCAGGACCCTGTGGGGAGAGAGCAAAGGATCAGGGAGGTGAGAAGGGCAGCCGACAGAGGGAGCAGGGCAGGTGGGGTGCCGGGGAGGGGGTGGGGGGACAGGGCAGACCCCGCTGGGGGGCCTCTGATGCCCTGGTGATGGCTGTGGGCCTTCTGCGCCCCTCCTGCAGGGGAGGGGACGTGTCACGAGCAGGGGCAGGAAGGGGACAGGGGACCATAGGGCGATACTTACAACAGCGCCAGGGGGCCCAGGGACACCTCGTTCTCCTGCTTTGCCAGGCTCTCCCTACGGGCAAAGACAGACAGGGAGTTAAAGGGGCTTAAGTGGGAACACGGGTCCCCTGGGTCCTTCCTGTTTACCCTGAGTGGTTCTTTTAGGGGTTTTCTTCTCGCCCAGCTCTGGGCCCGGGGAAACGCTTTGCTGGCTTTTTCTGCTGGTCCCTTGGTGTCTCCCTGAGGCCTCTTCCCTCTGAGACCACATGCCCCTTCAGGCTGCTGTCCCCCTGCCCCCCCTTTCCTTCTCGCCGCCAGATGCCTACGGTGACCTGCTTGCAAAGGGCTTTCACCTCCTCTGGGACCTATTTTTCAAAGAACCCACCAAGATTTGGGGGTGCCTATCTTATAAAAGGCCCATTTTACCCCGTGGGGGGGGCGCAGGGGGGCCCCAACAATGCTTGTTTCCAATGATAGAGCAATGGTAGTGGAGCCAGGATCAGTCTCTCGTTTTTATGGATAAGGAGACTGAGGCCCAGAGAGGGGCAGTGAGCAGCCTGAGGTCACACAGCAAGCCAGCGGCAAAGCTGGGACTGGCGCCCAGGCCTTTCATCTCCCGGGAGTGCCTGTCCCTGGCTCTGCGACGTCTTTTGAGGAATACTCACAGCAGCACCTTTAGGCCCGGGGAATCCCATCACACCAGCCTGACCACGGGCACCGGGGGGGCCTGGGGGTCCGGGGCGACCATCTTGACCAGCGGGACCCTACGGACGGACGGAAGGCACAGATGGGAGGCGAGGACAGAAGGCGGGCTGTCGGGAGCGGGGGAGGGGCCCTGGGGAGCGGTACTTACAGGGGGACCAGTTTTGCCATCCGGACCGGGGCTGCCGGGGCTTCCAGTCAGACCCTAGTGGAGAGGGGACAGAGACATATGAGTGAGGGTGACAGAAGAGGCAAGAGGGCCCTTCAGAGGGCAGATGAGCGGTCCCGCTCCGGGTGCCTCATTCCAGCCCCCACACAGGGCAAGGGTCTCGGGGCAAGCAGGGCAGAGGGGCAGGGGGCTCACCTTGGCACCAGGCAGACCAGCTTCACCGGGGCGACCAGCTTCACCAGGAGAACCTTTGGGGCCAGCAGGGCCAGGAGAACCACGTTCACCGGCGGGACCCTGGTCGGGGGAGTCACAGGGACAATTAGGGGCTCGAGTCCGGGCTTCTTTTTTACCACGGGCCGGCCTCTTATTCCTCCAGTGGGGCAGGGTCAGGTGGCTCAGACGGTGGCAGGGGGAAGGTCAAGGCGAAGCCGAGTGTGAAGAGAGAGTGCGCGGCCACGGCGCGGAGCACCGATGGGGGCGGGAGGGGGGTGGCGGTGACTACATGGGGAGGGGCAGGTGATGTCCACGGAGCAGGGCCAGCACCCCAGCCATGAAGAGAAGTTACCTTGGGACCAGCCACACCATCTGCGCCAGGGAAGCCACGGCTACCGGGTCCGCCCTGCAGGAGGAGAAGAGGCCAGTGAGCTCTGACACCGGGGGCACCGGGCTGGCCTTGGGGGTGAAGAAGGGGACACTCACGCGCTCGCCAGGGGGTCCGGGCAGGCCAGTGGGGCCGGGTTCGCCTCGGGCTCCTCGCTTTCCTTCTTCCCCAGCGGGGCCAGGGGGGCCTTGGATACCAGTGGGGCCCTGGAGAGGGGCAGAGACGAGGGGAGGGCCCGCGGTGAGGGGCTGACCCGGGGGCCCCCTCCCGTCCTCCCGGGGTTC
>NW_024412420.1:10715964-10732466 GCF_014898765.1 Herpailurus yagouaroundi | reverse complement strand
TCGCATCCTCACGCTTCTCAGGCGGGGCCACGCCGGACGGAGCCGGCACGCGGGTGGGCACAAGTGAGAGAGTGATACTTACACTGTTACCCTTGGGACCCGGAGGGCCGCTGGGGCCCTGGGGTCCAGAGGGGCCTCGGGCACCAGGGAAGCCAGGAGCGCCAGCAATCCCAGGAGCGCCCTGTGGGAGGCAGAACAGGTTGAGCCCCGGAGCGGAGGGCGTGGGGCAGGGGGGAGGGGGGTGCCGGGGGCGGCTCTGAAAGCTGCAGGATACTCACGTTGGCACCTTTGGCACCAGGCTGTCCGTCAGCACCGGGGTTTCCCTGTGGCCCGGAGAGAGGAGGGTGAGTGACAGGAGAGGACTCTGAATTGGGGGGTGGCACGGGGGCACTGAGGAGCACTTACAGCAGGGCCAGCAGCACCAGCAGGGCCGGGGGGGCCGGGCTCGCCACGCACACCCTGGGGACCTTCAGAGCCACGGGCTCCTTGGGGACCGGCTTCACCCTGGGTAGGAGACAAGGACAGGTCAGGAGCCCAAGCGCGTCTTTGGATGCCGGGAGGTGAGGGTGGAGGGCAGGGACAGGAGAGCAGGAATTAGGACTCCAAGATCACAGAAGAGGACCTGAGGACAAAGGTGCTGGGGCATGGGCTTCTCCGGGTTTGGAGAGCAGGGAGGCGCCCATCCCTTGGCCTGTGGGTGCTGGGCTCAGAGCGGGGGCAGGGATCTCACCTTAGCACCAACAGCACCAGGGAAGCCGGGAGGACCAGCGGGGCCAGTGGGACCCTGTGAACGAAATGGAGCCGTTAGTGAGAAGGAAAATGGCCACTGTGAGTCACACCCGGCGGCAGAAGAGGTCCTGGGATTCGTGGCCATGGGGCCCGCCCCCGGTGGGAGCCCCAGGAGCCCTCGGGGCTCCCAGGCACAGAGACCCGGGGGCTGTACTCACAGGGGGGCCGGCGGCACCGGTAGCACCGTCATTTCCACGAGCACCCTGCGGGAGAGAGAGGGGTGGCCCCAGTCACGTGCACCGAGTGCTGGCGGGTCCCCGCAACCCCTCAGGAACCCCTTCCAGTGCCCCGGGATCCCCCCAAGGGGCCAAGAGGACTTACAGCAGGGCCAGGGGCTCCGGGGCGTCCTCTCTCACCAGGCAGACCACGGGGACCCTGACGACAAAAGCCAGGAAAGCCGAGTGAGATCAGAGACACACTCTTCCCCCCAAATCCCATCTCGCCCCTCTACCCTGTTCCATCTCTTCCTCCTAGAACTGGACACACTCACCATCTGGCCAGGAGCTCCATTTTCACCGGGGCTACCAGGCTCACCCTAGAGAGCAGAGAATGAAGTTAGGAATTTGTTCGTGGTGGGACTGGGTGGTGGGGGCCCCGGATACTCAGGCATCCTCTTACCTTGGGACCAGCAGGACCAGCATCTCCCTTGGCACCATCCAAACCACTGAAACCCTAAGATAGGGAAGAAGGGCCAAGGTGAGTGCCGCTGGAAGGGGTGGACCACCTTGGCCCTCATGTTGACCTGGCAAGGTGCCTCAGGGGGTCACCACAGCCATCCCCCCTGTCTCTGCACTAGACTAGACCCCAACTGGCCCAAGATCTCACCCAATCCTATGGAGATTTCTTTCCCAATGGAGGGAAGTTCTCTTGGATGTCTACTCTCTATCCCTTGGGACTTCTGTAGCTGCCACCCCACCTCGACACCCACAGGAGGATCCTTTGGGGGAAGGGGTAGGATGGTGGGGTGCTACAAAGGGGACTTACTCTGTGTCCCTTCATTCCAGGAAGGCCAGCAGTTCCAGGCAATCCCCGGGCACCCTGGAGAGAAAAGAAAAGGAGGAGAAAGGCAGGGCCATTAGAAGATGCCACTGTGGACCCAGTGCCCAAGTGGAGCCCCCCTGTGGCGACGTCCAGGGCCGGCCACGCATTCCTGCTCACCTGAGGTCCAGGAGGCCCACGCTCACCAGGACGACCAGGCTTTCCAGCTTCACCCTGAGAGGGAGAGAAAAGGCCATGATGCCCATGCCTTGGAAACGTGTGGAAGGTCTGAATTTTCTTGGCATTGTTGAAGGTCAGGTTTAGGAGCCCAGAATCTTGTCTTTGGATTTAGAGCGCAGCTTAAATCTACAGTGAAATCCTTGCTTGGTGAATTTTGAGTCCCTCCGAGGGAATTTCTGTTTATTTTTGTATAGGGAGAGCAAATCTGAGGTGCCCAGGGCAGTCAAGCCTAAGGAAGTCATTCACCCCGAGGGACAGTGTTGGGGATTGCTTTGAAGTGGCTGGGGTGAGAGGAGGGTCAGTCACCTCCACTGGGGAAAGGGGGAACATCCCATAAAGGGTGAAGATCATTGTTCAAGGGCAGTCCCATGCATCAGGGAGAACTTGGCCTCCTTTCTCTGGGTATCACCTTCAAAGGTGGTGGGGCACTGGAGTGGAGATTACAGGAACCTAGCCCATGGAGGCATTGGGGGCTAGATGGGATCATCTTGCCTGGGTTACTTACGTCATCTCCGTTCTTGCCAGGGGGACCAGGGGGACCACGGGGACCCATGGGACCCTAGAGGAAACAGGAAGAAAGGAGATTAGAATGACCAGGATAAGGGGAAAAAAAGAAGGGGGAGGCTGGGATTGGAAGGAGGAGTCAAGGAAGACTTCAGATGGCAGGGGTGGAGGAGTCCTTCAATAGGACAATCCACATGTTTGTAGAGGGAGTATTTGGATAGAGTACAACTTGGGGGGGGGGTGGCACTTACTGAAGCTCCAGGCTCGCCGGGCTCACCAGGGGGGCCTTGGAAACCTTGGGGACCCTGGAGGACAAGGAAAGAGGGATTCAGTTAGGACAGGTCCCTGTCAGTCTTTCCCCATCTCACCAAGAGATCTCTCAGAGCACCTGACCTGCCCTCATCCCCGTCCTCCCTTCGAAAGACCAAAGCCCAGGGTGGTGTATGATGATATCCTGGATACTTACAGGTGCACCAGGGGGACCAGGGAGACCACGAGGACCAGAAGGACCCTACAGAAGGGGGAAAAAAAAAGAGCGGCCATGTTGATACCTCTGTAGGAAGGTGCAACATGGGTGTGATCTTGCTGTCTTCCAGGGGTTCCTGTTGGAGTGTTCCCACTTGTCTGGCATCCTCTCTGAATTTCCACTATAAACCACCTCTGAAACCACCTCTGAAATTCCCCCATAAACCACCACTGGCCCATCCTGTCTAGATTCCCACGGGCTCCTCTTCTGTCATCTCTGCACCCCAGTGGCTCACCATGGGGCCAGGCACAGAGATTCCTCCAGTTGACTTCTCATCGTAGCCGTAAGACATTTGGGGAGCAAAGTTCTAGAAGAAACAAGAGAGAGGAGAGGGCATGAGAAATCAGTGAGTTGAGAGGCAAAAACATCACTGACAATGGGATATTGACATATGCCTCCTGGCTTGATGCACTAAGAGGGTCAACAACATCACTTGTGAGATATTCCTGCCCAGAAGGCATGGCCCAACTCCAATTATGGGGACACATTCGGCCAACCTGAGCTGAGGGCCACTAAAATAATTGGCCTTTACGGAGCAACTGGCTTCTTCAAAAAACTCCAGGGTCATGAAAGGCAAAGGAAGTCTGAGGAATGTTCCAGAGTAAAGGAAACCGAAGAGCTATGACAATTAAATGCAATTTATAATCCCAGATCCAGAGAAAAGATGCCACAGAGGGTATTATTGGGATATTGGTGAAATTTGGATAGGGACTGTATATTCAGATCATAGTTATGTATCAGTGTTAACGTTCTGAAATGTAATCACTCTACAACGGTCACGTAAGAGAAAGTTCTTGTTCTCGGGAAATACAACCAAAGCTAAAGTAGTTTGGAGCAAAAGGACACAACATCAACAACTGATTCTGGAACAAATGGTTCAGAAAGAAATGTATATGTATACATAGAGACTGACAAAGCAAATGTGACAAACTGCGAAGGGTATGTGAGAGTTCTTGGCACTATTCTTGAAGCTCTTCTGTAAGTTTGGAACCATTTCAAAATACAAAGTATGCCATCTGCCAAAAACACACAAAAAACCAAAGAACAGGAGGTGAGGGGAGCACTCAGGGCCGGCCTGCCAGGAGTGTGTTGAATCTTCACTTACTCCTCCGAGGCCAGGGGGTCCGGGGGGTCCGGGAGGGCCGGGGGGTCCAGGAAGTCCAGGCTGTCCAGGGATGCCGTCGCGGCCAGGGGGGCCGGCAGGTCCCTGCAGCGGGAGAGGGCGGGCGGCGGTGAGCGCAGGCCTGGAGCCACGCCCACCTCCAGCCCCGACAGCAGAGAGCGCAACGCTTACCCTTGGGCCTCGGGGGCCAGTATCTCCTTTGGGTCCCTATGGGGTAAGGGGGGAGAAGAAGCAAAAGAAGTCGAGTTAGAGAAGGGAGGCGCTTGAGGACTCTGGGGCTGGGGGCCGGGGGGGGGGGGGGGGCAAAAGTCGAAGGCAGAGGATTACCTCGACTCCTGTGGTTTCTTGGCCGGTAGGTGACGCTAGGGGAGAAGACACGCGGGTGAGCGGCGGGGTTGCACCGGGTGCTCCCGGCGGCCCCGCCCTCCCCCAGCCCCAGGCCCCTCGCCGTACCCTCGCCGTCGGGGCAGACGGGGCAGCACTCGCCCGGGGGGACATGAGCGCCGGGGCAGTTCTTGGTTTCGTCGCAGATCACGTCATCGCACAACACGTTGCCGTTGTCGCAGACACAGATCCGGCAGGCCTCGGGTTTCCAAACATCTCGGTCATAGTACCTGAGGCCGTTCTGTACGCAGGTGACTGGTGGGACTGGGGCAAGAGGGGAAAGGAGGGGCTGTCAGCGGCGCTCGAACCCCCCCCCCCCCTCGGGGCTCCAGGGACCCCCAGCCCTACCCTCCTTTCCCGTTTGTCTTAGAGACACATTTAGATTTTCCATTTCCCGCCGCCTCCTTCACCACCGCCCTGCCCCCCAACCCTTTCCCCAAATCCTTAAAAGCTCATCTGCTCCTCATCAGGGCCGGTGACAGCGCCGAGGCGCCCGGCCAGGGCGGCTATAACTCTTTCCAGTTCTCAGGAATTTAAACAAAGCTTTAGGCCGGAGTTGCTTCCAACTCCAACACCAGCCCATCGGCGCTGAAGCCAAGTGAAATAAAAAGCCATTGGGTGGGGGAGGGGAGTTGGGGGACTCGGGAGGAGAACAAGAGGGGCCCCAACCAGAGGGCAGGCTCCTGGGGAGTGGTTTGGGTGGAGACGGGGGCGGGGACGGGTAGGAGGAGAGAAGGGAGGTCCAGCCCCCATTCCGCCCATCCCGGGGCAGGTGGGATGGCGTGGGCGGCGCCAGGAGGATGGGGCGGGGCCTATTGGCCTGAGGTCCCGCCCAGAGACTTGAATTATACCTCCAAAGTAGGATACACCCCACCCTCCAGCCACCAGACATCTCAAAAGCCCTCTCTCGGGACAACCCCCGTTTCCTAAACCTAGCCAGGACCTCTGGGTCACTCCTTGACCAAAGAACCAAAAAGTCCGCAGATAGTAACGAAGTTAGCTAACCACGCCCACCGCGCGAGCGTCTACCCAGACAGCCACTAGGTGGCGGGCAACACTAAGCAATTGCCTCGGCTCGGCCACTTCTTTCAGAGACTGAGGCTACCGGGTCCCCAGTTTTATTTTCCAGGTCTAGAGGCGGGGTCCACAACCGGCAATAGCGCCCGTCCACTCCACGCAGCCCCTGCGCGGGGAAGCGCTGGAAGGGGAGGCGCGGAGCTCCGTGCGGATCGGCAGAGGGCGCAGGGACCCCGCCCTGTCAACTCCGCGCCAAAGTTTCTCGTCCTCCAACCCGCCCACTCTCCGCGCCCCCTCCCCCCTCAGACCAGCACCCCCGCAGCCCCAGGAACACTGTCTAGCCTGCAGAGAGGGCAAACAATCTTTCCTTATGAATCATCCCAAGCCTTCCTGATCCCTTTTACATCTCGGGCTCCAAATTCCCAGCACGGCGCCCCCCATCCCATCTCCGACGTACTTTCCCCTCACCCGGCGCGCAGACCCCCATTTCCCCCGTGGTGCTCCACAGAGCGAGCCCGGGACTCCCTCCTGTGCCAATTCGGGTGGCGCTCCATTCTCCCCTCTCACTACCGGCGGGGCGGGGGGGGGGCGCGTTCCTCTACACCCCCCACCCAGGGTACACTGCCTTCTCTCCCGGGGCGCCCAGGAAGAGCCCTCGCCATCTCCCTTCCGTCCCTGAGTCTCCGGAGCATCCCGAGTCTTAGTTTAAGTCGCGGACCCCCGGGACAGAGCGCAGGGCGAGGTACCAAGTAGCCTTGGACTCCCCAAAAGTTTGCGACTTACTGTCTTCTTCTTCTTGGCCCTCCTCTTGGCCGTGCGTCAGGAGGGCGGTGGCCGCTAAGAGGAGCAGGAGCCGGAGGTCCACAAAGCTGAACATGTCTAGACCCTAGACATGTAGACTCTTTGCGGCTGGGGTGGGGGTTAGCGTCCGCTCATGCGTGGCCTCACACTCCGCGTGCCTCCTGCTCCGACCCCGAGGAGAAACTCCCGTCTGCTCCGACGACTGGCCCGGGCCCTTTTTATACCATCCTGACGGAGTGCGGGGAGGAACTCGGTCCCTGGTAGAGGGGGAGCCGGCCGCCCGCCCCCCAGCCAATCAGAGCTGCCTGGCCCGGCCCCCAATTTGGGAGTTGGAAGGGAGAGGGGGAGGGGAGGACGGGGAAGGGAGTCCACCACGCATTTCCCCCTTCGAAGGGCTGCCTCCCCAGCCCCCCCAGCCCAGGCTGGGCCAGAGGTGCTGCTGCGGAGGGACGGCTAGGTCCTCAGTACAGTGCGGGCTAAAGACTGGGTCGTGGGGCCCCCTTGGGCTTTCTTCCTGGGATCCCTCTGTCTGGGGGATCTGGAACTGAGGGGCTGGCAGGGGAGCCTTCCCGAGGTGGAAGGACTGGGGGTGATTGGGAGAGGGCCGTCCTGGCCATGCCTCATTCGCCTTCCTGACCTGTCCCGCCACAGCTAAGGGATGGGTAGGAAGACACCAGGTTCTCCCTCTAAAAGATGTGCCCGTTTAGGGGTGTCTTCTGGTGTGGCTGGGATATGAAGCTTAGGCATATTTGGGGAGCACGTTAGAGATTCCTTTGCAGACATTAAGAATCAGATACTTGGCGGGGGGGGGGGTTGTTGGCCAGAAGGGGTTTATCTTGAGGATGTCTATTCTGCCATGCTTGAGGCTTCAGGATGGAAGCCTGGAACGCTCTCCCCCAAACCCGAGGCGTGACTGAGAGAGGATGGGTTGGGGAGGCTGAGGCCCTGGATGAGAAATTTGACTGCGTGGTCTCTCCAGAAGGAGGCTTGGTGGTTAAGTGGCCGGGCAGCCGAGTGGTCGTGGGAAGTTGCTGGGACTCTTTTACGCCCAGGCGAGTGGGTTTGCATGGGAGCGCCAAGATCACCGGTGACCTAGAAAAGGGTCCTCTGGGGGTCCGCCCAGGCTGCAGCCAGGGCCTGGTTAGAGACCCCCGTACACAGCATAGCGGAAGACTTGGGTGGAAGGCACTGGGTCCGAGAGAGGGTGCTCCTTCGGGAGCTGCGGAAAGCCGCTCACTGCTTGTACCTGGACTTGAGGTTGGGGACAGAGGGAGAATTTGGGTGTCGGGGGGGGGACTAGGCTTTGGGGGCTCAGGTTCTTCGGTACCCTGCATGGAGGTGAGGATCCCAAGAACAACAGGCTCTATCGGGGGGGAGATGCCCCCAAAGCTAGTGTCCTCCCCTGCCCGTGTCCCAACCTCCCAACGGCACCCTACCCTTGGCTCTACCACAATCTGTGGGCCCAAGAGAAGCCAGTTGGGGTCCCTTGCAATGCCCGTCAACTCCAGGCCCTCTTGCTTTGCGGCCCCCACCCCCATCCTTCCAGAGCTGCTAACGTGGAAGCGGGGAGTCCCCGCCTCCCCCAAACCATCCAAGATTCCATTGCCTCCCCCCCACCCCGCCCCTCTCCACGCCCTCCCCCAGCTGGTTTTGTGCAACGAAGGCAAAGGAAAAAAAAAAAAAAAAAAGACCAAGGGAACAGAAGGGGAGGGAGCCACGTCGGCGTGGGCCGTGGGCAGCCAGGATGAGCGGTGCGGGTGGGGCGGCAGAGGGAGAGTGCAGGGGCTATAATTAAAGGGAAAATATAGAGTTTCCAGAGAGGCAGGGCTGCAGACAGCAATGGAGGGACGGGCCTTCATCAATTATCCTCACCATGTGGCAGCAGCTTGTGGCCCAGGGTCTGCCCCCACCTAGTGCCAGTGACTGAAGGGCAGGACAGGGGCTGAGGTGCTGAGATGGCAGTTTCTGCACCCCCCCCCCAGTGTGGGTCAGGGTCAAGGGGCGCCCCTCCCCAACAGAGGACAAGGGTCCTGTCGCTTGGCAGTGATCCCCTGGGGCAGGGCGTCACAGGCTTGGGGTGAGGGTTGGTGCCTCATGCCAACCTCCCTGACTGACTCCAGCCTGCAGTCCCCTGGTCCAGGCTGTCCCACGCCTGTCTTAAAGAAGAGATTAAGCCTCGGATGAGAAGTAGGAGCTTGGAGTTCTTGGGCCCGGAGTTCTGAAGGATGTTCAGGGACCCCTGAGGTTGGCGGGTGGTGTGTGTGTGTGTGTGTGTGTGTGTGTGTGTGTACCACTGCCTCAACATCCAGTTTCAGACTTCTGTCCCCGGAGCTGCGGGGAGAGGCTTTCCAAGCATCCTTTACACTCTTTTACACGTGGCACAGAGCGGAGGCCCAGGGCCTCCTCTGCCACTTTCGACTTGAAACGCTTGGCGGGCACCCAGCCCAAAGATGTGTCTTTAATTTCTGCAGCATGACAGCGAGAGGAAGAATGTGCTTGGGGTCTCCTCCCAGCCTGGCTGGGCCTCCTTGGGTTTGAGACTTGGGGGGGGGGGGCGGAGGGACGAGGGAGGGAGCTGGGAGAGGGGAGGAGATGCCACCTCATCTTTAGGAAACTCTGAAGCTCTGGCTTCTTCTGGAATGTTAGGCTTTGTCCGGCATTTGGAGTTGGGGGGGGAGCAAAAGCCAAAAATCTCCCCCCCCCCCCACCCCGCACACACATCCCAAGCAATGGTAAAGTCATCAGCACTTAGGGAAAAAAATTCCTCAAGAAGAAAAACAGAAAGAGGAAAATGCTGAGCTCTGAGTTCTCTGCTTCTCCAAATTTCCCCAAGTGCCCTCCCTCCATGAGAGAGAGGGCAGGCCTGGGTGCCCCAGCTCCCCCCCTCCCTCGGGACCTCCCCACCCAGGTCCCCCGTCTGGACTCTGTGGTGTGCGGCAAGGACGCAGTGGTGCACCTGGGGGCAGTGGGGGTTGGGGATCAGCCCTTTCCAGCTGCTTTGACTCTCCTTCCCCAGTCTGACCCTCCAGAATGCCCCTCTACCCCACCCTGGCCGCAGCTGGTGATAGAGGGACCCTAGGAGAGGGTTGAAGAGAGAGAAGGGGAGGGGTTCTGAGAGTGCGACTGCAGTGGAGAGCTTGGTCTCCACGGGGTCCTGTCGAGGGTCCCTGGGGACAGAGTCTGGGGCAGACCCCAAGTGTGTGGGATCCTCTCTTCCTCCCTTTCCTCAGCTTGCCACCCCCCGGGCCCTTGGGGCCTCAGCGAAGTTCTTTGGCTTCCAGGCCGGGCTCTGTTCTCTCTCAGCCTCAGCCTCCATCCAAGTCCCTCAGCCTTCCGAGATGTCCCTCCGTCTCTTCCATCCTTTCCAGGCTCAGGGGGAAGGTGAGGAAGGAAGCCTGTCCACGTGGAGTGTTAGGTGCCGCGAGACGTCCGGTCAGCAAGGTGCGGGAAACCCGTGGGTGGCTGGGTCTGGAGCTCAGAGGAAAGCCCTACGTGGGACCCCAGGATGGTGGTGTGGAGGGAGTCATCATGGAGGCAGGAGCGGTGAAGGGCTGGGATGAGCCTGAGGACCCTCATGGCTGCACTCCATCTTAGCCAAAAGGCCGAGAAGCGATAAGGACCCTCATGGTTGAAGGGGTGGGAAGGGGTGGAGGAGCCCCGCACGGGAGACAGGACAAGAGTGGGAGTAGGAAGGCGCGGAGGACAGGGTTGGTGGGTGCAAGGGGAGATTGTTCTAGAAGGATGAGAATTAGATGCTGCAGAGAGAATTAGTACAAGGAGTGGAATGCTCCCTGGGTTTGGCAACATGGCGGTGATTGATTAGCGCCCTAAGTTTCGGTGGGTGGCGAAGCCACACTGGAAGGAGCTGGGGAGCAAGTGGGAGGCCAGGAAATGGGGTCGGAGAGCTCCGGGGCTTGGAGGAGGAGCTTAGCGGAGAGGGGAGGAGAGTGAGTAGATGCCCCATCCTCCCTCCTGTCCTTCTTTCTTTGCCTGCTCGGAGCCACCCCCACTCCTGTCTGTCTGTCTGTCTTCTGCCTCCCTCCTCTTTTTCTTCCAGGAAACTGTGTTTCTTTCCCCCACCCTTCCCTCTCCTGAGCTCTTTTTCTGGATCCCCCTTGCTTTTGGCCCTCTCTCCCCTCGGATACCCACATCCAGGCCCAGCCGGCACCCCGTTCTCTTCTAGAACGTGCCCTCAGCCCGGGCTCTTGAAGAGAACGCTTGATTTCTAGCCCTGGCAACTATTCTTGGGGTGAGGGGCCCAGTCCAGGAGGGGGGAAAAGGGAGGGGCAGGGGAGCCAGGGAAGGGGCTGGAGCGTGAGCCACCAGTGACATCAGGACTCCCGAGGCCCACTCCGGCCACCCCTACCAGGTCTCCTCCAGGTCCCAGATGAGCATAGTGTGCTGAGTGGGCTCTCGCCTCGCTCCGTGGTGAACTCAAGTGAGGAGTCAATGCCCATCTTCCCTGCTGGAGCGCGAGCTCCCGGGAGAGGGACCTGGCAGGGGCTCCGCCCCATCTCTCGCCCTCACCTGGTCTGGGGGCAGAGAAGGTTCTTGTCAGAGGTTGGGTGAGCCAAGGAACTGAATGACTTTTTACTCCTTTCTGGTCTGGTTCCTTTCTGTCCTGGTGTTAGCCCCATTCTCTTTCCCCACTTCCTTCCTGATTACTGTTCTTTTATTCCCCCCACCCCCCCACCCCCATTTCTCCTGGTCACAGATTTTCCTTCCTTTCCTTAGATCTTTTCCTTCCCGTGTTCTTTCTCTCCTCTGCGTCTGGCCGCCCCGTTGTCCCTTCACCCCACCCCCGCCCCCACAAGGACGCCTCAGCCACTGGTTCCTCCTGGCAAACCTGGGATTCTGGAGTTTCTGGGGTGGGGGTTGAGTGAGGGGGGGGTGGGGGGGATCCCAGTTTATTCACTTGTTCCAGCCCTGGGCAAGGCACCCCTTTGGACAGAGCGTGGCTTGGGCACAGAAAGGATCCAGAATTACTCATTCAACAACACTTACATGTCAGGCACTTTGCACCGGGGTCTGGCCCGTCGGTGCCTGCCCTCACGGAACTTAATCTGGTAGAGACAGACGCGGATGAAATCACACAAATAAATAAACACGCGATGGCAGCTATCAAGGTCTTGAAGGAAAGGAGCCCAGAGCTCTGAGTGGCAGGCATCCCAGGGAGTCATCCCTGGACCTGGGGGCCCAGTAAGCCTTCCCTGGATAGGCTGGCAGACGAGTGGGGAGACCTTAGGTAAGGGGTAGGTGACAGCGTGGGGGTTTGCAGTAAGAGTCACCACATATGCGCAGGCTCTGGGGCAGGAGGGAGCATGGCAAGTGCTAGATGTCCAGGGAGCCCAGAGAAGGCCATTGTGGCTGGGGCACAGGCAGCCAAGGCCGGCAGGCCGAAGAAGCCACATCAGGGGGTTTAGCCTTGTCCCTTAACGGCCAGGGAACCCGTTAGAGGGTCTGAAGCGGGGAGGGGCGCAATCAGGTCTGTGTTCGTAGGAGACCGCCGTAGTCACTCGGTGCAGCGGGTGCAGACAGGAGGGCTGCGGTACAAGTCGGCTGTGGCAGGTGCCCAAGTGAGAGAGGAGGAGAGCCTGGACCAGGTTGAGGGGGGGTAGAACCAAAGAAAAGCATGGCTTCAAGAGGGAGGGTTTACAGGTGGATGTGGGAGTGTGGTGGTGAGAAGCAGTCATCCTATGACTCCTGCCCTTCTGACTGACGGACTGGATGGTGCGATACCCTGGAAAGGAGGAGATTGGGCGAGGGCCCCGTGCACGGAAGGACATCCTGAGTTCAGTGCCCACTGCAAATACTCCAGTCAATTCTGTTCAGTGGAGGGTTACTGCGGACCTCCTGGGGCCAGCTCCTGTCCTTAGAGAATGGGGAGCCAGTTTGGGGAATAAAAGAAAGCTGGAAACGTCTCTCGCCCAGGGCAGCACTGGCTGTGTGATTCTGTGTCAGGCTCTCCATCTCTCTGATCCTTATGTCCCCAGTGTGTGAAACGGGGCCGTGGGAGGCCACCTTGCTGGCCCTATGTCATGCTCAGTAAATGGAAGCCTCCAGAGAGAGGCAAAGGTGACGAGAACGCCAACTGGAGATAAGGCAGGTTTCAGAGAGGAGTTGCTTTTGAGCCGAGCCTTGGAGGTGGGTGACAGGGTTTGAATGCAGGGCTGGAATGGGAGGGAGGGCGTCACCAACCTGGGAAACCTCCCCTGACTCCAACAGAGAGAGAGAGAGAGAGAGAGAGAGAGAGAGAGAGAGAGAGAGAGGTGGTGGGGAAAAGGCCTTGGGCAGAGGAAGCATGGAATATACAGCTGGAAAATTAGGCTGGGGCCAACTTCTAGAGGCCTGGAGTTCTAGCACAAGAATTTCAAATCTATTTGGGGGCCAGAGAGCCAGTGACTGCTTTTGAGTAGGGTTTGGTCGTAAGCCTTTTGCCAAAGGGCTTGCCCAGAAAACCTATCCCTTGGTAGCCGCAGAATTCAAGTTTGAAGTCTGGAGCCCCTGGAGAAGGGGGGAAAATGCGAGGAGAGTGGGTGGGACTTATAGGTCTCAGACCATCAAGGAAACGCCACTTGGGAGCGCGCAAAGAGGTAGACCAGATGACTCCTCTGAAGTCGGTTTCTACTAGATTCTAGAGCTTCCTGTTCTTGCAAAGTGGGAATATGATACAACAGATGTTCAGGTGGAATGAACTCATTCCACCTCTGGACTCCTTCTGCCCTGCTCTCTCCTCCTTGCACGGATGAGAAAACCAAGGCTCAGAGTAGGGAACTGACCTGCTTAAGGTCACACGGCTGAGATTGAGGGGTCAGGGGTAAGATCCCTGCTCCACCTCAAGATCCTGAGCGGTGAGGGCCGCTGGGGGGCTGGAGGGGCCAGGGAAGCAACTGGGGATGGGGGGGGAGGGCGGTCAAGAGGCACAAGGATCCCACATGATACTCATCCAGGCCTGGGGGGACAGGGCAAGAGAGCTGCTCCCCAACTCTCAGCTGAGCCGTGTGGCCAGAGGGGGAAGGGAGCCCGGTGGGCAGGGTGGAACTGCCACATGGAAGAGGCTTGATGGGAACCATCTGGCCTGGCTGGAGTGTGGGCTGCAGGGAGAGGAGGAGCAGGAGCCGGGAGACAGGCCATGGTGGGCGGGTGGATGGCGGGTTGGGGCTGGGAGTGGCCGGCCCGGAGGCCCCTACCTTCCAGACTGCTGCAGCCCAGATGCCTTCACAGCCACAGCCTGGCCCATCCAACCCGCTGACCTCATTCCCAGCTCCCCTCCCTCGCAGGCCCCCCTCTGCCTGCCCCGTAGACCGATGGCCTTCCGCCCCCCCCGGGGGGGGGGGGGGGGGGCCGGCAAGGAGGAACTGAACAGGGGCACCCTGAGCCCAGAGCTCTGCCAGGTCAGGCAGACCTGGGAGGGGGCAGTTGCGTTCCCCGTACCCCCTGGACCGCTCTGGGCCTCAGTTTCCCCTCTCCAAAGATGAGACCGAGCAAATGGAAGGGGCTGGGGCCCCTGGTGGGGCACGGCAGCGAAGAAAGTTGGGGTGGGTAAGAACTAAGGCGGGGGGGGGGCGCTCTGTGGAGACCATCAAAGCCACCCCCCTGCCTCCTTAGGGCAGGAGGGTGTGATTTTCAGTCCCAGGAAGGGGTAGGGGCGACTGGTTTCCTCTTCTCAAGCCATTCTCCAGAAAGGGCGTTCCCTGGAGGTGGGGGACGGGCGTCTCCTATAGCGCCCAGCCTTCCTTGTTTGTTGCCGCTGCCCTGGGAGAGACACATCGTCCCCTCTTCCCTAAGGCACCTCTCAGTGACTGTCCCCGAGCCTCTCTTGGGTTCTGCTTCTCGACCTTCCGCCTTCCCCTCCCCCCCACCCCCTGCTGGGCCCTGGGTCTTCTCAGGCTGCCCCCCGCTGAACGGAGGCTGCCCTGCCGCCTGGAGAGGCGTTCCGGGCCCGTGAGTCATCGGGAATGTCTGCTCTGGTTGCAGTTTCCCTCCTCTGGCCGTGGACCCTCTCTCCCCTCCTCCCCCAATCTAAGGGCCGAGGGCGCTCCTCCCTTAGGGCCGAGGCAGGGGGCTCAGGGAGGAGGAGCAGGGAAGCCATATGCCAGACCAGGGTGAGGCCCTGCTGGGCGATTCCATTTCGCCCCTCACCGCTAGAACGTTCTGTCCTTTTCTCCCATTTCCCAGGTGGGGACACCGAGGAGGACCAGGTAGGGGAGGCCGGCACCTTGGAGGGCTCAGGCTCCTCTCCGCCCCCCTCCATCTTAGGGCTCAGCTTTGCCAGGCTGGGGATGTGCCCAGACGGCTTTCTGAAGGGTCCTCCCCACCTTCGAGGCCGGGTCTGGCAGGAAAGCTGGAGAGAGGCTGCAGCTACTGTCACGGGCTCCAAGGATGACACATCCCTGCTGGGGTGGGGAGTCCACGTCTGCAGGAACGTGGGAGGCTGGATGCCTGGCCCCTTCCCACGGGGGCCCTGCACCCTGCAAGGCTGCTTCCCCCACCTCCTCTGGGGCATCCCTGGGGGGTGGTCTCCTCCTCCAGCCTGAGGAAGTAGCTGGGGGCTGGAGGGGAGACCGAGGGCAAGGGCAGGAGTTAGGAAGACTTCCCAATCCTCTCCCCACCCCCCCGAAACGAAACGTGTGTTCTCAGCCCCCTTCCTCCTCATCTTCCCACCCCCAGCCCGGGGATTAGTTGTCTAGAGACCAAAGGTCTGGTACCCGACTTGCCCAGCGACTGGGCGTTTCATTCCTCAGCCTGTTCGTCCCTCTGCACAACAGGAGTCTGGTCAGAAAATGTCCCTGCTGGTGGCGTGGGTCTACGATTCTGCCCCTTCCCGGTCAGACGGACAGACAGCGGGGCACAGACACAGGTACTGTGTCACACACATCCGCTCACGCGCTCAGGCAAACACCCTTCACGGGCTCGTGAGCCTCTGCCTGCTCCGGTCACAGCGGCCCCCTCCCCCCCACATTTTCCATCTCCCTCTCTCTGACAGCCCCTCATTTCTCCTCCCATCCCTATCACCCCCACCCCCTCCCCTTTACATGCTCCCACTCCTGAGGTCACGGGCAGGGCAAGGGCAGAAAGGAACAGTGGGAAGGGAGACCTGACCCTCAGAGGGTGAGACCTCCGTCCCTGCCAAGGGCGATTCCCACCGCCCCCTCAGGTCACTTGCCTCTTTGGGAGGTTCTGGGTGGGAAGGGGGCCTGGGAGGGGGAGGAATAGAGCACAGAGGAGCCTGCCCTGTCCCACCCGGCCGGGGACCTGCAGAAGCGTGTCCCCCAGCTTCTCTTTCCAGAAACTCACTCACATTCACTTTCAAAACTATCTGTCCCACCGACATCCTGGGCCTCCTGTAAGTGTGATTATTTTAGCAGATTGCGCTGGCTGCTTTGCCTCAGGCTGCACCCTTCTAGGAACTTCTGCCTACGAGAAACTGGTCAGAACTCAGAAAGGGCTGTTCCAGCGGATGAGCTATCTGTTTGGCCAGGAGAGACATGGGAACTGGGCAGCGGAACGCACCCCCACAGACCCAGTCCCGCTCAGGAATAACCACAAACATCTGTACCAGGCTCTGCCCTGAGCACTTTGCGCGCTTGAACTGTGTACTCCTCACAGAGCCCCCTGAGGGGGGCGCTGTTGCTGTCTCCAATTTCAGCCGAGGAAAGGAAGCGCAGGGAGGTTAAGTCAGTTGCCTGGGGTCACAAAGCTAGGAAGTGGCCGAGCGGGGATTCAAACCCAGGCAGCCTGGCTCCGCGGGCTTAAGCGCCACTGGACGGGTCCAAGAGACCCAGGATGGATGCCAAGGGATATCCTCCTCCGTTTCCTGAAGATCTGGCCCATTGCGCAAACGGCACACTCCATTTGCGCGCACGCATGGGAAGGCTCACAGTGTCAGGCGGCCGGAAGCGAACCGCAGCACCGTGGCGGCCGGAGAGCTCTTGAGAAGGGCCGTTGGCTGACGGCACCTCACGCATCATCTCATCTCATCCTCACGACAGCTCTGGGAGGTCAGTCTTGGCACGTCTCTGGTACAGATGGAGAACCTGAGACCCGGGGGGATCAAGGCGGGGCCCCAGGATGCTCTTCTTAGAGCTGAGGCAGGCCCCAGGTGCCCCGACAGCTGGATCAGGCTTCGTTCCATGGTCT
>NW_024412420.1:10639222-10710964 GCF_014898765.1 Herpailurus yagouaroundi | reverse complement strand
GGAAGAGAAGCCCCTTGCTAGGGACCCTCGCCCTCCCCTCCCCCCCCAGCCAAGAGGTGGTGAATCTGTGACTAGATCCCATGCCTGCCTGGCCACAGACCGAGCGCTCTTCCCACTGCATAACCTCACCGCCATCCTCGCTGCGTTCCAACCCACGAGCACCCTTGCCCACACCGCTTCCACACTGAACACATATGCATGTGACACAGGCAGGAAACCATACCCGTGAGGCACCCCCAGGTGTTTGGTGTTTTCTGTATGCCAGGCACTGTCCTAAGGGCCACAGTAGCTCACCGAACGGCCACAACGATCCTACAAGGCCGGGTTTTTTGTTAACATCCTTATCCTTGCTTTACAGAGGAGGAAACCGAGGCTCAGAGAGATCCAGGAACATGCTCGAGGTCACACAGCCAGGAAGTCGTGAAGCTGAGATTTGAACCCAGGCTCTCACCACCGTGCCATCACCCATTCTTTAATATTGACCGGGCAGTACTCGTTCGGCCAGTCAGGAGCCACTGCTGACCGCCCCGTCGTGCCCAGCACTGGGCCAGGCTCTGAGCACACCCAGAGGAGCAAGGCACAGGTCCTCCCTGCCTCCTCCACCTGCCCCTGCCCCGCACCGCACAGTGGACGGGGGCTGTGCCCGCACTCACTCGCTTCCCTTCCCAGGGAGCCTCCTCCCCAGCCAGCTAGGACACGTGGATTTTGGCTCTAGCTTGCATTTGATACCTAGTGAGGGAAAACACTGGGGCAGTGCCAGAGGCTGAGAGAGCCTGGAGGCAGGCGGATGCAAATGGGGTAGGCCAGCGGGGGGCCATGGCTGGGTCGGCTGGAGGCCGAGGCCTGGGGGGGGGGGCGGGGGACAGGGGCGCGGGCTCTCTGCCTGTCCCTCCCATCGGACAGCAGGCTCCCAGAGGCAGGAACTATGGTCTCCTCATTCAGACTGAGATTCCCTGAGAGCAGGGACTGTGTTGTCCCCACCACATTGGGGTCCCTTGAGATAATAACCCTGGCTTTTTCCATCAGACTGGGGGCATGGCCTGCGTCTCCTCCTTTGTCTGACTTCTCCTGGCCTTAGCTTGGGCCCCTAAGCAAGGATGAAGAGACCGAGGCACAAACCAGCCTCTCGGTCTCCCTTCAAAGCCTGTTCGAACTTTAATGTTTCAATAGTTTCATCCACCCCAGTGAGCCCAACTTCAGTTCCCTCCTTTCCAGATGGGCCCTTACGTTCCTGGAGAAGCTGGAGATAAGGAAAGACAGGAATATGGACATCCAACATTCCACAGAGAAATCTGTGGGCAGGAAACTTACCCAATCCTGACATCCCAATCCCACCTAAGATCCAAGCTTGGCCTCCTCCTGGAAGCCTTCCTAGATCAGCAAAGCCCATCTGTCTTTTCATTTCTGGAAATATTTGGAACTCATCTGTCCGATGGGCTCCTAATGCGATTTTTTCCAGAAGAGTGTGTTTATTCTGGAACAATTTTAGATTTACAGAAAAGTTGCAAAGGAAATACAGAAAAGTCCCATTTATCCCTCACGCAGTTCTCCCCAGCATTCACAGACTACATCACCACGGTGCATTTGCCAAAATGAAGAAGTCAATATTGATTTGTTACTATTAATTAATCTCCAGAGTTTACTTGGGTTTCACTAGTTTTTCTGCCCGTGTCCCTTTTCTGTTCCAGGATCCCATCAGGGACGTCACATTGTATCTGGTTGTCATGCCTCCTTGGTCCTCTCTGGTTTATGATGGTTTCCCAGTATTTCCTTATGTCTCGTCGCCTTGATATCTTGAGGAGTCCTGGTTAGGTATTCTGCAAAATTTCCTCGTGTTATTCTCCAGCAGCAAAAGACTTTCCACAAACAAAACTTTGTGCAGAGAGCCCTAGTGTATCAGCAGATGACAATGGAGCTGTCCTGGTCACAGCAGTGATGGCAAGGGGCGCGGGATGAACCTGAACCTGAATCTCCATGCGGTCCCCTGAGAAGTCTGAGAGACCCTCGAGGTGCCGTGGAACCCAGTTTGAAAACTGTTTTTTTTTTTTAATTTATTTATTTATTTTGAGAGAGAGAGAGAGAGAGAGAGAGCACAAGCAGGGGAGGGGCAGAGAGAGAAGGAGAGAGAAAATCCCAAGCAGGCTCTACACTATCAGCACAGAGCCCCATGTGGGGCTTGAACCCACAAACCTGTGAGATCATGACCTGAGCTGAAACCAAGAGTTGGGCGTTTAATGGACTGAGCCACCCAGGTGCCCCCTGAAAACTGTTAATTGAGCCCAAGCTCTGCTCGGTCCATGCTTTTTTTCTGTAAGACCGGAGACAGGTAATTATAGATTCAGGCTCACATACTTCTGGTGACAGGGCTGTCGCTATTTTTCAAAGAAGCTCTGATGGCCGGAGGGGTCTTTGAAATCTGCCTTTCCCCAACCTGTGCCATAGGCACTCCTGGGATGTGCGTCCAGGCACCCACCGCAGGACTGAGACACCCATTTCCCAAGCGGATGGCAATGTGGGAGCCGCGGACTCCCCAGCCCTCTCCCAGGATCACTGTCCGCCAAAGGGATTGCCTTGGCCACAGATCATGCTTCCTCCTCGGAGGCAGTCATCCTATGACTGGTTGATGTGCGGGTACAAATGCCCAAACCCTGGTCTCCAGGGGGGACAACTCCGAAGGGCCATCTCAGCTCCAGAACTCTTCGTGGGATCGGTGGAGGCGCCCGTGATGAATGTGTATTGCAGTTAAAGATCTCTCTCTGTCGAGTCCTGACTGATTCACTCCCCAACAAATTCCTGCACCCAAATCTCCATTTCAGAGTCCGTTTCCCAGGGGCTTGTCCTAAGACAGTTGGTGGCCAGGAGTGGTCCAAGGAAGCGGACTTTATTTATTTATTTTTTTTAAGTGATCTCCAAACCCAGTGTGGGGCTCGAACTCGCAGCCCCGAGATCCAGAGTCACAGGCTCTACAGGCACCTCAGGAAACAGACTCTCTCACAGGATTTGGGACCTGGATCACCTGCGGGCCGACTTCACGCCGAGTGCAGTGGAAATGCTAGAATTGCCAGAGCAGACAGGAAAGGATCAAAAGGCGCAGAGAAGTGGGCTTGCTAGGGTGGATGTGTCACGCAAAACCAGAAAGTCACCAGACAGCTCCTGTCGGACGATGGCAATGGACGCCACCAAGTGCTAGTCTCATTGCCGCCTCTGGGCCAGGTGGGATGGCTTTACCAAACTGGGTGAACACACTGCGGGCGTATGGTACATGGCCATTGGTCCCACAAGTGCATTCTTTTTTCCTCCCTATCAAGAGGAGCGGGAACAATTTGCATTCACTTGGGCTGGATTGCAGCACGCCTTTGAGGTCTTGTCTCCGGGTATATTTCACTCCCACTCTCTGTCATAACATAGCCTGAGGGGACCTGGATCATCTGGACTGTCTACAGAGTATCAGTTTGATCGGCTATTTTGGACGACCTACACTTAACATCATGTGTACAAAAAATTTCTTTAACGTTTATTTATTATTGAGAGACGGAGAGACGGAGAGACACAGAGCGTGCGCAGGGGAGGGGGAGGGAGAGGGGGAGACACAGAATCCGAAGCAGGCTCCGGGCTCCGGAGAGCAGAGCCTGACGCGGGGCTCGAACTCACGAACTGTGAGATCATGACCTGCACTGAAGTCAGACGCTTAACCCACTGAGCCACCCAGGCACCCCCGCAAGTAAGTACATTTAGTAGGGCTTTGCTAGCGCTGGAGAAAACGCAGTCTACACTTGGGAAGATGGCTCTGACCCATTTACAGGTAGTGTGAGAGGCTGCCAGATTTGGGTGAGACCCAGAGCAGGAAAGAGCCCTGTGACAGTTCCGGGTGTGGCCACTTGGACCGTAAGACCCGCAGACCCTATGGTATCGTCATACCATATCTGTGGCGTCAGAAAGGATTTTGACACCCCAATAGGAGGACCACGATGTAGACCCCTGGGGTTCTGGAGAAAGACTGTCTGCGTTGGAGAATTAGGCACTGTTGGAAAAACAGCTTCTTGTGGGCCCTATAGAAGGGCCCTGGCAGAGGCCGAGTACCTAAAGCCGGGACATCGGGTGACCACGTGGCTGGAGTTGCCCACGACGAGCTGGGTTCTGACAGGCCCTTCATGTTTGCACGAGTCTCCTTCAATCTGAGCTGCCCGGATTTCCGGTCATTACATTGTCCTAGATCTCTCTTGGGTGGCCGCTTATGTGTCTATCAGCGTTCCTCCCACGTAACGTGTCGCCTGGCCAAAAACACTCATTTCCAGCCAGAGGTGGCCAGACAGCAGTGTAACAGGACACCACCCCCCCTCCCCCCCGCCCCGTCCCCTATGTCATGACTCAGACGGTAGGTAGGCTTGTTGGCTACAGAAATTTTCCTAAAGTGTGGTCCATGGACCCCTGGGGCTCCCTCAAGCTCAGGTGTTGGAGATTTTCAAGGAAAAAAGGAGGGACTTCTTTGACTCCTAACATTCAAATGCAAAACTCGGGGCGCCTGGGTGGCTCAGGCGGTTAAGCGGCCGACTTCGGCTCAGGTCATGATCTCGCGGTCCGTGAGTTCGAGCCCCGCGTCAAGCTCTGTGCTGACAGCTCGGAGCCTGGAGCCTGTTTCAGATTCTGTGTCTCCCTCTCTCTCTGACCCTCCCCCGTTCATGCTCTGTCTCTCTGTCTCAAAAATAAATAAACGTTAAAAAAAAATTTAAAAAAAAATGCAAAACTCATTAAGATTTTCACCGCGATCCCATTATGCCCTTCGTTAACTGTCACATTATTCCACACCGCGCACGCACTACCGGGTTTGGATTTGGTTGATCCATCTCGGCAGTTTGTGTCAGGCGATATATCTTCATGTCATTTATGGGTTTTGGTGATTCGTTTTGTGATGTGTAATATCCTTAACTCAAGTAAGTCAATGGTTCAAAAGTGGCTCATTAAAAGCTTGAGAAGGAGCGATGGAAATCGTAATCCAAATACTACAGCAGAGAACCGGGTTGTAAGAGTAGATCGCGAACAAAAATCTGGTTTTAAAAAATGTAAATGTCCAAGAACTGGGACACGTGTGACGATTTCCCACAGGCAGCTGAGAAAGAAAAGTGTAAATAGCGAGCACGATATCGAATATCCAACCCTGGGCTTCACTAGACTTGCTAACTGGCCCATCTTAATCCCCAGAGCGTTGTGTGTTATGAAACTTTGTCAAATAGTGGCATAAAGCCATCAAGCCTTTAACATCATTTTCAAACAAAGTACAGTGACCTTTCTGGTAAACCATTAGAGCCCTTTTTTTTTTTTTTTCTTTTCAGAACAAGAGTAAAATAAGCTTTCCAGGACAAAATGGACGGATTTTCCCCCCACCAAAGGCAAGAAGAAAAACAAAACTACACAGGCAGCATTTAAAATTGCACGCCTCTTAGTCAAACGCAGATCCCCGTAAGACTCTCTGAGAAGCTTGTAAAAGAACTGTTTATTCACGACACGCATTTTTCTCTGAGAGAATGCAGAAGTGGCTTTTGGCAAACTTCCTTGATGGAAAGACAGCGTTGGATGTCACATCGTACCAGAGGCGTGCATTATGAGAAAATGATTGGGTTTTGATGAGCCCGGCCGTCTTACGCTCTTCCTTAGAAGTCGGACCCTTGTGCTGCTCTAAGGTTAGGTTTGGACTGTCACAAGGGAACCTGTCACCATCTGAGCAAGCTGTTTAAGATCTTAGAACTGGGAACCGGTCTTGGGCGTCTGCGTCTGACTCAGCTCAGGTCATGATCCCAGAGTGGGGTCGATCCCTACAGCAGGAGCCTGCTTAAGATTTTCTCTCTCTCTCTCTCTCTCTCTCTCCATCCCTCTTCCCTGTTCAATCTCTTTCTCTCTCAAGTTAAAAAAAAAAAAAAAAAGGACCTTAGAACCGGTCTCAAGCGGCATGATCAGTGACTTAAAGAGATGGTTTTATCTCGTCTCTCTTTTCATCCGGGCCTGTGTGTGTGAAATTGTTATACATTTTTTTTAAAACGTTTCTTTCTTTATTTAGACAGAGAAAGCACGAGCAGGGGAGGGGTAGAGGGAAAGGGAGAGAGAATCCCAAGCAGGCTCCACCCTGTCAGCACAGAGCCCAGCCCCAGGGCTCAGTCTCACCAACTGTGAGATCACGACCTGAGCTGAAATCAAGAGTCCGTCCCTTGGGGCGATTGGGTGGCCCAGTTGGTGAAGCGTCTGACTCTGGGTTTCGTGATCTCATGGCTTTCGTGGTTTCGTGAGTTCGAGCCCCACTCTGGGCTCTGAGCTGACCGTGCAGACCCTGCTTGGGATTCTCTCTCTCCCTCTCTCCCTGCCCTTCCCCTGCTCATGATGTCTCTGTCTCTCTCAAAATAAATAAATAAACTTAAAAAAAAAAAAAGAGTCGGTCGCTTAACCGACCGAGCCACCCAGGTACCCCTGTGAAATCGCTTTAAATCAATGATGCACAGGGGTGCTTGGCTGGCTCAGTCGGAAGGGTGGGAGGATCCTGATCTTGTGCCTGAAAGCCGATTCCCATCTGCTTCCTGATCTTTCTCTCACATTTGGGCAATGCCAGCTATGCCAGCTATTGCCCCCCCCCCCAATATTCCTTGTCCCCATTCTCTGTCAATTTTTTAGCAGGCTACATGACCACTCAGAACAAAAACTACACTTCCCATCCTCCTTTTCAGCTAGATGCAGTCATGTGACAGTGTTCTGGCCAATGGGACGTGAGCTGAAGGGGGACTTGCAGGTCTTTAGAGGGAGTGGGCGTGCCTTCCCACTCCATTTTCCTTCAACTCCTGCTTGGAATCTCAAGTCACTGGCGAGCCACCTTGGAGCATGCCAGTGAGGGCAAGACCCAAGGGTAGCGGAACAAGAACATAGAAGGAGCCTGTATCTCTGGACAAACCAATGGGGAAGAATCACCTCTCCACTCCTAGACACCTCTCTTCCACCCTGAAGTAGGCTAGCTTTGGAGAAAAAGGTTCCCACAAGTTGTGAAAAAGAATGATGACTTAAAATCATTTTGTGTCCTTGATAGTGCCACGTAAGACCACTTCTAGGCTCTGAAGTGTCTTAGCTCAGTTTCTTCAAACCAAACTGCCTTGTGACTGCTCCTCCATGGAGGCTGGTTCTCAACACTTGGCGATTTTTTGTTTCTGAGCACGGGAACGGAATCATTGACATGTTATTAAGATTAATGTAAACCCACATCCAAATATTACATCAGAACCTAAAGAATTCAACCAAAGAGAGGATTAAATACCTCGTTTGCCACACGCACTCTCTCCCAAGGGGAAATAGTCAGTCTTCTAACTTTCGGAAGCTTTGTACCTGTTGACCTAGTGTCCAGAAGAGTGGAAAGTAGCCTGCAGGGAGAGACAGCTCTGTGATTTCTGGATTCTTGTTTGGTCTGAAGCCACAACCGTCTGACGGCCACCAAACGTTTGCTGCCATTTCTAATGACCTGTCATTGTGGTTTGGGATTTTCTAACTTAGCACAGATAAGGAGTCAGAAAAGAAGCTGACAGGATGCGAAAACCCTCGTGGCGTCCTACGGTCACAGGGCAAAGATACCACCGGTGCAGATTTTCAGAAGGTACCCCCCCCTCTCTCCTGATACAAAACAATTACCTTTGGTACGACTTCCCCCGAGTTGCACTTTTATCATGTTAGAAACACAAGGTTCTCTTAAAATTTGTTTAAGCTCGGGGGTCGGTGTGTGCACTCCATGCCCGTTAAGGGATTGCCAGTGTCAGAGTGTGAGAAACATTCTTCCCTGACTGCCAGCACATTCCACCGCAGATAAAGAAATCCCTACAGTGAATCCGGGGAGGCCCCGGGGACCTAGGGGCCTGCTTGTCCGGTGCAGGCCCACGTGCCGGCTGCACCGACCCTCTCACAGCCCCTCCCCGTGGGTCAGCAGCTCCGGCTCACCCAACATCCTATCTACTCCACTCTGAGTCCAGTGTGGACGGTGACCCAGAAGCCCCAGGGAGCTGCCCCTGCACATCCACCCCGCTTGGGGGGGAGGACTAGGACAATAACCCAAGACTTTTGATGCCCCCCAAAAGGCTCTTTCCTGCAAAACAACCTAAACTATAGACGAACGATGGCTACGGTTTACTTAGGACTTAGTACCAGCCCCCTTCCTTGGGTTGCCTTTAGGATACACCGATCATTGTCCCCGCTTTACAGATGAAGAAACTGAGGCTCGGAGAGGTGGAGAAACGTGCCCTCGGTTGCCTTGCTGGGGAACGGCAGCATCAGTCTTGAACTGGGCAGGCTTTTAACACCCCTCCCCTCAGACTGCCTTCTCTTGGGATCCAGGTTCTTCTCCCCCTAAAATCTTGATCCCGGGGCTCAGATCTGCACGGCCCGTGGCCCTCTGCGAATCCCCCCAACAGCTTCCTATTCCTCCCCCTGCCCCGGCCTTGATCCTGTCCAGCCCCTTCTCCAAAAGGCCTAGGTGGCCTTCTGGGCACGTGCCTGCTCATTCCTCTGTGCTCTGGGGGGGGGGGGCCCCCCCCCGCTCCGGGGCGCTGGTCTCCCAGCCTGGGCAGGACCCTAGCCCTGCCTCCCACGGGTCTGGCCTCCCCAGCTCCAGCGCCTCCAGCTCCAGACTCGAAACGTGCAGGGGCCCCTGGGCGTTGCCCGCCGGCCTGGATACCACCCCCTTCTCCGTCCAGCCCGGTTGGATCCCACCCCGCCAGTGTCCCCCAGCCAGGATTCCCTCTGCCTGCTTCCCGCCCAACTGGATTCCCCCTGCCTGGATCCCACTGCCCGGGTCCCCCGCTCCCCCTCCTCCAACCCACCGCCTGCATCCTGCCTGCCTGGATCCCCCAGCCCGCCCTTCCTGGGCCCCGGGGGCCCAGCTCGTGGGGCTCCCCCGCGGACCCCCGCACCCTCTGGGGGACCGGCCTCCTCCCAGTGAGCTCCCTATGACCCCACCGGCTTTCCTTGGTTTGAATCTTGTGCCTAGAAGGCCCCCATGGCTCATTCTCTCTCTCTCTCTCTCTCTCATACACACACACACACACACACACACACACACACACACACACACAGGCTTCCACCACTGTCACCTCTCTTGCCCAGTCACTTCTGTAGACTCGTTTTCCTCGGTGTCTCTAGAATCCGGTGGCTATCCTGCCCATCCCCAGGTCCCTTGTGCCCTACCTGCATTTCGGAAACACGCACCCACCAGTCCCCAGGCCGGCACACAGGGCTCCAGCCCTCAGGGTGAGGTCCAGGAGCCTAGCACCGCAGGGGCCCCCTTAACCTTGCCCACACCTCCCCCCCCCCCCCAGCGCTTTGAGGCCTTCTTGCCACTGCCCCTCCTGTGCCTGGAGCACCCCCTTGTCACCTGCTGGACTCCCCACCCTTTCGGGACTCGACCTGGCTACCGCCTCTGGGGGACGCCATCCCTGACCTGCCCCCATAGGCTTCTCCCACGGGACCCACACCTCCCCTCGAGAGCCCACACCTCGCGTGGCTGCTTGGCCTCTCCCATCCCATCTTCCAGCCCCGCAGCTCTGGGAGGACTGGAGCGGTCTGTCATGTTCACCCTGGCTCCCAGCACGGGGCCTAGCTCGTGGTGACTGCTCAGCGAATCTGGAAGGAGCAGGACAGTGGAGCTCTCGAGAGCTTGGGCTCATTCCAGTGCCACCCCAGCCCCTCCTTTTCCAGCGGCGTGGCTCAGTTTCCTCGTCGCTAAAATGGGGGCAATTGACAGATCTTTGTCATAGGCTCGTTGTGAGGACTTAAAGCACTTAGAACGGTACCCGGCGTGAGTAAGCGTATGGGTCATGCATTAGGTAATATGCAATTGTTGTTAATCTTATTTGTGTGGTTGGTTTACTTTTTCTCATACGGGTCTTTCCCGTCAACCAGCAGGCTTCTCCCGCGTGGGGTCCAATCTAATCTTTTCTCAATTCCCGATTCCTCAGAGCGCTGCCCAATCAATGCATGGCCTGGAGCCACCTCGTGGGTCCCGCCCCTGGAACGGAGTGCTCTGTGAAGCTTCCCTACCCTGCCCCAATCAGCATCCTGACCCCTGAGAGTATTCCCATCTCACGCCCCTCTCTGTGAAAGCCTGACCCCCCCCCCCAACTCAAGGGCATTCCCAGAATCCAACGGGAGAGCTTCTATCTGCAATCACACGTCCCATATCAGGGTAGAGGAGCCCTCCCTCAGCCCCAGTTCAGAAATTCCAAAGTTCGGAGAGCTCTAGAGAGAGCCGTGGGCTTAGAGAGGTGAGCCCTGTCCCCTAGTCCCGGCCCTGCCGCTGGACGTCGGTGTAACTTTGGGCAGGTTGCTTTCTCTCTCCGAGCCTTACCTTCCATACCTGTGAAATGGGAATCATCCCAGACCGGCCGCCCTCATTGGGTTCTCCTGATGGTCAATTGCACAAACCGGAGAAAAGCTACCTTGTACACGGAGGCAGTGTGGAGAAATGCGAGCCACAGTTACACAGTGGCATTGGAAGTGGGGAGCAGGACCAAATCTACAAGTGGCTCTGGTCAGGGCTATGCCAAGGGTGTGACCCCTGGGCTGTGGGCTGGGCAGCAAGCTCTTATGAGGTGGGGTTGACTGGGGATAAAGTCTTAAGCCCCCAAGCTTTGTCCAGAGTCACCCAAGGACTTCTGCTCGGCCATCGTCTCCCTACTACCTGCTCACGCCTTCTCCAGAATTACCTTCAAGTGCGCCTGAGGGCGCGGCTCCCACTGAACCCTGATGTCCAGGGGCCCTGTCATGTCTGGCTGGCGGCTCCAGTGCCCCACCCCCCTTCCTCCCCCCTGAACTCCAGCCCAGCTGGAATTCCTAACATTAGTCATGATTCTTTTAGTGCTAAGTGCCAAGAGCCTAACTCAAAGTGGCTTAAGCAGAAAATTAAAGATACTTGGCTTAGTTAACCCACAAGTCCAAGTACAGCTGGATCTATGGGCTAAAACGATACCAAGAAGACACAGTTTCTCGATCTCTTCTCTTTCTTTTTCTCTGAAATGACTCCCCCCACCGCCCCTCACACACACACCCGAACCCCTGAAACAGTCCAGCTCCATGCAGTGGTCTCAAGCAATTCTAGGTTTATTTTCTAAAAGCTAAGCAACCCCAGGAGAAAAACAGAACCTCTTTCACAATAGTGTCAGGAAAAAATCCCAGTGTTGACCTATATTGGGCTGACTGGAGCCCTTCCCTCGACCGATGACGGTGGCCAGGCGGATAAAATATGCTAGCTGACCTGGGCACTTGCCCACACCAACAACACGTGAACCAAGTGTGGGGGAGGGGAAGTCCCCCCACATAAAATCTGGATGCTGTTTCTGGAAGAAGGAGAAATGAATGCAAGGGAAGGCAGGAGCAGTAGATGTCTAAAACATTCTACCCTTTGGCTGGTAGCATATATACATGCACATACTTTTTCCATACACATAATTCTTTTTTTTTTTTAATGTTTATTTATTTCTGAGACAGAGAGAGACCGAGCATGAGCGGAGGAAGGGCAGAGAGAGAGGGAGACACAGAATCCGAAGCAGGCTCCAGGCTCCGAGCCATCAGCACAGAGCCCGATGCAGGGCTCGAACTCACAGACCGTGAGATCATGATCTGAGCCGAAGTCGGTCGCTCAACTGACTGAGCCACCCAGGCACCCCTCCATACACGTAATTCTTATAAGCTTTTTTGTCACCATTTTTCCCCCCTCTTGTTTGGAAATAATTTCAAATTCACAGAGAAGTTCCAAGAATAGCACAACGATATTTTTTTCCCCCTAGAGCGTCTGAGAATAAATTTTCAACATGATGTCCCATCACCCCCGGATAGTATAAATCCTGCAAACAGTAACGTTCTCCTAAATAACCACAAGGCAACCGCTGAAATTATAGACGCGTCATTGTACTTTATCCATATTTCCCCCATTGTCCCCATCAAGTTCTTGGTAGCAAAAAGATCCAGTCCAGGACTCTTGTAAGGCAGAATGGCTGGCTCCTCAGTCTTTCCTTAGCGATTGTAAACTTTGAGGACCATCGAAGATCATTGTAAACTCTGTAAACTTTGAAGATCATGGGCCCCGTGACTTTGGAGAGCATCCAGTTTGGGTTTGTCTGATGTTTCTTCGTGATTGGACTCAAGTTATGCGTCAGGGGCAGGAACATCACAGAAGCGTGATGCTGTGCTCTCACGACCTCTTATCGGGCAATGCATGATTTCAATTTCTCCAACGTTGAACATGTTGTCTGGCAGGTTGATCTATTGTAAAGCTATCCCTTTTCCTAGTTTAATTAATACGTTTTTGGGGCGCCTGGGTGGCGCAGTCGGTTAAGCGTCCGACTTCAGCCAGGTCACGATCTCGCGGTCCGTGAGTTCGAGCCCCACGTCGGGCTCTGGGCTGATGGCTCAGAGCCTGGAGCCTGTTTCCGATTCTGAGTCTCCCTCTCTCTCTGCCCCTCCCCCGTTCATGCTCTGTCTCTCTCTATCCCAAAAAAAAAAACAAAAAAAAAACGTTGAATTAATACGTTTTTTGTGTGTGCGTGTGGTACTTCATAAAGTGCTATGTAAACTCCCATTCCTCATCCAACTTGGACACATTAATTTTAGTATCCACGGCTGCCTCTTGGCTGAAATATTGTTATTATGATAGCTGCCAAATGGTGACTCCCTAGTTCCACCAACTCTCTGTTGTTCTGCTCAGTGGTAAAGCTTCATCTTTTCTTCATTTATTTATATCAGTATTAATATTATTATTTATTTTGATGTTCAAAGTGTCCAGATTCTGCCAGCGGGAGCCTCTTCAAGCTGGCATCTGTGTCTTTTTGATCCGTCCCTGGTGTGGACTGAATTATGTTCCCACAAAGTTCTTGTTGAATCTTTAGCTTCCAGTGTGACTGTGTTTGGAGGTGGGGCCTTTAAGGAGATACTTAAGGTCAATGCGGTCATCAAGGTGGGACCCTAACCCAATAGGACTGGTGTCCTTATAAGAGGAAGAAGAGGGGCGCCTGGGTGGCGCAGTCGGTTAAGCGTCTGACTTCAGCCAGGTCACGATCTCGCGGTCCGTGAATTCGAGCCCCGCGTCGGGCTCTGGGCTGATGGCTCGGAGCCTGGAGCCTGTTTCCGATTCTGTGTCTCCCTCTCTCTCTGCCCCTCCCCCGTTCATGCTCTGTCTCTCTCTGTCGCAAAAATAAATAAACGTTGAAAAAAAAAATTAAAAAAAAAAAAAAAAAGAGGAGGAAGAGACACCAGGATGGCCACAGGAAGGCCATGTGTGTGGACGCGACCAGACGGCTGACATCTGCAAGCCAGGAAAAAAAAGGCCCCAGGAGAAACCAAACCTACCAACACCTTGATCTTGGACTTCTAGCCTCCAGAACTGGGAGAAAATACATTTCTGTTGTTTAAGCCACCTAATTTGTGGTATTTTGTTATGGAAGCTCTAGCAAACTAAGAGTTTCTTTCAGCGATTCCCTGCTTTGTGGCACAAGATGTTCCAGGCTCATTTGTGTTTTCCCTGCCCCAGCCCTGGAGCCACGCCGTTTCTCCAAAGAGTTCTGGCTCCTTTTAGTGGAAAGTGGTACTTAGAAACCAAGGTAGATGCTAAGTGTTCATTGCTGTTGGAATGTCACTGCTCCCAAGGCTTCTCAAAGGACAGAACTAGGGAATACATACAACTACATATATTCACATCTACGTTTATTTCTCTGTTTATTTGTATACATTGAAAACTATAAAACGATACAGACACCTCCAATTCCAACCCCAAACCACAGGGTTCATTCTCATTTTCTCCTTTTTCCTACCTGTAATGTCCTTCTCCAACAACAAGAAAGCTGGTTTCCATTTTCTTTAATATAAATACTTATGTGATCTATTCCCCTGTTTGTAACAAATCTTCTCCATCTCTGCTGCCACCTCCTCCTCATGTGGATTCCATCTACTCTCTGCCTGGGCTCTGGTACCCCATTCCAGGCCACCTTCTGCATAGATGCCTTTCCTATGCCACCCAGGCTAGCTCCTCACACTTGGTCAAACCCACCCCCACTCCTTGGATGTCCTCCTTACTCTTCTCGGTCTGACACCCTACGCCTGGCCACCCTATATACATGGAATCCTTCTTGAACATACTGTGGTTGTGCCTTCCCATGCCACATGTGTCCCCACGCAGGGATGTCCTCCTTAGGTTCTAATAAACTGGATGGTTCCATGCATTGGAAAGCCACCCCTGTCTTGCTGACTTACCATTCGATCCACCCTCTCCCCAAGGTGGATGTCCTCATTGCCTTACTCTGGCTCTGATCCCTTTCTCCGGATCACTGTGGCTTCCACCACCACCACCACCATGGGCACCTACCTTGGTCTGGCCTACATAATGGCTTTAGGGTTGACTCGGTCAAGTAGAAAGGGAAAGAGAAGGGAAAGCAAAGGAAGGAAAGGAAAGGAGAGGAGAGGGGAGGGGAGGGAAGGGAAGGGGAGGGGAGGGAAGGGAAGGGGAGGGGAGGGGAGGGGAGGGGAGGAGAGGAGAGGAGAGGAGAGGAGAGGAGAGGAAAGGAAAGGAAAGGAAAGGAAAGGAAAGGAAAGGAAAGGAAAGGAAAAATGAAAGGGGAAAGACACAGGAAGAGGAATTTTAAACAACTGAGGTATACGTACTTTAAAGTGCACCAATCTTTGAGTGCCTGGGTGGTTCAGTCGGTTAAGTGTCCGACTTCTGCTCAGATCATGATCTCATGGTTCGTGAGTTCGAGCCCCACATCAGGCTCTGTGCTGACAGTGCAGCGCCTGCTTGGGATTCTCACTCTCTCCTCTCTCTCTGTCCCTCCCCTGTTAGCACTTTCTCTCTCTCTCTCTCTCTCTCTCTCTCAAAATAAATAAATAAAAACTTTTTTTTGAAGTGCACAAATCTTAAGAGTATACTTCATAAACTTCTACAAAGTAGAACATTACCAGAGCCTTAGAAGATCACTCATACACCATCCAATTATTGCCTTTCTCACGATAACTAACTTCTATCACTATGGAATAATTTTGTTTATTTCTAAACTTTATGTAAATGGAAACACATAGTATATTCTTTTGTTTGTGACTGACTTTATGTATTCAACACTATGTTTATGAGATGTATCCATGGTTTTGCGTGTAGCAGTAAATTGTGCTTTGGCATTGCTGTATAGTATTCCATTGAATGAATATACCACTATTTATCTACCCATGCCATTACCAATGGCTATTTGGATTCTTTCTAATGTGAGTAATATGGCTATTAACAAACTCGCAATACCCTTTTGGTGTGTATATATGTGCATTTCTATTCGATATGTGCTTGAGAGCAGGACTGTTGAATTATAATGAATGTGTACACTCAGCTTTAGTAGTTATTGCCAGAGTTTTCGTAAAGTGGTTGTACAAATTTACACTTCTCCCAGCAATGTGAGAGTTCCAGTGGCCATATCCTTGTCAACACTTAGTATTGTCCATCTTTTAAATTTTAGTCATTCTGGTGAATATGCAGTAGTATTTCATTGCGGTATTAACTTGCATTTCTCTGATAACTGGGGAATGTTTTTTAAAATGTATTATTAGCTATGTATATATCTTTTTTAATGAAAATGATATTGGTTTTTTCCTATTTGAAAAAAATTGAATTGTCTGGGGCACCTGGGTAGCTCAGTCGGTTGAGCATCTGACTTCGACTCAGGTCATGATCTCAGGGTTTGAGGCTCGAATCCACATCTGGCTCTGTGCTAACAGCTCAGAGCCTGGAGCCTGCTTTGGATTCTGTGCCCCCCTCTCTGTGCCCCTCCCCTTCTCATGTTCTGTCTCTCTCCTCAAAAATAAATAAGCATTTGGGGCGCCTGGGTGGCTCAGTCGGTTGGGCGGCCGACTTCGGCTCAGGTCATGATCTCACGGTCCGTGGGTTCGAGCCCCGCGTCGGGCTCTGTGCTGACGGCTCGGAGCCTGGAGCCTGTTTCGGATTCTGTGTCTCCCTCTCTCTGACCCTCCTCCATTCATGCTCTGTCTCTCTCTGTCTCAAAAATAAATACACGTTAAAAATAAATAAATAAATAAACATTTAAAAAATGTATTAAAAAATTGAATTGTCTATCTTTTTTATCTTATTTTGTGGGATAACTTTAATATATTCTCGATACAAGACCTTTGTCAGATACATATATTGAAAATATCTTTCATTCTGTGGCTTGCCTTTTCACTCAATCATGTCTGAATAAATAGAAGTCTTTGATTTTACAAAAATACAATATTATTTTTATGGTTAGTTGTGTGTTTTACTTAAGAATTCTTTGCTTAATTCTAAAATAATGAATTTATTTTCTTTTGGTATTCTCCCTCATTTTCCGCCAGAAGCTTACTTTTTCTTTTACTCTTCACATTTAGTTTTGTTAGATGTAGTTTTAAGTTTTTCCAGAGATGTATATGAACGTGGCTTAAGAGGCAAAAAATTTACAGGGCTTGGAAAGAAAAGTAGCAGTCTTGGATCCCTTCATACTTATTTCTTGCTTCCCCAAGTCCCAATTTTCATTTCAATCAGCTGGGGGGGGGGGGGTGTGTCTCTCTCTCTCTCTCTCTCTCTCTTTTAGAGAAATTGTCCTTATCTCTAAATAACAAGCTTTTGTTCCCAATTCTTGATTTTTCAGTTTGGGGCATTCTCTTTTGACTTCCCAGTGTGGAAGATGAGGGTTTAATTGCTTTTAATTCCTTGCCTGTACCACACTTAATCACCCTTCCAGTCTCACCAATCTTGCAATATGGTTACATGATAATTTTGGTTAGGCCAGTTTTCAGTGTTTACTTACCCTATTATGACTATGTAATTGTTATTTGTGTCTGAGCTGTATGGTGTACTATGGTCGCTTTTTCTTTTTCTTCCGGCGTTAATAATTATCTTTTTGTTGTTGTTGCTGGTGTTCATTTAGTTTTCTAAAAAAATTTTTTTTTCAACGTTTATTTATTTTTGCGACAGAGAGAGACAGAGCATGAACGGGGGAGGGGCAGAGAGAGAGGGAGACACAGAATCGGAAACAGGCTCCAGGCTCTGAGCCATCAGCCCAGAGCCTGACGCGGGGCTCGAACTCACGGACCGCGAGATCGTGACCTGGCTGAAGTCGGACGCTTAACCGACTGCGCCACCCAGGCGCCCCTCATTTAGTTTTCTAAATAATAACCACCATTGCAACCTTAGTTGTCCAAATCTCCCATTAAGATGTTCTGACACATCGGGTAGTCAGTTTTCTCTTCTTGTACCAATCTCTCCTGCAGACCATTGATCTACCCCCAATCCCATGGCTCTCTAGCCCCCAAGAACAGCTCTCATATTGAACTCGTCCACCTTCTTCCTTAGGGTTCCCTTTGCCTCTTTCCTATATCTGAGTCCCTCAATTTCTGAAAGCTATGTCTTCCTCTTTCTTGTCTTATTCTCCTGGTTTTAGGAGTACATTCTCCAAAAGGTTCTAGGGAAGGTATCCAAAAGGGATCTAATTCCTGCAACTTTGAACATCTGAAAATGTCTTTAATCTACCCCCGCACTTAACTGATAATTTTGTTGGGTATATAGTTCTAGGTGACAAATAGTTTTCCTTTGAATTTCAAAGGCATATTTCTAGTGTCCTTCATGTTTATATTAATGATCTATCTAGAACGGATTTTCTGTATGGTGTGAGGAAGGAATCAAAGTTTACCAGAAGGACAGTAAATTTATCCAATACCATCTATTAAAAAGATCATTCTTTCCCCATATCATAGTATTGGACCACGTAAGTGTGGGTCTGTTTCTGGACACGCCATTGTATTTTATCAATCTATTTGTCTGTAAGTTTAACTTGTATTTAACTGTTTAACTTGTATTTAACTGTTTTAATTTTTGCAGCTTTGTAATAAGTATTCCTAACAGCTAGTTTATGTCCTCCAACGTTGAGCTTCTTTGAGACCATCTTTGTTATTCTTTGTCTTTTGCATTTCCATATATATATTTACTTATTTTGAGAAAGAGAGAATGCGATCAGGAAGGGGGGAGAGAGAGAGAGGGAGAGAGAGAATCTTAAGCAGGCTCCATGCTGTCAGTGCAGAACCCGAGATGGGGCTCAAACTCACGAACTGTGAGATCATGAGCTGCGCTAAAATCAAGAGACAAACACTTAACTGATTGAGTCACCCAGGCGCCCCTCCATATAAATTTTAGAATCAGCTCATCAATTTCCACCAAAAAAAAAAAAAAGCCTTCAGAAATATTTAATTGAGTTTTTAAAAAATAATAGCTTTGAGATTTAATTCACATACCATAAAAATCATTTATTCAAATAAGTGTATAATTTAATGGATTTTAGTATATTCAGAGTTTTGCAACCGTTAACACAGCATAGTAAATTTTCAAAAATTTTCATCACCCTTCAAGAAAACCCCATGCCCATTAGCAGTCACCCCCTCCATGCCCCAACCCTAGGCAATCATTAATTGTATTTTCTGTCTTTATAATTTGCCTATCCTGGACAATTCGCATAAATGGGATAATAAAATATGTGGTCTTTTATAACTTGCTTCTTTTACTTAGCGTAACATTTACAAAGTCCATCCACATTATAACCTGTGTCAGTATTTCATTCTTTTTTTTTTAAATAATTTTTATTTTAACGTTTATTTATTTTTGGGACAGAGAGAGATAGAGCATGAACGGGCAAGGGGCAGAGAGAGAGGGAGACACAGAATTGGAAACAGGCTCCAGGCTCTGAGCCATCAGCCCAGAGCCCGACGCGGGGCTCGAACTCACGGACTGCGAGATCGTGACCTGGCTGAAGTCGGACGCTTAACCGACTGCGCCACCCAGGCGCCCCAGTATTTCATTCTTTTTATGGCTGAATAATATTTCACTGTAGGGAAGTATCACATTTTATTTCTCCATTAGTTGATGGTCTTTGGGTTGTTTCCATATTTTAGCTATTATGTGAATATATTGAGCTATTACTGTGAATATTCATGTGCAAGGTTTTGCGTGGACACGTTTTAATTTCTTTTGGGCATATACCTAGGGTTGGAATTGCTGGGTTACATAATAACCTTATATTTATCCTTTGGAGAAACTGACCACCTATTTTCTAAGCAGGTTGTACCAATTTTTTTCTTCTTATTTTTTTAAACTTTATTTTGAGAGAGAGAGAGAGAGAGAGAGAGTGCAAGTGGGGAAAAGGCAGAGAGATTAGGAAAGAGAAAGAGAATCCCAAGCAGGCTCCACACTGTCAGTGAAGAGCCTGATGCAGGGCTTAAACTCATGAGCCATGAGATCATGATCTGAGCCAAAGTCGGATGCTTAACTGACTGAGCCACCCAGGCACCCTGAGGTTTCACCAATTTTAAATGTCACCAGTAGTGTGTTAGGTTTTATTCAGGTTGAATTGAATCTGTTGGTCACTTGGGGGAAGGATTGTTCACTTTACAATATTAACACTTCCAATCTATAAACACAGTGTATCCCTATTTCTTTTTTAAAAAAGTCTCTTTTGGGGCGCCTGGGTGGTGCAGTCGGTTAAGTGTCCGACTTCAGCCAGGTCACGATCTCGCGGTCCGGGAGTTCGAGCCCCGCGTCGGGCTCTGGGCTGATGGCTCAGAGCCTGGAGCCTGTTTCCGATTCTGTGTCTCCCTCTCTCTCTGCCCCTCCCCCGTTCATGCTCTGTCTCTCTCTGTCCCAAAAATAAATAAATGTTGAAAAAAAAATTAAAAAAAAAAGTCTCTTTTCCTCTCAGTAATACTCTGTAGCTTTCTGTGTAGAATTATAAACATATTTTGTCAGAATTATTGCTAAGTATTTAGGCTTTTTAATATAAAAAATACTATTGTCAATGAAATCTTTTTTTCATTTTCTGATTGCTTATTGTCAACTTATAGAAATATAATTGTTTTTTGCACATTGATCTTGTTTCCAGTAAACTTGCTAAATTTATTCATTCTTCTATCATATCTATAGGTTAAAAAATCTCAATATACATAATCATGCTATCAACAAATGACAACAGTTTTTTTCTCCTTTTCAAATCTTACATCTTATTTTTTTTTCTTGTCTTATTGCAATGGCTAGAGCTTCCCATAAAATTAAATGGAAGTGGTGGTAGTGGTGGACATCCTCATTTGTTCCGGTCTCAAAAGGATAGCTTCCAGGGTGCCTGGGTGGGTCAGTTGGTTAAGCGTCTGACTTTGGCTCAGGTCATGATCTCACGGTTCATGGGTTCAAGCCCCGCATTGGGCTCTGTGCCAACAGCTCAGAGCCTAGAGTTTGTTTTGGTTTCTGTGTGTCTCTCTCTGTCCCTCTTCCACTCACACTCCTGTATCTCTCTCAAAATAAATAAATAAACATTAAAAAAAAAAAGATAGCTTCCAATACCTTACCATTAAGTGTAATATTTGTTATAGCTTTTCTGTTTGATATTATCAAATTAAGAAAATTCCCTTTTATTCCTAGTTTGCTAAGAATTTTTACCATGAATAAATGTTGAATTTTTATTCAATGCTATTTTTCACATTTATTGAAATATGACTTTACTCGTTTATACTTTTAATGTGGTAGATTACATAATTGTTTTTCAAATGTGGAGGCAACCTCACATTCCTGGAATGAACTCTAGTTTGTAATGATGCATTATCATTTTTATATAACTTTGGATTTGATTGCTATTATTTTGTTTAGAATTTTTTTTTAATTAAAAAAAATTTTTTTTTCAACGTTTATTTATTTTTGGGATAGAGAGAGACAGAGCATGAACGGGGGAGGGGCAGAGAGAGAGGGAGACACAGAATCGGAAACAGGCTCCAGGCTCTGAGCCATCAGCCCAGAGCCCGACGCGGGGCTCGAACTCACGGACCGTGAGATCGTGACCTGGCTGAAGTCGGACGCTTAACCGACTGCGCCACCCAGGCGCCCCTATTTTGTTTAGAATTTATGTCTATGTTTTAACAGATATTATTCTGTAATTATCCTTTTTCTAATGTCCCAGGTGGGTTTTAATATCAAGGTTATGTTCCCCTCATCCAAAAAGTTAGGAAGTATTCTTTCCCTCTCTCTCTCTCTCTCCCTTCTCTGTAAGAGTTTAAAAGAGGGTAAAACTGACATAATTTCTTTCTTTAATGTTTGGAAAAATTCACCAGTGAAGCCATCTGGACTTAAAATTTTTGTTGTAGGAAAATGTTTAAATACCGACAAATTTTTCTAATAGATATAAGACTATTCTTTATACTGTCTGCTGTAAAATTTGGCAAGTTGTGTTTTTCAATTAACTTGCCATTTCATCAAAATTTTTAAATTTATTGGCATAGAGTCATTAAAATATCCTCATAATACAGGTGCCTGGGTGGCTCAATTGGTTAAGTGTCCAACTTCAGCTCAGGTCATGATCTCACATTTTGTGAGTTCAAGCCCTGCATCAGGCCTTGTGCTGACAGCTCAGAGCCTGCTTTGGATTCTGTGTCTCCCTCTCCCTCTCTCTCTCTCTCTCTCTCTCTCTCTCTCTGCCCCTCTCCCACTCGTGTTGTGTGTGTGTGTGTGTCTCTCTCTCAAAAATATATAAACATTAAAAAAATTAAAAAGTAAAATATCCTCATAACATTTTAATTGTCTGTAGGATTTATAGTGATGACCTCTTGTTCCTGATATTGTTGATTTGTGCCCTTTCTTTCTTTCATGATCATTCTTGGTCTTTATTATTCCTGCCTTCTATTTTATTAGGTTTGTTTTGCTAGGAGGTTTATTTTGATATCTTAAGTGATTTCTCAAACTTTCTTCTTTTTTAATGTATATATATGTCCATAAATTTTCCTCTAGAACTGTTTGGCTACGTCCCAAAATTTTAATATATTTAGTTATTACTTAAAATATTTTCTGATATCAAGCATATTTTTCCTTTGAGTAATAGGTCATTTATAAATGTATTGCTTAATGTTGAAACATTTGGAGATTTTCAAGTTATCCTTTCGTTACTGATTTCTAGCCCAGTTCCATGGTCGTCTAAGATCGTACTCTGTATGATTCCCATTTTTTGACATTTTCCAGGATTTCCCTTGTGACGTGGTATAAAGTCAATTTTGGTAATTTTTCCAAGCACCTGAAAAGAATGTGTATTCTTAAGTTATTGGCTATATTGATGTACGTATAATATACAGTTTGATCATATTGGTTTAAATTCTCCCTATACTTATCGGAATTTTTTTTCCTGCTTTTCTATCAATTGCTAAGAGAAGAAGTTTCCCTCCCTCTATTTCTAGTTTGCTAAGAGTATTCACCACAAATGGGTTGGATTTTCTCAAATATTTTTTCTGCATCTCTTGATTATGTGATTTTTATTCTTTAGCTTGTTGATATTATGGATTACACTAATCTAATCGGTTTTCAAATGTTGAACCAGCCTTGTATACTTGGGATAAATCCCACTTGGTTGTGCTACATAATTCTTTTTATGTATAGTTGGATTTGATCTGCTAATATTTTGTTGAGAATTTTTGCATCTATGTACATGAGAGACGTTGAACTCTAGTTTTTTTTTCCTTGTACTATCTCTTTAGTTTTGCTATTAGGATAATGTTGGTCTCATTGAATGAGATAGAAAATAATCTCTCTGCTTCTATCTTCTGGAAGAGATTGTAGGGAATGGATATCATTTCTTCCTTAAATTCTTGTTTTTAATGTTTTTTTTTAAATCTTATTTTTGAGAGAGAGAGAGAGAGAGAGAGAGAGAGAGAGAGTGCAAGCGGGGGGAGGTGTAGAGAGAGAGAGGGAGACACAGAATCCAAAGCAGGCTCCAGGCTCTGAGCTGTCAGCACAGAGCCCGACGTGGGGCTCGAACTCACGGACAGTGAGATCATGGCCTGAGCTGAAGTCTGACGCTCAACTGACTGAGCCACCCAGGCACCCCATTAAATTCTTGGTAGAATTCACCAGGGAACCCATCTGGGCCCGGTGCTTTTTGCTTGAGAAGGTTATTAATTAACAATTCAATTTCTTTAACAGATATAGGCCTATTCAAATTGTCTATTTTTCCTTGTGTGTGTTTTGGCAGATTGTCTCTTTCAAGAAATTTGCCCATTTTGTCTAGGTTGTCAAATTGTGGGCGTAGAGTTTTTCATCATAGTCCTTTATTATCCTTTTAATGTACACAAGATATTTCACAACGGTTTCTTTCCCCTTCTCCTTCCTGGAAGTCTGAGGGGATTTTTCTCTGATAGAAACTTTTGGAGCTATCGGAAGTAAAATTCACAGAAGTGTGAGGCTCCTCTATAACTGGGTCCCTCTGAAATTTTTAACTCTTAGACTTTCCATACGAAGCCTCACAAAATTCACCAGCTAGAGCTCGGGTTTTCCTACCGTGGCCCTGGTCCCGGCAGAGATTTCTGCTCAAGTAAGTTGTGATTACCGTATCTGCCTATCTGTCTTTCCAAGTCTCTCCGATATTGGGGACAGGAGCTTGCCCCGTCATGGATTTGGGAAAAGCTGTTGATTTTTTCAGTTTGTTCAGCTTTTTAGTTGTTTTGGGGATGAGGTTATGACTTCTCCGTTTCTTACATGCCAGACTGGTATCATCTTTATTTTTTAAAGATATTTTCACTTGTTTGCCAGTCATTTTACAGTGCTTCAAATATGTCATTTCATTGTTTTCTCATCCCCATCATTTCTATGGAAATATTCGATGTCAGTCTTATGTCTTAAAGACAGTATACAGTTGGGGTTTGATTTTTGAAAATCCAGTCAGATCATCTGTGTCTTAGAGGATTTAGATCATTTACATTCATGTTTTCTATGAGTCTCATGTATTCTTTATCTCTCTTTTCTTCTTTTCCTGCCTTCTTTGTAATTAATTGATTATGTTTAAATATTCCTTTGATAGTCACTAATGTCTTAATATCGATATTGTTTTTAAATTTTTTTTCAACGTTTTTATTTTATTTTTGGGACAGAGAGAGACAGAGCATGAACGGGGGAGGGGCAGAGAGAGAGGGAGACACAGAATCGGAAACAGGCTCCAGGCTCTGAGCCATCAGCCCAGAGCCCGACGCGGGGCTCGAACTCACGGACCGCGAGATCGTGACCTGGCTGAAGTCGGACGCTTAACCGACTCCGCCACCCAGGCGCCCCTCGATATTGTTTTTAAATACCTTTAGCAGTTGTTTTAGGGCAGAGATCAGCATATGGCCCATGGCCTGTTTTTTATGGCCCATGAAATAAGAATGGGTTTTTTGGGGTTTTTTAGTTTATTTATTTTGAGAGGGAGAGAGCATGAGCAGGGAACGGAAAGAAAGAGAGGGAGGGAGTGAAACCTAAGGAGGCTCCGCACTGTCAGTGCAAAACCCAACGCGAGGCTTGCACTCAACAGACCCTGTTGATCATGACCCTGAGATCATGACCAGAGCGGAAATCAAGAATCAAGACGCTTAACCGACTGAGCCACCCGAGCGCCTCAAGAATTCTTTTTCATAACACGTTATTTTGTAGAACAGTTTTAGATTTAAAGAAAATTATGAAGAAAGCATGGAGTTTCCATATACCCTGTGCTCAGTCTTCTCTATTATTAGCATCTTCCATTATAGTATGGTCCATTTGCTACAATTAATAAACCAATATGGATACATCATTATTAACTAAGGTCCATACTTAATTCAGACTTTCTTAGTTTGAAGAAATTGTGATCAGATACAAATAACAAAAATTTACCATCTTAACCATTTTAAGTGTTCAGTAGTGTTAAGTATATTCATATCGCTGTGCAACTGGTCTCCAGAAGTCTTCTCATCTCGCAAAAGTGAAACTCTATACCCATTCAACAACATCTCCCCATGTTTCCCTCACCCATCCTCTGGCAACCACCATTTACTTTCTATTTTTGTGAATTTCACTACTCTAAATACCTCATGTATTGTGGAATCATATAATATCTATCCTTTCATGGCTGGTTTATTTCACTCAGCATGATGTCCTCAAGGTTCATCCATATTGTAGCAGGTGTCACAATTTCCTTCTTTTTTATGCTTGAATAATATTCCATTGTTTGTATATTACCACATTTTGTTTATCCACCCATCCATCCACCCATCCAGCCAGCCATCGGTGAGTACTGGGGAGATTTCCTTAGTTTTTACCTAATGTCCTTTTGTCATTCCAGGATCCCATCCAAACGTAATCACGTTACATTTAATCATCATGTTTTCTCAGGCTCCTCCGGGCTGTGACAGTTTCTCAGACTTTCTTTTTTCTTTTTTCTCTCTTTTCTTCTTCACTTTTTCTGTTTGTTTGGAGTGTTTTGTTTTCTACTGTTTTGTTGTTGACCTTGACAATGTTAAGAGTGGCACTATGTCGACCTTGACAATAATGTTGACCTTGACAATGAAGAGTGCGCTAGCCAGATAGTTTGTGTAACGTCCCTCTATTTGGATTTATCTGATGTTTTCCTCATGCCCTGATGGGGATTATGGGGTTTTTTTTGAAAGAAGACCACACAGATAAAATGTTATTTTAATCACATCACATCAAGACTACATATTATTAACATGACTTATCACTGTTTAAATAGATCTTGATTACCTGGCTGACATAGTGTTTATCAGGTTTCTCTAATGTCACCCTTTCATCCTTTTCCATACTGTATTATTTGGAAGAAAGTCGCCATGCCCAGCCCACACGTAAGGAGTGAGGAGCTATGCTCACCTTGAGAACAGAGTATCTACATAAATTAATTATCTAGGATTCTTCTGCCTGGGAGATTTGTTAAGAATAGTTTTGGGGCGCCTGGGGGGCTCAGTTGGTTGAGCGTCCGATTTTGGCTCAGGTCATGATCTCACGGTTCCTGGGTTCAAGCCGTGTCGGGCTCTGTGCTGACAGTCCAGAGCCTGCTTCAGATTCTGTGTCTCCCTCTCTCTCTGCCCCTAACCGCACCCCGCCCCCACCCCTCCCCCCACCTCGCCCCGGCTCACACTGTCGAGAGAGAGAGAGAGAGAGAGAGAGAGAGAGAGAGAGAGAGAGAGCCCATGCTCGCGTGAGAGTAGGGGAGGGGCAGAGAGAGAGGGAAAGAGAGAGAGACAGAGAGTGAATCCCCAGCAGGCAGTGCTCAGCTCAGAGCCTCCTTTGGGGCTCAGTCCCACGAACTGTGAGATCACGACCTGAGCCGAATTCAAGAGGTAGATGCTCAACTGAGTGAGACGTCCAGGCGCCCCACATTTTATTCTTTTTGATTTAAATAGTCAATTACCTATTAAACAAATTTTTAATTGAGAAAATATTTTTTACATTTAACCCCATATTTTCCATTTGAGGTTCTATTCATTCCTCTGTGTAGATCCCAATTTCCATCCGGCATCACATCCCTTCTGCTTAAAAAAACGTTAACGTTTGTTATAGTGCAGGTTGACTAATGATAAATCCCTTTATTTTTGTGAGTGTTGGAAAAAATCTTCTTTCACTTTAATTTTTAATCTATTTTCACTAAGCCGGGGAGCCTGGGTGGCTCAGTCAGGTAAGCGTCTAATTCTTGATTTCCGCTCAGGTCATGCTCTCACAGTTCCTGAGTTCGAGCCCTGCGTCGGGCTTTGCGCTGACAGTGCGGAGCCTGTTTGGGATTCTGTCTCCCTCTCTCTCTGCCCCTCCTGTGCTCTCTCTCTCTCTCAAAAAACAAAGAAATAAAACTTTAAGGAAAAGAGATATTTTCACTAAGCTTACAGATCTAGGTTGATAGTACCTCATTTACTCACAACTTAAAAAATTGTGTTCTATTTTCTTTTTTTTTTTTTTAATTTTTTTTTCAACGTTTATTTATTTTTGGGACAGACAGAGCATGAACGGGGGAGGGGCAGAGAGAGAGGGAGACACAGAATCGGAAGCAGGCTCCAGGCTCTGAGCCATCAGCCCAGAGCCCGACGTGGGGCTCGAACTCACAGACCGCGAGATCGTGACCTGGCTGAAGTCGGACGCTTAACCGACTGCGCCACCCAGGCGCCCCAAAAAATTGTGTTCTATTTTCTTCCGGCTGTATAGTCTCTGACAGTAAGGCTGTGATCATTTTATCTTGGTCTGTCTGTACGGAATGTCCCTTTCCCCCCTCTAGCTTCCTTTAAGATCTTCTCATTGTCACCGACTTTCAGCAATTTGATTATGATGGACCTCGCTTTCATTTTGTGGTGAGCGTTGAGATTCTTGGATCTTTGGTTTCCTAGTTTGGGTCAAATTTGGGAAATGTTGAGTCCCTATTTTTCTGATTTCCCTCTCTTCCTGGACTTAACACTACAAGGGTGTTAGGGTACTTGATATCTTGTCATAGGCCGCTGGTTCTCTTCTGTTTTCGGTGTGCTTCTTTTCAGAAACGTTCTGCTGATGTGTCCTCAGATAGCTTCCAGTCTACCGATGGCCTCTTCTGCAATGTCTAAGATGCTGCTAATCCTATCTATTCAAGTCACATTTAGATTTTGCCTATTTTTCATCTCTTCAGTGTGTCAGTCATAGGGCTGTTTCTTTGGAGCGATGCGCCTCTTAAGATTTGGCTCTGTTTTTAATTTTTAGCGGTTTAACTACAATGTGCCTAAGTATGGTTTTCTTGTAATTACCCTATTTATCTTGATTCTTATGTCAAGTATAGAAAATTTGGGGCTAGTAATATTGTTTCTGCCCCATTGTCTCTCCTCTTCTCCTTTTTTGGCCTCCAGAAACAGATGTTAGACCTTTTATTGTGTTGCATGTAACCGTAGCGCCATTTTCTGTGTTCTCCATCTTTTTTCTTTCTTTTCCTGTCTGTGTTTCAATCTAGGTATTTCCTACTGAATTCTTTTCCGGTTCCCTAATTCTCACTTCTGCTCCGTCTGTCCTGCCTTTAGACCTGCGTAATAAATTCTTCATTTTAGTTATTGTATTTTTTCCATCCTAGGATTCCATTTGATTCTTTATTGTTCATTAAGCCCCCTTCTTTCATGAAACTCTACAGCTTTTCATCTGTTTTGTTATACGGTATGATCTTAGTTATTTTCAAACTGTGTCTTCATGGAAACAGCCAAGTTTGAGCATCAGAAGACCTTCCAGTCTACCTAATGCATGACCACTGTAGTTTTGAGAAGCGAATGTATAAAGTAATTTAAAACAATGAGGCTTACGTCTGTGGGGTGTGTGTGTGTGTGTGTGTGTGTGTTTATTAAGGTGACAGTGGACAACTGAGTACTTGCTGATGGATGAATGACATTGGGTGGGTGCTGATGGATGAGTGACAATGAAGATGTGTGTATATAAAGGCTAATCAATTCTGAACAATGATGAAAAGATTTTACAGTTGGAGCACCTGTCTGTTCAGTTGGCAGAACATGTGACTCTTGATCTTGGGGTTGTGAGTTCGAGCGCTGGGTGCAGCAATTACTTAAAATTAAAATCTTGGAAAAAAGAAGAAAAGGTTTTACAACTGACCTTTCTAACTACGAAGGTTTCTACATTTGATCTGAGCTTAAAACTGGAAAGAAAAAAAACCCTGATAACTCCAATATCTGGATCTCCTGGGAGATTGTATTTTATATGATCTGTCTCTCTCTTAGGTTTTAGGCATTAGTTCAGTTTCTTCGCATACATGATAATTCATTTTATTTAATGTGAAGCAATCTCAAATTTATAGCATGGTCCCAAATATAGTACAAAAACCCATATTCCTGACTCAGCTGAGGTATGTTGCCACCATCCCCCAAACGCTTCAACTCATGATTCCCATGAACAAAGACATCCTCCTGGATGACTACAATACCATCATCAAAATCAGGAAATTACCATTGGAACATTACTCCCATCTAACCCACACCCTCCATTCACCTTTCACCAGTGATCCCAATAATGCCCTTGCAGCAAAACCATCCAATACAGGATCACATGTTACACTTGGCTCTCAGATATCTCTAGTCTCCTTCAATATGGAACAGTGTTTCAGTCTTTTCTTGACTTTGAGGACACTCTTGTAGATTATAGGCCAGTTATTTTGTAGACGTTCCCTTAAGTTGGACTTGTCCGATGTTTCCTCATGACTAGATTTGGTTTGTGCATTTTATGTAGCAATGTCACAGAAGCGATGCTCTGTGTCTCTCTCATTGCCTCCTATTGGGTAGTGCACGATTGTAAGTTGTCCTATTACTGCGATGTTTATTTTGACCTCTTGATTAAGTTGGTGTCTGCCGGCCTTCTCCACTGTAAAGTTACCCTTCTCCCTTTGCAATTGATAAATATTTTGTAGGAAAGCACGTTGAGATTATGTCAACATCCCATTGCACAACAAACCTTCTGTATTTGCATTCAGTGTATCAGTATGGAGTCATGGATTCCCATTTTACTCGGTAAGTTATAATCTATTAATATCATTATTTATTTTGATGTTCCAAATAACCAGATCCTGCCAATGGAAGTCCCTTCCAGCTGGCTTCTGTATTCCTTTGACATGTCTCCATCATTCTTTGGATGCTTATTTTTAGAACAGCTTTATTGAGTATAATTCACATACCATACAATTCACCCATTTAAAGTGTACAATTCAGTGGTTTTTGGTACATTCACAGATGTGTGCGACCATTGCCGCTGTCAATTTTAGAACAGTTTCATTGTCTCAAAAGTAAACCTTGTAATCTTTAGCTATCATCCTCGTATCCTCCTGTCCCCACTTTAGCCCTAGGCAACCACTAATCTACTTTCCGTCTCTATATGTCTCCCTATTCTGGAACTTCATGTGAATGGGATCATATAACAGTTGGTGTTTTCTGGCTTTTTTTCACTCAGCATAATGTTTTCAAGGCTCATCCAAGGTGTAGCATATAGAATTACGGTAAAACGTTGGATTGTGAGTAGCTTGTTTGGCCAGTGTTCCACAAGACGAGCAAAACGTTCTAATAAATTTTAACTTGATAAACGAGCAACGTCTCACAATACGAGTAGCACGTGACACCAAATGTCACAACTGAGCCCGTGGTTCTACTCTCTCTCTTTCTCTCTCTCTCTCTCTCTGAGGGATTGTGGGTGATCGTCTCCCATGCTCAGATGCTCGGGTCTCAGGCCCAGGTGACCACCGACGAGCTGATGGATCCGCATCGTGAGCAAAAAGCTCAAGAGGTTATGGAGGACTGCAGAGGAGGAGGGGAAAGGTGGAGGAATCCCTCACTTCAAATGAGATTAGGGAGATGTGTAAAATGTGGGCAACAGTGCAAAATTTTGTAGAAGATCACCATCCGAATAAGGCTGTAACAGTGCGAGCGATGAATCTGTTTAACGACAACGCAACGTCACATTTCTGTGAAATCCTCAAAAGGGGGCAAAAGCAAGTGTCATTGGATAGGTTCCTTGTTAAATTTCAGGAAAAGAGAAAGATTCCATGGAGCCCACAGATAGCAGCAATTCCGTGAGTGATAGTGAAAGTCATCCTCCACAATAACCTTCCTCTCCCTGGTCTCCCTCACACCAGCCACGAAGGTTTTCAAAGGTACGTGCGGGTGAATTTGTTTCTTTTTCTTTATATTTTGTATTTTCATCATTATTTTGTATTACATTACAGTATTGTAATCATTTTTTATATGAATATTTTTGGGTTGTGGAACGAATCATCTGAGTTTCCATTATTTCTTATTGGGAAATTTGCTTTGATATACAAGTGCTTTGCATTACAAGCATGTTTCCGGAACAAATTATGCTCACAAACCAAGGTTTTAGTGTACTTCGTCCCTCTTTATGGCTGAATAATATTCCATTTTATGGATATACCATATTTTGTTTGTTTTCATCAGTTCATGGGCATTTGAGTTGTTTTCACCTTTTGACTATTATGAACAGTGTCGCTATAAACATTCCGGCACAAGTCTTTGTGTGGATGTGTGTTTTTATTTCTCTTGGGTATGCTTAGAAATAGAATTGCTGGGGGCGCCTGGGTGGCTCAGTCGGTTAAGCGGCCGACTTCGGCTCAGGTCACGATCTCGCGGTATGTGGGTTCGAGCCCCGCGTCGGGCTCTGTGCTGACTGCTCAGAGCCTGGAGCCTGTTTCAGATTCTGTGTCTCCCTCTCTCTCTGACCCTCCACCATTCATGCTCTGTCTCTCTCTGTCTCAAAAATAAATAAAGGTTAAAAAAAAATTAAAAAAAAAAAAGAAAAGAAATAGAATTGCTGGGGGGCACCTGGGTGGCTCAGTCAGTTGACCGACTTCAGCTCAGGTCACGATCTCACGGTTTGTGAGTTTGAGCCCCGCGTCGGGCTCTGTGCCGACAGCTCAGAGCCTGGAGACTGCTTCGGATTCTCTGTCTCCCTCTCTCTCTGCCCCTCCCCCACTCATGCTCTGTCTCTCTGTGTCTCAGAAATAAATACACACTAAAAAAAAATTTAAAAAAAGAAATAAAACTGCTGGATCATATGGTAACTCTATTTAATCATTTCTGAGTATTTTCTGCACAAAGGTAAGTCAGGCTTGTCTTGTACTTTCCCTGCCCCAGCCCTGTAATCAGCCATTTCTCCAAGAAGTCCTGGTTTCTTCAGGCAGACAATGGTATTTAGAAATCAAGACTTCAGCATAGCATAACGTTTAGAGTTACCAAATCACTGTGTTGTAAGCCTGAAGCTAATGTTCACATTGTGTGTCAACTACACTTCAATTTAAAAAAAAAAAAGAAAGAAAGAAAGAAAAGGGGCACCTGGGTGGCTCAGTCTGTTAAGCATCCGATTCTTGTTATAGGCTCAGGTCATGATCTCACGGTTCGATTCATGAGATCAAGCCCTGGGTCAGGCTCAGTGCTGACAGTGTGGAACCTGCTTGGGATTCTCTCCCTCCCTCTCCCTCTGCTTCCCCCTCACTTGCTCTCTCTCTCTCTCTCTCTCTCTCTCTCAAAATCAACATTAAAAAAAAAAAAGAAATCAAGACATGGTGCTAGCTATGCTCGTTATCATTAAGATGTCACTGCTCCCCAAGCCCTCGCAGTAGATGAAGCTAGGAAATATACGCACGTATGTACATAAATGTGCAGACATCGACACATACACACAACATAAACACATATACACATTTACATCAACAATTATTTTTATATCTACTTACTTTGAAAATCATGAGATCTCACCAATATCTCCAATTCCAGTCTAACACCGTAGGGTTCATTCCAGTTTTCTTCCCTTCCATATTTGCAACACCCTTTGCCAACATGGAGAAACCTGCTTCATTCCCTCCACATATGTACTTACTGGATCGGTCCCACTGTGGGTAACCATGGCCCATTGCCACTGCTTGCCATGCAGACCCCTCCTCAGCCCTCCTGGGCTCCCACACCTGCCTCAGGCCACCCCCACCGCCCCTTCTCCCATCTGGACATGTTTTTCACCCCCACAGGCTCTGACAGCCAAGGCTTTGGATGCCCTGCCCCTCTCCAGCCCACCCCTGCAGATGCCCTTCTCATCCCCTGCGGACTCCACTTCCCAGTGCTTGGCCACTACCTTGGTCCAGTGACCCCTTCACGGCCTCAAGGTCCAACCAATCTCCCTCACTGAGATGGCTCCATGTGGATATCTTCCTTATCTCGTATGGGCTTTCACATCCCACAGCAGTGCCTTCCTCCTTGGATGCCCTCCTTTGTCTGCTTGAGCTCTGACATTCAGGAGAGGCCATCTGCTTACATGACTGAGCTTTGACTTTCTCCTCTCTCTCTCTCTCTTTCTCTCTCTCTCTGCACTCCCCACCCCCAACACCCACCTGCTCTGCTCTGGCTGTCCCCCCAAGCAGGAAAGCCCTCCTGACTTCACCTGAGCTGTGAAACCATTGCCGGACACACCCCCACCCCACCCCCCACCAAGGGACATTCACCTTGGTCCACTTACCTAAAGGCTTCTGGACTGAACTGTGCTTAAAGGGAAGGGAATAGAAGGGAAGGGGAAAAGAAAGAGAGGGGCGAGGAGGAGGAGGAGGAGGAGGAGGAGGAGGAGGAGGAAGACAGCTGCCTGGCAATTTTTTTTTTTTTTAATTGAAAGGTGGACGTTGTGTGTGACAGGTGGTGGAGGGTCTGGTTGATGGCCTCTTCTCCCACAGAGAACTTCACTTCCTTCTCCAGACAGAGTCCCTTCCAGGGTCCCAACGGTAAGCCAGATCAGAGCAGGCTGAAGAGTGAGCCCAATGGCAGCAAAGACAGCCTTTGTAAGAAGTGTGCCCGGAAGGGAAGAGAGCGCCAGGAAGGTGATGTGGGGGCTCGGGAGAGCAGGGAGGTGAGAGACACCAGCACGCATATGTGGGCATATGTGGGCGGATGGGAAGGAGGCTCCACCATGGGATGTGTGGGCAGCCCCGGGAGAACCGGGGTGGGGAGCTGGGGCAGGAGTGCGGGGCCCCGAGCCTGGGGAGGCGGGCTTTGGCCAGGATGGGGTACCAACCGCCTCATAGGGTGAGGGGAGGAAACGCTAGCTCGGGCCTGCCAGGTGTATGGGACTTGGGCTGGGTCGCCGCCTGCATTTGTGTGCGTCTCCAGGCGGCTCTTTCCCGGACTGGCTGAGGTGAGCTCACCGCAGAGAAGGGTAGCCCAGGGTGGGGGGGAAGGAGGGAGAGGGAACCGGATGCAGTGGGGAGGGGGGGATATCGACCTAGCCGGGGGGGGCGGGCAGCCAGGGCAGGGGGGAGCTCCAGGAGGGGAAGGACCTGGGGAGGGGGCGTTATTAATTGGAAGGGGACTTGGAGGTCCCATCTCTTTGTCTAGACGGGGAGCATCTGAGAGCAGTGACTGTCCCTTCCCCTCTGATAATGGTCCCAGCGCAGAGCCTCCCTGTAGGAAGTGAAGAGGCAGCCTCTTTTCTCATTTTCCAGGGCGGGGGGAGGGGAGCAGTGTGAGCCCCAGATTTGCTGCTTCATGGCCGGTGTGGGGAAGTGAGGGTCCCTCCCCTCTGCCTCCCTCCCCTCCCCAGTTAGGCCTTTTGCCCCCCCAGGGATACTGGAGCAGACCAGTGTTCTGGGTAGGGGGTGAGAGAGGGGGTAGGGAAGGGGCTGGGGGCTTTCTCTCCCCCTCCCTCCATCCACCACGGGTCAGGCAGGGGTGGGGCGGGGGGTGGGGGGGACCAGCAGCCCCAGGCTGGATTTGTTTCTCATTTTGCTCTTGGCTCTTCTGGTGGAAAAATCGAAGCTCTCCCTTTGGTACAGCTGAGGCCGAGAGCAGAAAGGCGAGCGTGGCTGGGAGGCTGTCCTGGCGGGGAAGTTGAGGGGCAGGCGGGGCCTGGCTGGGAGAGACTGTCCCCCCTTCTCAGCCCCCTCTGCTTCTACGTGGCTCTCCAGGCCCAGGCTTCAGTCCTGCAAGGCTGAGGTGGAGGGGGCGGGGCCTGGGAGGAGGCCAGCACTGGCTTGGGTTCAGCCTCAGGCCCATAGCACCCTCTCCCCGGCTTGTCTCCAAAGCTGCCTCCAAAGGGTGACTTCAAGTCCCCTTGGTGTCCTAGAAGGAACCACTGGGAAGCTGCAGCAAAAGGGAGCTGAGTCAGGCTAGAACACGGCTTTTTCCTAAAGGGGAGGCAAGCTGTGTGCTCAGAGTGTTCCCCAGACAACCACCGGGCCCTTCCTGAACACTTGAGGACACGGGAAGCCTCTCTGTGCATTATCCAGGTCACGTTCACAGCCACCCTAAGCAGCAACAGCCATCCCCGTTTTACAGGGGGAGGAAACTGAGGCTCTGAGAGGCCAAGGTTTGCAGAGCCTCTAAGTGGCAGAGTCAGGATTTGAACCCACTTGTGCCTGGCGCATTGGATGGTGTTCTTTCCTGGAAACACTGGCAAGCCTTCCTCCCCCGGGGCCCGGAGCCCCCTGAACGCCTCTTGGTGAGCTGGCCCATCAGGGAGAGAACCCTCAGGAATCCGAGAGGTGCTTGGAGCCATGCCCTTGCCTCAGCCCTGCCCCGCAGTCTCTCCCACCGTCCCCAGCACCTTCTTTGGCAGAGAGGAACCTGGGGAGATCTCCCACCCACCCCCACTCCATTTTTCCAGCCACTCCAGTCCCTCACCCAGGCCCCCTTTCCAGCCTGATGGAAAGAGGAGCCCAGAGAGGAGCCCAACCACTTTCCCTCTGGAATCTGCTGCCTCGGCTTTCGGATGGAGAAACCATCTGGAGTGTATTACGGGCGGTGGAGAAAGCCGAGAGCAGGAAAATGTGAGTTGGCCCCTGAGACTCCCGTCTGCAGGAAGAAGGGGCTCAGTGCTCTTCAGAGGATGGGCCAGCAGCTGCCCCCCACTTCCCCAGTCCCCGGAGGGGGCAGATAAGAGATGTGCCCCGGGGAGAGGGTGGCCTGGGGAGGACCGTGCCCAGGCCTCTGGACACCTCTGTGGAGCCCTGCTTGAACCTGCTTCTCTTACCTACCCTCCCATTTCACAGATGAAACGGAGGTCCAGAGAGGGATAGTAACTTCCCCCAGGATCACACAGCAAGTCAGGGGGAACCAGATCAGAGGGGTGAGGGCCCTCTAGGCTCTTCCGGGGGGGGGGGGGGGGGGGGGGGGCGGGGCAGGAGCCCCTCCCCTGCACAGCCCCAGCTCCAGACGTGGCAGGGCCAGCAGGAGTGAGGTTTCTCTGCTCCCTCCCAAGTGCCCTGCTGGCGGCTCCCGAAATAAAAATCAAATGTGGGCTTGGCAGAGCGAGCGGGGTGTGGGAGAGCAACCGGCAGCGAGTGGCGGCAACGCTGGGTTTCATTCTTTCCATTGTAACTTCACCTCCTAACCTCTGGCATTTTAATTATTCTCCTACCCGCTTGCTGCTGCTGCTGCTGCTGCTGTTGGGGCCAGAGGGTGAGCTCACCCTTTCCTCCGGCCAGGGAGGGGGCGGCCGCTGCCGGGACCCCCAGCCTCCAGCCTGCTCCCGGGAAGCTGGGGGGCGGTGGGAGGGGGCGGCGCCAGGCAGGGGTCACAGGCCTAGAGGCTTCCCTCTGCCTCTGCCTTCCCCGGCGGGGTGGGGTGCCCAGAAAGGGCCAGGCTCCCAGACATCCAGCCTGGCACCTAAGGTTCTATGGGTGAATCATTAGGTCCTCACATCCACTGCTCCATTTAACGGTGGCCACCGTCTTCCGCCAACGCGTTACAGGCCCACCGCCCACTTTGTGTGCCGCAGGCATGCTCAGTGTGTGCAGAGCGGGGGCCTACGACCCGGGGCCCCGGGGCTCCCAGTCTGCGCTCTTGCCAGACCCGGGGAAGAGGGCAAGAACAGCTCAGGCCTGATCGTTTGCCTCATCGCCCCAGAGTGTCCATTCCCCCCCTCCCCCGATGGTAAGTGATTTAAAGCATTTTTTTTTTTTTTTCATATTAAAACACGCAAGGGCATAGTAGGGGGTAGGAAGCAAAGTGGCCTGTGAACGTTTTTTACAAGTTCCCAGGAGAGATCGCCACTTGGGGCTGCCCCCGGATGCCAGGGAACAGCATCCGGGCGGCGCCCCCCCGCGGGGCGGGCGGTGGGGGGGGGGGGGGGGGGGGGCTTATCTGTGTGTGGCTCGTTTAGTTGGGGCCCCGGACTGCTGCGTGAAGATGCTGGAGGGTGACGGTGGGCAGCCTGGGCCCATCCCGGGCTGCAGAGGCCCGGAGCTGGAGCCCTCTGCCGATTCTTGTGCCTCCCGGGGAGGTCGGTTTCCACGGGACACGTAGCACAGGCCCAGGGAAGCCTCCACTTGGAGCCCCAGGGCCCACCGAGGCCTCCTGCTTGGCCGCCAGCTTCCGGAAACTTCCCCACCCCACCGCCTCCCTGCCTAGCCCTGGGAGGAAGCCCTCTGTCTTCCTCTTCCTTGCCCTGTCAGTCTCCCCTGAATGCATGTTCCATCAACGAGCAGCTCCTGGGCACCTACCCTGCCCGTGCCGCGCCTCGTCATGGGCAGTTAGGGTCTCTCTGCCCCAGTAGAGTTTCCAGAAGCAAGGAGCAAAGTGCAGTGCCCTCGGTGCAAACGCGAGCGTCGTGGTGGGGGCGCGCAAGGCTGCGGCAGCCCTGGGAAGGAAATTCGTGACCCAAGCTTGCTGAGCGGAGCATCAGGAAACGCGTCCCCGATTGAGTGCTAACTGGGAGGAGCCCCCGGGGAAGAGCGTGGCTGGCCTCGGGAGCATCCCTGCGAAGGCCCAGTGATGAGAGAGAACCCAGTGCGGAAGCTGCAGGTGTAGCAGAAGCTGCAGGTGTAGAGGCTGACAGGGGGCGGGGGGGGGGGGGGGGGGGGGGGGGGGAGGGGGAGATGCAGGGGCGCCTACGGTGGGGGGTGGGCAGGTAGGATGACACGATCAAATGGGTGCTTTGGGAAGATTTCTGGGTGACACGTGGAGGACTGGCTGGAGAGTGGTCAGAACGGAGGTGGGGAGGCGGCTCAGGAGGCTGCCACACAGGTCCGGGTGGGAGGTGACAGTGGCCAGGCCCAGGCCAGTGGCAGCAGGGTGGCAAGGGGTAGGTAGCCAGACTGGGCTTCAGGAGGCAGAAGTCACAGGACTTGGTGACAGATTGGCAGAGGGATAAGGGCTGGTGCCTGGGTTTCTGGTTTGACCATCTCGCCAGGGGCTTTACTGCCGAACGTGGTGACTTTGTGGCATCCGAGTGGATGGTTCCAGGTGGGCTGGATGCGTGAAGGGTCCCTGGAGACAGTGCAGAGAGAAGAGACCAGGCCCACACCCGAGGGAAGACAGAGGAGACAGAGCCCGCTAAGGAGCTGGAGAAGGAGTAGGACAAAGAGGCAGGCGGGAAACTGGGACAGGAAGGGGCCGCCAAAGCCCCCAAAGGAGGAGGCTTTCTAGAAGGCCAATGGCCAGAGGTGAAGCTGGCTGAGGCCCGAAAAGGGACATACGGTCTAGGGACCAAGAAGCTTTTGCCTTTTCCCTGACCCCAGCCTCCCCCAACTCTCTGTTCCACAGCCCCCCCATCCTAAACCCCACCACCCTCACCCTTCAATGCCCCCTCCCTCTTCCCCACGCGCCCTCTTTCCCCTCACTCTTTCTCTCTGACCCGAGGCTCAACATCTTTCTCAGAGAAACTCCACGCCACCCTTACCCCACTTGGGTCCTGGCTGCCCTCCCTGGCTCCCGAAATCACCCTCCACCCCCACCCCCACCATCACCAACAACAACATACACCATCACATTCACCTCTCACCAGAGAGTCACCCAGATCCAGAAGCTGGGGCAGAGAGGAGCACACATCCCAATCTGACCTCCTGGGTAGCTCATAGCCTCCTCGATTGAGCCCTAGGGTCAGGCTCTAGGCCAGCTCCAGGCCAGCCTGGCGCTCAGGGGCCGACAGCCTAAAGGAGAGAGAAGCAAGGGCCTGACAGGCCCGTGCCGATTGAGAGGAGAGGCCCAGAGAGCAAGCTGTGGCTGTCTGGACCCAGCAGAGGGGCCCTCGTGGACTTCATGGAAAAGGTGACTCTGCCCGGGACCTTGAAGAACTGGCAGGATTTGGTCAAATGGCCATGGGAGCAGAAGGAGCTGCAGGAGGAGAGAAGGGCGAGAAAGGGTGTGCAGGTGGAAAGGGGTCCACATGTGCACAGCAGCCCGTAGCTCAGGGTGGCTGGTGGCCTCAAAGCGGGGAGGGGAGGGCAGGAGGCTTCAAGGTGAAGGGGCCAGATCACAGGGGCCTGGAGTGCCAAGGGAGAAGGTGTCAGACTTTGCTGCCTCTTGACCCGGGGCTTACCGATCTGGTGCTGTTTCCCTACTCATTCATTCATTCATTCATTCACTCATTCAGGAAATATCTGAGGTCCTACTCTGTGCTAGGCAAGTGCTCAAGATACTGTGAGGGACACAACAAAGTCCCTGACATCCCAGAGTTTAAATAAGTTCCAGGAAGAGACACAGGCTATAATGCCATAAACAAATGAAGACTAAAAATGAAGATCATGATAGGGGTTGTGAGGAACATAATGACTGGCCAGGCTTTGAGGGTAGAGACTGTGACTGAGGGCTCCCTGTGGGCAGAGCCCGCATCTCCTCCATCGGACTGGGAGCCCTGCGCCTCTGAGGAAGGACAGAGAACGGAGCATCCGGGAACAAAAGCTGAGATTCTCAGTTCCCAGGAATGGCTGCTTCCCCAGCCCAAGGACCCTCTAGCAGGGCCCTCTGGGGCAGTGCCCACATGCTGACCACACCCCCACACCCCAGCCATCACAGTCCCTCTTCTTGGTGCCTGGTGGCACAAGGAGGGCTGAGACCCATGAGCCGGAGCCCAGGCTATAGGAAGCAGGTGCAGCGGGTCCGGGAAGGTCTCTATAGACGGACCCGGGATCCGAGGGTGGCGGCAATCTTGGAAAGGAACCCCCCTTCCCAGCCAGGCCTGAGGGGGAGGGCTTCTTTCCCCCCTCCCCTCAAACTCCCACCCCATTAAACCCTTAAATTAACCTCAGCCCCACCCGAGCTGGAGAGAGTGCCCCAAAATAAATCTTAAATTACATGCTGCCTGGGGGCAACCACAGCTCTCCTTCCTCCCTCTCCAGCAAGCAGACCCGCCCCACACAATGCTGGGGGGGGGGGGGGGCTCCTCCCCAAATGGCTATTTATACAGCTCCCCTTTTTGCTGTCTGGCCTGGTTGCCTTTGGGTGGGTGAGGCCCAAGCAGGCTACACGGCTCTCCTGGGAGGGTGAAGTGGGTGGGGGAGGCTGTGAGACTCTCCAGGGTCTGACCGGGCATGGGGACATCATTTATGGGCCCCATCAGGATACTCTGGGGCGCTGCTAACATTACACCCAGGCAGTGGCATATATCTGGATCATGGGCACAGCGGGCATCTGGTCACCTAGCAAAGGGGCCCAGACTGCAGTCTCCCAGAGCATGGCTTTCTCACGAATGAGAGAGAGAGAGAGAGAGAGAGAGAGAGAGAGGGGTCCTTGTTCCCTAGCTGCCCACTGAGCAGTTCTGAGGATGGGCACCCCTTCCTCCCCAACCCGGCAAGGACAAGGCTGCTCTGGCCCCAAGGACCCCAAGCACAGGGGGAGCCTGATGGGGGTGCTTGGCAAAGAGAGTGGGAAGCTGGATGCAGTCATTTTGAGACCCCAGGCCTAGGCCAAGGACCTCCCTGGAAAAGCCACCTACCATTCTGGGAACCCGGTCCCGAACTGGGGCCGCTCCCCTCGCGGAGTACAGAGGGGGGAGGGGAGGGCAGAGGCAAGAGAGAAGGAACTGGACAAGACAGTGGGAGACAGAGACTTGCACACACAGAGGAACAGAAATAAGGAAAGAGACAGACGCAGAAGCACCAAGGTTTGGGACAACACGGAGGTTGCGAGGACATGGCCTCTCCTGGGTGGCGCCCGTGGGCCTGGACCCCTGTCCCCTGTCCCCTGGCTCCTGCTCTCCGGGAGGGCAGGTGTAGGGCCTCCAGGCCACCCCAGGAGAGAGACTCTCCCGCTGCTCCTCCATGCCCCACCCCTGCCCACACCCCCTCCCCCCCACCCCTACAACCTGCCCCTCAAGGGGCTTCGAGGGGGCTGAGGCTTCTCCTCCCTCTCCATTGCCCTGCGAGAGGGGGCAGCAGTGAGGTTAGAAGGCGGACAGGTAAACAGGTGGCCCCTCTTACTGGGGACTCAGCCCCAGAGGAGGGGAGGGGAGAGTTGCAGAGGAAGGGGGCGGAGGGGGGGTAAAGGAGCAGGAGAACCGGCCCGCGGAGGAGCTGGCTTCCAGGCCTGAGTCCTAGGAGGAGAGAGTGACATGGCCCAGGGATCCGGCAGTGGGTGTGGTACTACTGTGTCCGGAGGACAGGGGGAGGGGATAGAGGATCCCACCAAGGCTGCCGGGGACAGATGAGGACCCCTGCAGCACGGGGGGCAGCGAGTTACAACAGCCCTCCGCCCATACAGGTGGCGACGCGTCGCCTCCCTATTAAACTCGGTTATCCGTCCATTTACCAGGTCCCCAGGCCCGAAAACGCAGTTTTGGGGGGGGGGGGCCCGGGGCGTCAGACCTGCCATTTAGCTGGAGGAGGCCACCCAAACCACCGCAGAGCCTCGAGTGGAGAAGCAGTGCCCAGCTCGCGGCAGGCACCGGCTCAGACACTTAGTGCTCTGTTTACCCTGGCACGGGCAGCTGGCACAGGTGGGGCTCTCCAGGGAGCGGCCAGAGGCGCGGCCAGCAGACGCACCGGGAGGCCAAAAACGGAGGCGAGGACTGCGGGGCTCGGGGAGAGGTGCCTGGAGGGACGTCTAGCCCAGCTGCAAACCTGGGCCTCGCTCTGCCCCCCCCCCCCCCCCCAGAGCTCAGAGGCCTCTCAGCTGTCCTGCGAGAGACCATCACGCGGGGCCAGGCCAGGGGTGGGCGGTGGGAGAAACAGCAGCTCTGAGGATTCTGGAAGTCCCCTCCCAACCCGTCCCCAGGAAGCAGGGAGGCTGGAGGAGGTGGAGGAAGCCCCAGGACTTCGGAGCCCCCGGGGTAGCGTGCCTGGACACCTCTAGGCTCCCCAGGTTCGAGGCACCACTGACCCTCCACACCCAAAGGCACATGTGGTTTCCCAAGCTTGAGAACGCACTGTCACAGCCTCCCGCCCTGCTGCTCACCACACAGACCCAGTGTCCACATTCTTTCTCCACCGCACAGACCCTACCCCCCCCCCCAGCCCACCACACCCAACACACGCGGAATCTTCTACGACTCAGCTCACAAATACAGCTTATAGGTGTCAGACACATGATGCTCACCCCGACACCCCCTACCCCACATATAACCTATATTCCAGCAGCAAAGTCACATGCACACACACACACACACACACACACACCCTCCTCCCAGCACCACGCCCCCAGGTGAACCACGAGGGGTCTAACATTTCAGTCCCGTTCCCCCCCATCTCTATCCCCCTCCCACCTCCCTTCCCCACTCCCTCCGCACTCACTGTGTCCCCCCCCAACCTTCTGTCTCCGCCTCTTTGTCTCTGGGGGACCTCCTAGCTGGGCCCCTGGCCCTGGGACCTCACTTCTCTCCTCTCCCCCATCTGCACACGGGCTGCACATCTGGGCAGCTCCCTGCGGCTACCACTCCACCAGCCCGGTCTGGGGGCTCCAAAGGAAGAGGAACAGCAGCTGGCGGTGGCTCAGGGGGCCTCACTTCCCCCTGCTTGTCATCCACCGCCCCCCCCCCCCATGGACCGCCCACCCCTCCCCATTCCAGGCTGAGTCATCCCCACATCTGGAGCCTCAGCACATCTGGAAGAGCTGAAGCCTGTGCAGCCAGCTCCACGTGGACACCCCTCCCCCAAACTGCATTTCACTCCGCCCCCCCCCCGCCCCCGACAGAAGCTGGGGTCCGGCCCCTCCGGCCCCGCCCGGGGCCAGGGCCCAGATCACCTAGCAGGCAGGCCAGCACTCCAGTGCCAGCCTCCGCAACAGGACGTCCACTGACCACAGGACCTCTCCCAGGTGACGGTAACTTTGGCCACTTGGTGCCCACCCCACTGAAGGGGCAGAACAGCGCTGGCCTTGGGGGAGGCCAAGCCCCAGGCCGGGGGAGGCGGGCGAGCCAGGCAGTGAAGGAGGCAGTGGTTTGGCCCAGCAGGCAGAGGGAGTTTATCCTGGCCTGAGGCCCCAAAGCCAAACATCCTTCACTAACCTCGCAGACACATCAAAGCCGGCCAGGAAGGGGCCCTTCAGTAGAGGAAACCTGCGGTCCTGGCGGCCTAACAGCCTGGCTCCAGGCACAGGACCACCCTGTCCCACTAGGCAGCCCAGGCGCAGGTTGGGCACAGCGGTCCCAGAGCCAGCGGGCAGAAGACATTTCTACCCCCACCCCCACCCCCCCAGGGCTGCAGACAGGGCGGTGATTTGCCCTGGTGACGGTGGCACACCTGGCACCAGGACTTAGCTTCGGCCCCAGGCTTGCCCCCTCCCGTCCTCCGGGCAGGAGAGGCCGGTGGGCTCACTGTGGCCCGTAGCCTGCAGGGGGAGGGCGCGCTCAACTGTAGGGGCTCTGACTTCATCCCCCAGCCTCCCTTGTTCAGGAAGGGACCTCTCCGCGTGGATGAGGGAGGCCAGAGAGGGCAGGAGGCTTCGGCGCTGGGAGGAGAAGGAAGCTTTGGGAAAATAGAAGACCGAGGGGGAAGAAGAGAACTGGGCTGCCGGCCACGGGGCCTCTCTCCAGGGACGACAGGGGCTGGAGGCGGAAGGGGGGCTGGGAGGCGCTAACAAGGGAGGGAGGAGGTGCTAACAGGGCCACTGGGGTGAAGGGATCCTGGAGGCCTCCCCCTAAAGGCTGGCCTGGTGATAAGGCAGCGGCCGGGAGAGGGGGGTGAGTGGGGGGCCGCCGCATGAGCAGGGGAAGCCGGGAGGTGCGCCTCCCGTGTGCACGTGTATGTACACACAGGCAGGCCCACCGCGCGCGCCCACGCGTGGGCGCGTGCACACAAGTGGGGGCCGAGTCTGTCCTCGGCTGGGGGCCGGATGATGTGGCTGCTTAGAGGGTTTGCGGAAGAATGTGATCGCTGCCCACCTCACTTCTCCCGCCCCTCCGCTCTCCCTCATTCTTTGCCTGACCCCACGTCCCAAAGAAGCGATTCGCTTCAGGGATGTCTCAGGCTGTGCCTTCTCCCCCCCGCTGTAGTCTAAGCCCCCAGACCCATTAGAGGCCCTCCCCTCCATGCGGCCAGCCCGCCCGGAGCAGTTCCTCTCTCCCGCCCCACCCCCACCCCCCACCCCCCTCCACCGGCCACCCAGAACTCCCGGCTTCTTTGGCACTGGGAAGTTCTGAAGTCTGCCTACAATGACGGGCAACATCTGGATCTGAGACAGAGGCAGCCACGAGCCAGCCGGGTGCAGGAGAGCCCTCTTTCAACCGACCAACCAGAGCAGAGTTAGAAAGTGGGAGACGGGAGGGGATCCCCAACCCCTCGCTTCTCTCTGGCGGCAGGGTCCCATGGAAAACAGTCAACACAGAGTGTGGGTGGCAGTGGGGTGCCGGGAAGGGGAGGGGCAGGGAAGCCCTGGGGAGAAGGAGCCCTAGAGGGAGGGGACCAGAGCTGGGGGGGGGGGGGGGGGGGTACGACCTTCAGCCTGGTCTTGCCTCGTCCCCTCCCACCTGGGGCTTGGTGGCTCTGCTCAGTCTGCACCCCAGACAGCCACAGCTCACTAGCTCAACCTTCACCCTGACTCCACCCCACCACTTGGAGGTGTTTCTCTCTCCACCCACCCCTGGCTGTGCCCCGGAAACCTACACTTTGGAAGGATAATGGCTCCCAAATGCCGTTTTTGTCTCTGCTAAGCCTCCGGGCAGGTGAGTGTTAGTGGAGCTCCTCAAGCCGCTCATTAGGATAATAAGCTCCCTGCACCGTTAATTGTCAGGTGGCACGCCTCCCTCCACCCGCCTGGCCCCCAGCTTGGTGGCTCAGACGCGGGGTCAACTCTAGAAGTCATCTCCCCACCCTGGGCGCGTGAGGGACGGCTGGACTTCAGTTTCCAAAGGAATGCTGGGAAGGAGGCTCAGATCCTGGTTCCATGGCCAAGCATTCCTGTTGGCGACCCAACGTGCATCCTGCCTCCTCCTGGAAGGTGGGCAGCGAGCCAGGCCCTCCTTGCAGCGCACCCTGTGGGAGTTGCTTGATCCCTAGGGAGCCGTCTTACCCACTTAAGAGGGTATGTGGACACTTGGTGGGGCGGGGGGCGGGAAACAGAAGTGGATTCCCGAAAACACGCAGCCACTGAAGATGAGAAGCCAGGCAGCCTGGGACAGGACCCCCCCCCCGCCCCCGCCCCCCCCCAAATGAGAGCCCCCTACCAAGGGTTTGGGGACTTCATTCCCTATCCCCTTAGAGAAATCTGGCCCCTGACCCTGGGAGGCCCCCAACCAGCTTCAGTTCAGTGACAACAGCACCAGTGTTTACTTGGAACAAAGCACCATGGGGAAATGAATCAGAACTGGGCCAGCCCCCACGGCCTGGTGGGAACATTAGAACATGTATACACATCTTCTAGGGAGAATGGCCAGGGGCCAGCAGAGAGGCCCAGAGAAAAGGCCTGGCTGGTAAGATCCAAGTCCTGGGAGACTTACAGGAGGAGGTCGCATTTGAGCTGAGCCTTGAAAAATGGGTGAGAATCTGTGAGGTTCCAGGGAGGGGGTCTGGGAACAGGTGTTTCTAGGTGGAGACAACTGGCCGCAACCAGTCCCCTGTGAGTCTCCAGGAGACTCTCTAGGTCTCTCTCTGAGGTAGGTCATGGGCCCCGCGCTCTCTTCCTTGGCCCAGACTCACTTGACCAGCAGCAGAGGGGGCTAGGAGCCGGGTGTTCTGGGGGGGACCGTAGCTGGACTTTGGTGGCCCATCCAGAGGGGACCGAGAGAGGTTCTCAGAGAGGAGCAAGACCCTTCGTTCCTTGGTACCTCACTCTGCCTCCAGGGGAAATGGAGAGAAGGAGTTTGGGGCCCCTTTGCTCTGCCGGGAGTTAAACATTTATTGCTCGTTATGATTAAGCTAACATTTATTTACCATCACGGTATGCTGACAGCGAGCGGTTTACATCATCCTCACGGTGACCCCATGTGACGAAGGAGGCCCTGTCTGCCACCCCCACACCCCTCCACAGGGTTCACAGAGGCAAAGAGAAGGTTAGAAGCTTCTTGACGAGGATCACACGGCACACGGCAGTGGCAGACTTACCAACGCAGCATAATACTGTCTGTCCCTGTCGGCAGAGCTGGGCTAGAACAGAATGTTCTGCAGGCTTTGAAAAGAAGGATCCCAGCCCAATGCCATAAGCCATTATGGGTGTCCGTGGCCATCACAGGACAGGGGAGGGGCTGAGACGATCAGAACTCAGCCAGGCTCTTCCCTCTCACCCGGGGCTGGGCAAGCCTTCCCACCCCAACCACCCCCCCTGTCAGGAGTTCATCCCGGAGAAGCGGGCCCCCGGGCAGCTTCTTGCTCAGGGGCTGCCTCTGGGTGTGGGGTCTCGAGACCTGCCTGGTTCTGGTCCTGACTCAGCCCCAACATCCCGTGTGGCTTGGCCTTCCCGGCCCTCGGGGCTCCGGTTGGCTTCCCGGAGAAGGGAGCCGGTGGACCAGCTGACCTCCAAGACCCTTGCAGCTGGGCGTTTGTAGGATGTAGACAATCAGTTCGTTCTTTGGTGAATGGGCCGGGGAGGCAGCTAGCGAGTATGAAGACATTTCGACTCGGCCGCTCTTGGGAAACCCCAGATGGAATTTGGCCTGGAATCTAGAGGGACCCACAGACTGCCTGAGGTCTCCGGGCCTCCCTGCCCTCCTGGCCCTGCGTGCCTGAGCATACACGTGCACGCATGTACACGCTCCTTCCCCCCCCCATTGCCAGATTAAGTGTTGAACAGATGTTGTCCTTGCGCCGGACGGTCCTGCCTCTAGACAAGAAAGCCCCCTGTCTGCTCAGGCTGGGGCCCCACTGCGCCCCCACCACCACCCGACCTCACGCACCAAGAATGCTGGGGCCCTTGGGAGCCATGATGGATGTTGACATCAGGGCTTGGTGTTCTTGGCCTGACTGAGCTGGGACCACCCGCCTCCAGGTCCCTTGCCCTGTCCCCAACCGCAGGAAGGCACGCAGAAAGGCAGTTTGGTGTCATGAAAAAAAAAAAATGCGTACCCAAGGGGCAGGTGCCAGATGCCCTCGGGACCCCGCCTCATGAGCCTCACTTTCCCACTGGGGAGATGTGGGGCAGGGGGTGGGTGGAGTAGCCATTCTCAGATGTCTGTCCCTATGACATTTTAGCAAGATGGGTAGGGTTGCCAGGTTTGGCAAATAAAAATGCGGGACATCTAGTTACATTTGCATTTCAGAGAAGCGACAAACAGATTTTGGCATAAGTATGTTCCAGATATTGCATAGGAATATTTAGTATATTCGTACTAAAGAAATTATTCAGTTTGTCCGAAACTCAAATTTCACTGGGCATCCTGTATTTTGTCTGGCAACCCTAGATCTGTGTCAGGTGGATGCCAGAGAGCCAGAGGGGAGCCACGCCAGCCTCCTGCCCTCCTCCTGCCCCTCCTCAGGGCACTGGTGCCTGCCTGGCCCCTTCACCTACTCAGTCCTCACAGCCTCTCACGTCTACCCCTCCAAGTCTTCTGTCCCCTTCTCAGCCCTGCCATTCTCCGCCCCCCCCCCAACCCCACCAGGATGCCCTCCTCCCTTAAGCTCACCCACCTTTCTCTCCCCTAAAGGCCATGACTCTGTAGGTCTCCAAGCCTGGGCAGAGTGGCAGGGGACCCAGCGAGACACCCTAGGCCAGGTGTGTTGGTGCGACAGGGCAAGGGCAGGGGCAGGAGGGAAGCCCAAGTGAGCAACAACCCCACTAAGGAAGCAGCAGTAGGGGTGCCGCTGGGAGAAGGTTCCAGCACTCCCTGGACTTGTTAGAGGGGCTAGCTGGGGCCAGAGCCAACTGCATGGGTAGGAGAGAAGAGGTGCCCCTGCCCAGGACCTTCTCCAAGTTCAGAATCACCAGGAACTGGAAATAGAGGGCATTTTCTGGGGCCAGACCCTAATTCCACCAGGATCAGGAGACTGGAAGGTTCTGTCCTTAGAGGCAAAAAGGGGCCAAGAGATAATGAGAAACAGAGACAGGGAAGGAGGGACAGAGAGAGTCCAGGAGAGTGAGTGAGAAACACAGTCAGGGAGACACAGGACCAAATCAGAGACAAAAGAAACAGAAACACACACACACACACACACAGAGAAACAGACTCCAAAAGAGACAAGCGGTGATTAACAAACAGAGGAGCACAGAGATGGGAAAACAAGCGGAAATGTAGACAAACCGCGTGGAGACAGTGATGGGCAGAAACAAACAGGAGGACAGAGAGAGAGAGAGAGAGAGAGAGAGAGATGGGGAGCCACAAGGAGAGGTTAAAGACAGAGATGGGAGCCAGAGATAAAGAGAAAGAGGTGAGAGAAAAAGAAAGGACAGCCCGAGGAGGAAGTCTGTCCGTCCCTACTAAGTTGGGGATAGTTTGCAGTGGCAAAGTCCCACTTGAGACCCAGCAGGAGACGCCTAAGCACTCGGGAACCGAGCTTCTCCGGGAGCCCTCCGCGTCTCTCCAGGCCGGGAGCAGCACCCACCCATCATCTGCCCTTCGCCCTCTCCCCAGGGGGCGGGCTCCATCTCTCCAACTCCTGCACGGTGTCCCCAAGTCTCATCCGCCTTTGGGTGTCTGGCTCTCACCCTGCGCCCAACGCCCATCGAGGCGTCCCCGCATCCCGCCCGCTAGCCAGCTCTCTCCCTCGGGGAGACCCGGCCCCAGGTCCCCGCCGCGCGCTGTGGGGCTCCGTGGGAATCCCGCGTTGGGCGATGCTGCCACCTGCCGGCCGGAGCCGGGAAGCACAGGGCGCCTGGAGGGCTGGGGCGCGGCCGCCGAGGGTCGGAATCCGGCGCTCTCAGCCGGGACAGCCTCCGCGGGGTCTTTCCAAGGAATCCGGATGGGCCTGCTTCGCCGCGCCCCTGCTCGCCTGGCTTCCGCTTGGCCCCAGCGGCCGCGGCTCTTAACCCTGGGCTTTAATTTCCCCCAAGTCAAATGGAGGAAGCGTGTCCCCACATCCTCCCAGGATTGCAGGGTACGCCGGGGGACGCGAGTGTACTAGCGCTGTGCTCCTGAAATCAACCAGGCCGCCTCTCCCTCCTTCTTGGCCAAAAATGAAGGTGACACATCCCCACCCCCCACCCCACCCCATACAATGCCCTCAATCCACTCCCGAGCCTCCTCCTCCCTCCCCCACCCGCACTCCCCCCCCCCCCCCCCGCAAACCCAGGTGGAAAGGGACTTACAGCGGGCGGGTCGCTTCGCCGGCATCCTCCCCCGCCCCGCCGCCCACCCCCCATCCCCCATCCCCCCATCCCGGCCCCGGGCCAGGCGCAGCACTGTCCCTCTCAAGCCCGGGCTCACTTAGGGGTGGAGGAGCGGGGATTGGCAAGGAGTGGCTCTGCAGTCTAGCACTGACCCCACAATTTTTTTTTTCCAGTTAACCTCTTCTACCTCCTAAAACCCAACCCAGATTTCTTCCCCTCCCCCGCCCTGTCCCACGACCGGCCCTTCGCGGGTGCCTAAGCTCCGCCCCCGCCCGAGGCGGGGCCCCATAGGTGGAGAGACGTGGGAGAGGTCGTGGCCCCGCCTCTCCCCTCCTCCCCCTACACACACGGAAGCTCTGTGGCCCCCACGCCAGGATGTCCGACGCCTGGGTCCCAGGCCTCGTACCCACCTTGCTGCTCAGCCTGCTGGCTGGCCCCCAACAGGTGAGCGCTTGGGAGGTAAGCTATAGAACTTCCAGGGCCCTGAACTTTGTGGGTCAGGGGCCTACTTCTGGAGCGCCGTCACCACCTTCCTTTGTCAGGATTCCCTGGTGACCGTACACAGTTAGCAACTTCCTTTCTCTTTTTGCCTGGGAGGTGGAGGTGGGGGCAGCGGAGGAAGGCCCTGAGAAAGCCTGGGTTCCTTCGCCTGTGGGGGGACCGTGTAGAGAGCCCTGGACCCCGCCCACCACCATCTGACACCTAGCGCCTGTCTGTGAGTGGGGACTTTGACCCTCATATTAGCCTGGGCTCATCCTTCCCGCTTCCTCCCGCTAGTCCGAAAGCGGGCACTAGCCGGGACTGAGGTCTGGACGCCCGGCCAGCCCGTCTCCCTAACTGTCTTGTTCCTCTAGTGCTGGGTGACCTTGGGAGAAGCTCTGGCCCTCTCTGGGACTGTGTCTCTGCCTGTGCCTTAGGGGAGAGAAGGCTCCTTCCACCCCTTCTAGGAGCCGCGGGTAGGATTCTAGTCTGTGCAGGACTTGAGCTGGTTGCCTGACCCAAGGCTGCGTTGACCTCTGAAATCAGTGATTCTGAGCCTGAGGCAGGGATTAAGCACCCCCTCCTTCCTCCCATTCCTCCGTTGAGCTCTGAAAATGATGCGGGAAATCTGTCCATTCTTGGGATGGCAGATTATCGTGGCAACTGACATGGGTCTAAAACAGGGATTTCTCACTTCGGTTTACGAATGCCTGCGACAGGGGTGCCTGCGTGGCTCAGTCCGTTGGGCGTCCGACTTCTGCTGGGGGCATGATCCAGCCCCGCCCCCTGGGTTCGAGCCCCCGCGTAGGGCTATGTGCTGACAGCTCAGAGACTGGAGCCGCTTGGGATTCTGTGTCTCCCTCTTTCTGCCCTTCCCCCGCTGGTGCTCTATCTCTCTCAAAAATAAATAAACATTAAGAAAAAAAGAGAGAGAGAGAATGCCAGGACATCCCAGGCCCCCTCCCCAGAACAGGGCACGTTCACACAACTCTGCAGACTCTCCTGGCTCTGCCCCCGAAGCCTTCGAGCTCCTTCTCCTCCTAGTCTAGGCAAGCCCTTTGTACCAACACTAAGCTGAGCATCCTCTTGATTTCTCCCAGCAGCCCCAGGGGGCAGGTGCTGATAATATCCACGCTGCACGTGTACGGAAGCTGAGGTTCTTTACAACCACAGTGATGCTCGAAAAAAACTCAGATTGAGCCACCCCAGACAAGACCTGCCCCAGGTTAAAGCCGGGGGGGGGGGGGGGAGAGAATCTGGGAGATCTTCCCTCCCCAACAGCAACTCTTGATTGAACCTGTGTTCTGTCCTTCTTCGTTGGGAGCCAGAAAAGCCCCAGGAAAGTGGGGTCTGGAATCTGGGGGGCAAGAGGGTCCCACTGAGTGCCTGGACCCCCTTGGTCTGTCCCCAGTTCTGCAGTTGCCCCTGTGTGCTGTGAAGATCTCACCCTCTCTGGGCCAGACATCGCGGAGCGAGGCGGGTAGGGGAGTGGGGGTGGGGGAGTATTCATTTATGATTCCAGCTCCAGTCCCCAGGGGGCAAGGTTTGGTCGGGGGGAGGCTTCCGCCTGGCCTGCGGCTGAGCCCAGAAAAGGGGAATCAGCCCCACAGTCATTGGTTGTCACTGGTTTTCTTGGCTTTACTGTTGTTAGCAACTGAGATGTGATTGAATTATTTCGAGTAAAGGTACAAAGACAAGGTAGTCTGGCCAAAGTTGGCTTCTTATGCTCCTCTTGTGGCTGTTTGTCCCCAGAGGCTGGGGTAGAGTGACAGATAACCTCTCCTCCGCTAAGAAGTTCCCACCCCTGAATCCCCCCCCCACACCCCCGCCGTCTCTCACCGCCCCCACCCCCCAAGTTGAGGAGCAGCCAGGAGGAAAGGAAACCAGGTCGTCTGAGAAGGCTCTTTCATTCATTCTGCCAATATTGTGGCTGTTGGGTTCTTCAACAGTGATGACAGACAAAAATCCCTGCCCTCTTGGAGTTTACATTCTTCTGACCAGACGATGAACAGTTCCTAAAAGGAACTGTGTAGTATGTTGGATGTGGGTAAGAGCTGTGAGAGAAAACTTAAGTTCGGTGAGGGGAAAGGAGTGCCTTGGGGGAGTGGATGTAATTTTTATTTATTTATTTTTTATTTTATTTTTTAATGTGTGTTCATTTTTTTGAGAGAGAGAGAGAGAGAGAGAGAGTGTAAGCAGGGAAGGGACAGAGAGAGAGGGAGACACAGAATCTGAAGCAGGCTCCAGGCTCCGAGCTGTCAGCACAGAGCCTGACGCGGGGCTCAAACTCACGAACCATGAGATCTGACCTGAGCTGAAGTCGGGCACTTAACCGACTGAGCCACCAATATGCCCCTAATTTTTTTTTTTAATTTTTTTTCAACGTTTATTTATTTTTGGGACAGAGAGAGACAGAGCATGAACGGGGGAGGGGCAGAGAGAGAGGGAGACACAGAATCGGAAACAGGCTCCAGGCTCTGAGCCATCAGCCCAGAGCCCGACGCGGGGCTCGAACTCCCGGACCGCGAGATCGTGACCTGGCTGAAGTCGGACGCTTAACCGACTGCGCCACCCAGATGCCCCTAATTTTTAAGTAAGAGGGGCAGAAAGGGGGCGCTGGAGCTAGGATACCTGGGGGAAAGAATGCTCCAGGCAGGGCTTATACACATAATTGCTATTAATCCGGTTACATTCTGAAACTAGAGCCTGGATGGGTATAGTTCTGGTGCAGAAGAGAAACGGAGAGAAACCCAGCCCACAGGGGAGGATCTGGGTGGCTTCAAAGACCGAGGAAACCCCCCCCCTCCTCCTCTTTCCCTCCACCCCCTGCCAGGCAGGGATCCGAAAGGTGAATGCAGATCATGAAGGCATGAGGAAGGTGGTCTGCCTTTACCCGCAAGTGTCAAACAGCCAGGCGTGTGCAGGGGACTCCCAGTGGTTGTGGATGTGTGGGCAAGAGGGCAAGGGGCAGCAGCTGATCGCTGGGGGCCCGGGCACAGGGAGCCACTGAAGGGAGCGTCCAGGAAGGTTTTGGGCGATCGGATTTGCTGGATACGAACCTGCCTGCAGTGTGGGGAGTGATTCGGGGAGGGGGGGGGGTGCGGAGGAGAGTTGCTGGTGCCCTGGACCGCCGTGGTCACATGGAAAGGAGATCGATCGGAGGGGTGGCGGGAAGGCGCCAGCTGACAGACCTGGGCGTGAGTGGAGGTGTTGTGGGGGTGTGGTGAGGAGAGAAAAGGAGGGCTGGGGCCGCAGGTTGGTCAGCTGGGGCTCCAGCCCTAGACCTGGAGTGAGGTGGCGAGCAGGAAGGGGTTGACCCGCTGCAAACCTGCGGCAGGCTCTGCACCTGGGCAGCGGGTGGGTAGAGACGAGCTCCCCAGTTCACGGCCCCTAACCTCTGCCTCTTTTCTTCCGCAGGCTGCAGCCAAATGTGGTCTCTTCTTGTAAGTCTGGGCTTTGGGCTGTAACTTCCTGTCTGAGGAAGAGACACCCGAAATCCTGCCCTGTCTGCCTTCATGGGTGGGGGAGGGGGGGGACAGAAAAGCATCTCATCCATCATCCTCACCCACTGCCCTTCTAGCCTGAAGGCATTTCCCACTCCCCCCCACCGCCACCAATGCGTTTCCCATCCCACCCCCGCCCCGCCCTCCTTCTCCAGCCAAGCAGCTTCTGCCTGTGGGCGGGTCTAAAGCCTAATCCCCACCCCTCTCTCTGCTGTCTCTTCTCTGAGGGCTCCCCCCGCCCCATCACCCTGGGTGGGGCGGGCAAACCATCTGTGCCAACTTTAATATATAAATGCCAAAAAGCCTGAGCACAATGAGGAGGGGGTGGTCCCTGAGCAGATGAATGTTTCCATCAACTCAGCCCTGGGTGTTCCGGGAACACCCTGTCCTTCCCACCTCGTAGTCCATGGGCACCGGCAAGGGCTCCTCGAGTTAGCTCAGGGACAGTCGCCACATCTCCTTAGAGTGCCCTGGCACCCACTGCCACGTGCTCCCCCACCCCTGCTCAGTGATGTTGACAGAACATTCATTATACCCACTTTATGGATGAGGAAAAGTGAGACCCAGAAAGGAGCGGAACTTGGCCCAGGTAGTGAGATGAGCCTAGAAGCCAGATCCTGGGCCCCGGCGCTAGGGCGTGGCTTGGGCCCCAAGAAATGGGTGAGTTTTGGGGAGGCCGGGATCTTCCTGCCACCTTGGGACCAGCAGCGTCTCTTTGCTCCCCCAGCACCTGCCCCAGAGGATTCAAATGCTGTGGTGACAGCTGCTGCCAGGAGTATGAGCTCTTCTCCAGTCCCCTGAGGTGAGCCCAGGGCCAGCTCCTCGGGCGCAGTCCTCAGGGCGACTGGCCTTCCTGCCCACTGTGGCGGGGGGTGGGGGGAGGGGGGTCCGGGACAGCCCAGACACTCAGGGAGATGTTGATGGTTCCTCGCCCTAGGATCTTCGTCATCACCTTCCTCATCATCCTCCCCCTCCTGTGCATCTGCTGTCTCGCTAAGCGGTTCTGTCGCAGCTGCAGAGAACAGGAGCAGGACCCCCCAGCGGATCACCAGGGGCCCCCGGAGCCGCCCTCCATCGCCCCCCCAGAGAGGGTCAGGACGTCCACCTCTGAGCCCCCACCCCCCTACAGCGAGGTAGGTGTCTCTGCCCCACTCCTTGCTCGGTTCCTCAGCTGGCCATACCTCCCTATTGTCCAGGTTACAGGGAGGCCCTCCTTACCCCAGGCCTCTAGACCTAGAGAGGGCCCTGCAGCCACCATTGGGTCCCCCCTCCCCCTGGCAAACACGCACAGCCGGCACTTGGCGGGTGCCGGCCGCTGCCAGGCCCTGAGAAGACTCTGTGTTCCCTCTTTCCCTTGCAGATTATTCTGAAGCCCGTCCTGCCCCCCATGGAGCCGCCCCCTCCCTACAGTGTCAGGCCTGACGAATATTCGGGGATGCCCAGGGGCATCGACAACCCAGCCTTCTGAGCCACCTCCTGCCTGGAGCTACGACATCATCGGCCACCTCCTCCCCAGTGCTTCCTGGATCAAGCCAGAGACTCTTGGGACCCCCGTGATGCCCCCATCCGTCCTGCCATGTCTCTTGCTGTTCTTGGTTTTAACTTATTGCTTCTCCCGCTCCACCACCAGCCGCCTCTGTTGTCCTGAGTGCCGGTCAGAAGTGTCAGCGGCCACCCCCCCAACCCCATCCCAAGTGAGAGGCTGCCAGGAGGAACATGTCAACGCTTGGAGGTGCCTGACAATACAATGGGCCACTCTGAGGAGCGGAGAGAACCCCATTTCTGGGGGGTATACAAATCCTGGCTGGGCAGCCAGCTCCGAGATATTATAGAGGGCACTCCCGTTTCGTGCGCGATTGGACTGCGTGGGCTCTGAGCCACCCCCGGGTCTACCTGAATAGGGAAGACCCCATTGCCCCCTACCCCCGAACGTGTACTCACTAAATCTGAGCTGATCGTCACTGAGAGTCTGCCTCTGGCTGTGTGGGGTGGTGACTGGGGAGTGAGCCCAGACACTGCGGGGGTGGGGACGGGGAGGATGGTGGGGGGTGGTCCCCACACCCCCAAATCCCACCATTGATGTATTGATGATGAGCCAGGGCGGACAGAACATCTGTGAACCACCCTCTGGTAAAGGATCTTTGGAGATGCTCTGACCCAGCACCCAGGTCTCAGGGTGCTAAGGAGGACAGGAAGTTGGGGACCACGTGGGAGTAACTGTTCGTTTCTTCCCCATCCCGTCCTCCCACTGCTCTCCTCAGGAGATGTGACGCTCAGCTCCCTGCCTTTCTCGCCGTGGGGGTGGGGAGGGGGCAAAGGAGAGGGGTGTGGGGCAGGGCCTCTGGAGATCTCGATCTGCCCCACCCTGGAATCTCCTGGAAAGAGGAGACTGAAAGGGTAGGTTCACCTTTCTCTTCCAGCCCGGTGTGGTTCCCAGGTGCTCCCACTTGAGCTTGTCTGCAGGGTTAACCCCATTCACCACCTTGACTCAAGAGAAGAGTCTTCATGGGGCATTAGTCATCATGGGACCTCCGGCAAAGTGTGGGGCTGGGGGACTAGCATTGGGCAAGGCAGAGTGAGAGACACCTTCCATGCCAGTGTCTCGGGGCTCAGGCAGGGCATGGCTCCTCCACCGTGATCCTGCCTTTGCACTGCTCCCCTGCAGCCCATGAATGCTGGCCTTCCTCCCCAGACGGAGGGCACAGCGGCAAGACTGGCCGAAACTCCTGGGAGGGTTGGAGGTAGCACCCTGCTGTAAGCCTCCTCCAGGGCTCTGGATAATGCCCATCCTTTGGTCGGTGGGGGGGGGGGGGGGGTCACGACCCAGGCAGGTGGCAGGGCCAGAAGCAGGGACACGGCACGGCCAGCTCCAAAGACGCTAGGGCTGGGGCTGGGGCCAGAGGTCCAAAGGGAGAACAGTAGTTAGGGCCGAGGAGCAGGGTCGGGCTGGCGGTTGGGAGGATGCACACGGCCATGGGACGTTTCCCTTCAGTTTCAGGGATTGGTTAGGGGAGCAGAAGGAAGAAGGAAGATCTGTCTGCCTGATGTAAATGAGGCTAGCCCCAGTTAGAGAAGTCTCAGAGCTGATGCCCTCACTGGGTAAGCACCCACCCGGGTGGGAGGATGGTAAGCAATGAGATTTACAGACCTGGAGGAGGAGGTCACCTTCTGCTACGTTCTTTTCATCAAAGATGACACGAGAGCCCTTAGATCCTCCCCCAGCAGCAGGAGAGCGGCCTGGAGGGTAGTAGGCCTCCTGAAGCTGGGACCTGGTGGCAGAAACGGCCAGTTCTATGTCTCTGTTGTATTGTTGGTGGGAGGGAAAATAGTGTGACCCTGGAGGGCAATCTAGCAGCATCCTTTGATGGCACAGATAGTTACAAATCTACTATGTGTCCAGCACCTGGTATCCATTAAAATTTTATTTTATTTTATTTTTTTAATGTTTATTTGTTTCTGAGAGAGAGCACAAGACAGAGGGCGAGCAGAGGAGGGGCAGAGAGAGACAGGGAGACACAGAATCCGAAGCAGGCTCCGGGCTCTGAGCTGTCAGCACAGAACCTGACACAGGGCCTGAACCCAGGAACAGTGAGATCATGACCTGAGCTGAAGTCGGACGCTTAACCGACTGAACCACCCAGGTGCCTCCCCATTAGAATTTTAAATGCTCGTGACCTAGCCAGTCTGCTTCTGAGAATGAGCCTTCAGAAAGGCTCCTACAGGGGCGCCTGGGTGGCTCAGTCAGTTAAGTGTTCAACTCTTGATCTCAGCTCAGGTCTTGATCTCAGGGTCTTGAGTTCAAGCCCCACACTGGGCTCTGAGATGGGCATGAAGCCTACGTAAAAAGGAAGGGAGGGAGGGAGGGAGGGAGGAAGGAACGAAGGAACGAACGAAAGAAGGAACGAAAGAAGGAAGAAATGCTCATACAGAAGAGCTCAGAATGATGTGCATTGCAGGCATCGTAACGGGGGGTAAACAAAAACACCCTAAATATTCACTGACAGGAGCCAGTGAAATATACCAGATCCATCCATATTGTGAGTGCAATGCATCCTTTAAAGGGGATGAAGGAGATCTGAAGCACTGACCTGGCAGAATGTTCCTCATTTCATCATCAGAGAGAAAAGACAAGTTGCAGAAGAATAATAGTCAATGATCTCAATATGTAAATATACACTCAATCGTGCATATTGTATGTATATATGCGTGTATATATGTATATGTGTGTGTGTGTATGTATACATTTTTTTTCCTTTGCAAATGTACAGAAGATCCAGAAGGATACGAACTGTGCCACAGTCACTCGGTCATTCCCCGTGGTTCGCACCGTGGTTGGCACCGTGGGATGGAGGGACGGAGGGAGCCAATTATAAGGGAGCTCTCTTACTTTGTATGCTTTGTCACGGGTTGTATTTTTTACAATAAGCAAGCATTGCTCTCAGATTAAAAAAAAAAAAAACCCTCTAATGGAAATATAGGCAGCTTTAGAAGTTTATGAAGACTTGCCTTGTGGACTTTGATCGACAGCAATTCACATATTATCAGCTCTGCTATGAGGAAGAGGCTAGAAGAACAGACATTTGGCACACACATGACATGCTTGCAACCAGGGAATAGATCATCAGTGGACACAGGAAAGCCTGGACGCCTGCCAGACATTTGAGAGACATGTGACGCCCATATGTTAACCCTGTGCAGATCTGCGACTGGCAGGCGCTCGGTATGTGTCGGATGTCTGGCTGGTTGGTTGCGTGGGTGAGCAAATTTCACAGGGACAGAATTCATTCCTTGCACTTGGCTTAACAGCTCAAACCTAATGAATGAATATCGAAAGGTGGAATCACTGAGTGAATGAACGGACGAACGACTGAAATGACTGAGTGGGCACTGGAATGAGCGAACAAATGGGCAGATCTGCCACCGGACGTTTGTAAGGACACGTGTGGCATGGTTAATAAGAAGGCGCTCCTTGTGGCTGTGGGCTTCTGTCTGCAGGAGACGCCCCAGAGGCTGGAGAGTACAGGGAAAGCTGTGGGGCTGGGGCGGGAGGGGGGAGGGGAGGGGCGTGGCTGGGGGCGGGGCGTGGGGAGACACCAACAAGAATCTCGCCTCACCCTGGGGCTGGGAATCAGAACTTCGGCTTCCGACACTGTAGTTTCTGCAGGTCTCAGTTTCTCTGTTGGTACAGTGAAGAGCTTTACCCCTTCCAGCTCTGGCAGGATGTAGCTCTCAGGCCGCCATGTTGGGAGGGGTTAAGAAGGTAAGAGAATCCAGGGGTCCTCCTGGGACGACGACCGCCTTGTCTCCACCCCACCTCAGCCACGCACTCCAGTCCTGTCATCCCTGGTAACCTCAAGCCTCCTACTCTCCGAACCCCTGAACGCGACCTCCTCTGCTTCCAGGTCAGGCCCTGCATTAGCCCCATCGCAGCAATGCTCTGAGCTCACGGAGGCCCCCCAGCCCCTGGCCTGAGCCCCTTGGAAGTGTCACCCGCCACGTCCCCACTGTCCTCCATGTCCAGCCCAGAGGCCTTGATCCAGCCCGATGGGCCCTGCCCTGCCTCCAACCCCTTAACCCCCTCTTCCATCCATCACACTCACCGGGCAAAACCCCAAACCCAGGTTGGGTCCAGATTTTGCTCAAGAGCAAGCACACCTGTGCAGCTGGACCCGCTTTAGAATCAAAACTGCAGATCTCAGGCAGGTCCTCGACTCCTCCAACGCGCCTTAGAAGCTTCCCATCCTGGGGGCGCCTGGGTGGCTCGGTCGGTCAAGTGTCCGACTCTGGATTTCGGCTCAGATCATGATCTCCTGGTTTGTGGGTTCGAGCCCCACCTCAGGCTCTGTGATGAGCGCGCAGAGCCTGCTTGAGATTCTCTCCCTCTTTCTCTGCTTCTCTCCCTCAAAAACAAGTAAACAAACAAGCAAAAAAGCTTCCCTTCCTCATTCTTGAGATGACGTCATAATTGCTTCTGCTCTCTTTGAGTTTCCCACACTCCCAGCCTCAATTCCAGATGGTGGTGACACCACAGACTTCAGAGACAAAAATGGACACGGTGACAGGAGAGCCACCAAACACAACCTCACCTCTGGTGACATCCCCTCATACCCTCTCCAGGGTGAGCTCCTACAGTTATGACGCATCAGCCGTTTCTCCCTCATTAGTGGACCCTTGTCATTATCCCCTGGCCATAAGTATGCCTCATCGCCGACCTTCGAGAAGCCCTGCCCTGATACCCTCATCCCTCTGTGTCTGCTGTTCCATGCCCTTCCCCCACCTCCCCACCCCCTCCCCATCCGCATTCCATCCTGCTCCAGCCAGCCCTTTGTCCCCATCGTGACAGGCAGTGGCTCTTGTCCATATATCACCAGTAACCTACATCTTTCCGAAGCCAAAAGTCAGTTCCCTAGCCTCATTTACTCAGTCTGTCGGTGGCATTTGACACACTTAGTCACTTCCTCCTTCTGGAAAAGCTTTCTTGTCTGGACTTCTTTGACTCCACTCTCCCGGGGATTCCTCCTACTCACCCGCAGCTCCTTCTCAGGCTCCTTTGCTCTCCTCTCCTCCTCCACCATCTCTGAATGATAGTTGACCTGAGGGACCCGAGTCGACTTTGACTCTGTCTTTATCTTCATTCCCTCCCCCGTAGTGGCTCTCATCCGGGTCTGTGGCTTCAGAGACCATCTACTGTCTGATGGATCTCAAATCTTTGTCTCCGGCCAAGGCCTCTCCCTTGAACTGCAGACTTCTGTCCTTAACAACTATTTAACTACCTACACCTCCACTTAGACCCTGAACGAACACACCACAGCCCAAACTAGGGTCTCACTTCCCTCCACCCCACCCCAAAGCCAAGTCCTTTCCCAGTTGTCCCATTCTGGGTAGATGGCAGCCGGCCAGCTGATCAGGCCAAAAATAACCCAGGGATTGTGATTTCCCTCCGGGTCTTACCTTCTCATCCGGCCTCCAGATTAGACTGATGCTACGTTTCACCATTTCACTGTTGAAGCCCTGGACCAAGACGCGGTCAAGTGTAGCCCATGCCATTCCTAATGACATTCTACCCGGTTTCCTGCCTCTGTTCTTGTGTCCACCTTGGTGCTGCTGTTCATCCGACACGCTACAGTCAGGGAGAGCTTCCTAAAGCACAAATAAGACACGCCATGGCCCCACTTGGAAGCCTCTGATGGTTGCCTATTGCGGTCACAATGAACGCCAACCCCCTGACTGCAGCCTGCGGGACTTACAAGGCGTGGGGCCTCCCATCCCCTCCAAAATCATCTCTTACCTCTCCCCTCCCTCTTCACTGCCTTCCAGCCACAGTGGCCTTCTCTCTGAGCCTTGACTGTCCCCCGTCAGCCTGGCTCAGGGCCTCTGATGGCCTTTCTGCTTGGAATCGTCCCCTCCCCTCAACTTCTGCCAGAGTCTTCACATGGCTGCCATATTTTCATCATCCTGGTTCCAGTGCCGAGCTGTCGCCTTCTCCAAGAAGGCTTCCCTGACCACCCTACTCTATTACACGAACTATTTTATTTTCTGGATAGCGCTCCCCAGTACTGGGAGTCATCTTCTTTATTTACGTGGTTATGTGTTTACAGTCTCTTTCCCCCGCCTCTGGGCCCAACCTCCTCAGGGACAGTGATTTGCCATGTTCGCTGTCCCGCCCAAAGTCTAGAAAAATGCCTAGCACGTGGTACGTGTCAGCCAGTCTTTGCGGACTGACTCATCCCGTGGCCACCTTGAAAGCAAAGCCCCAAAGTTCCTGCAGGAGAAACACCCACATAAGGGGCTCCTCGGCCGTACTTTACTTCACCATATTCCTTCCCATAATCCCCGCGGAACTTCAAGATCCCATCGGCCTATGGACGTTTGAGAGAAATGCTGATGTATTTCAGCCTCATCTTATTATAGGTGAGATGACCAAAATCCTGATAAGAGAAGGGACTCGTCCAAGGTCGCACAGCTGGCAGGGCCAAGCGCTGGATTTAAAACAGGGTCCTCGAGATGACAGAGGCGGAGAATGAATCAGCGGGTGCCTGTGGTCAGGGGTGATGTGTGGGGGGGGGGTGCAGGGAATGGAGTGGGTGTAGCTATAAAGGGGTGGCAGAAGGGACATCTTTGCGGTGGTGGGACGGCTCCGTACCTCGACTGCAGCGGGAGTAACAGATCCACACGGCTGATAAAATGACAAACAACACACTCAGTGTCAGTTTCCCAAGTTTGATGCCGTGGATAAGATGGAACCACTGGGAGAAACTGGGCAAAGGGAACCTGGGACCTCTTCGTACTATCTCTGCCACTTCCCGTGACTCTGCAATGATTTCGGAATACAAAGATGGTAAAAAAAAAAAAAAAAAAAAAAAAAAAAATCCGCGTCCTACCTCCACATTCAAGAGCTTTTTACGTAAAGATCATCAGGGCAAATTTTGGTTCGGTTTATGTGTCCAAAACAAAGCCACATTTATTGCTTTTTATAATTTGCGGTTCATTGAAACTGGTGATTTGGGTGTAAAGAGACTCGCGGACTCTCTCTTGCAGTGGCAAATGCCAAGTTCAGTGGATCTTCTCCCTCCTTCACACCTGACCATGACTTTCTTGTAGCCAAGTGTGTATGGTTCCTGCTCACACAGAGACACAGAGGCCAGAGGAAGAAGACCTCAACTTGAGGGAAGTTTCCTGGTCATCTGGGTGCACTTCCGTGGGACATGATTTATGCATCTATAGATTTGTCCGTATACATCGTATGCTGACTTCTGAACTAAAACGTAATAGAAGGCAGTCTTATTCCTCCATCTCTCACGCCCTACCCGGCTTGCTTGTGCTGTTGGTTGTTTTTGTTGCATTTTTTTGTTTCTCCCATTTCACTTCCGGTTTCCTCTATTGTGGCAAAATACACAGAACATGAAATTTACCGTCACCATTTTCACGTGTACAGGCCAGAGGTATCAGAGGCATTTGTGATGTGGTACAGCCATCGCCACATCCCTGTGGTGACCCCTTCCATCTCCATAGCTTCTTTCATCTGATAGTAACTGTCCCTTCCCGGACCGCCCCACCCCTGCCCCGTCCCTGGCAACCACCTCCCTGCTTTCTGCCTCCATGACTTTGACTACCCCCATATGACTAAAGTTACCTCGTCTGAGTGGAATCATACAGTATTTGTCTGTTGGGTCGGGCTTGTTTCACTCAGCATAACATCCTCGAGGTTCATCCATGTTGTAGCATGTGCTAGAACCTCCGTCCTTTTTATGGCTGAACAATCCTCCATTGTATGCATATGCCACACTTTGCTTACCCATTCATGTGTTGATGGAACTTGGGTTGCTGCCACATTTTAGCTATTGTGAATAATGCTGCTATGAAGGTGCAGTACACGGAGCTCTTCAAGACCCTGCTTTCAATTCTCTTGGGTATCTGCCCACGGATCATATGGTAATTCTATGTTGCGGTTTTTTGAAGAACCGCTAGATTGTGTTCCACCATTTTACATTCCCTCCCATGGGGCACAAGGCTTTTAATTTCTTTTATATATTTTTTTAATTTCTTTTTTATGTTTTATTTATTTTTGAGAGCGAGAGCGAGAGAGAGAGAGAGAGAGAGAGAGAGAGAGACCATGTGTGGGGGAGGGGCAGAGAGAGAGGGAGACACAGAATGTGAAGCAGGCTCCAGGCTCTGAGCTGTCAGCCCAGAGCCCGATGAGGGGCTCGAACCCACAAACTGTGAGATCATGACCTGAGCCGAAGTTGGACGCTCAACTGACTGAGCCACCCAGGCACCCCTCAAACCCAACTGGTTTAATAAAACTATTTGCCGTTAAAAGGAACCAAGGCATCACACTTAATTTTAGGATGGAACGATAAATGCAAAGTCAATTCTGTGTTTGTGACATCACCACCCCATGCTTCAGTATAAAGAAAGCCCCAATGTAACAGTGGTTGTTTTTGTACTCTTAATCTGTTTTACCCATTCCCCCCACCCATCTCCACTCTGGCAACACCACTTTGTTTTCTTTGTATATAGGTTTCTGTTTGTCTCTTTTTTTCTTTGTTCGTTTGTTTTGTTTCTTAAAGTCATCTCCGAGTGAAATCATATGGCATTTGTCTTTCTCTCACTGACTCATTTCCCTTCGCATCAGACCTTCTAGATCCATCCACGTGGTTGCAAATGGCAAGGTTTCATTCTTTTTATGGCTGAATAATATTCCACTGTATATATATATATACCACGTCTTCTTTATCCATTCATCTATGGATAGACACTTGGGTTGCCTCCATAATTTGGCTATTGTAAATAGTCCTACAACAAACACAGGGGTACATATATCCTTTTGAATAGTGTTCTTGTATTCTTTGAGTAAATACCCAGTAGCAGAATTATTGGGTCATATGGTAATTCTATTTTTAATTTTTTTTTCCATTTGATCCCTTTTTTTTTAATCTTTTTTAACGTTTTTATTTATTTTTGAGACAGAGAGAGACAGAGCATGAATGGGGGAGGGGCAGAGAGAGAGGGAGACACAGAATCGGAAGCAGGCTCCAGGCTCCGAGCCATCAGCCCAGAGCCCGACGCGGGGCTCGAACTCACGGACCGCGAGATCGTGACCTGAGCTGAAGTCGGACGCCTAACCGACCTAGCCACCCAGGCGCCCCTATTTTTAATTTTTTAAAGAGCTTCCATACTGTTTTCCACAGTGGCTGCACCAGTTTACATTCCTACCAACAGTGCATGAGGGTTCCTTTTTCTCCACATCCTTTTTGTTTTTTCTTGTGTTTTTTATTTTTATTTTATTTTTTAATTTTTTTAAACATTTATTTATTTTTTAGACAGACAGAGACAGAGCATGAATGGGGGAGGGTCAGAGAGAGAGGGAGACACAGAATCTCAAACAGGCTCCAGGCTCTGAGCAGCCAGCACAGAGCCCGACACGGGGCTTGAACTCACGAACCGCGAGATCGTGACCTGAGCCGAAGTCGGACGCTTAACCGACTGAGCCACCCAGGCGCCCCTCTTGTGTTTTTTATTTCAGCCATTCTGACAGGTGTGAGGTGATATCTCATTGTGGTTTTGATTTGCATTTCCCTGATGGTTAGTGATGGTAAGCATCATTTTATGTGTTTGTTAGCCATCTGTATGTCTTCTTCGGAGAAATGTCTATTTGTGTCCTCTGCCCACTTTTTAATTGGATTTTTTGTGGGGTTTTTTTGGTGTTGAGTTGTATAAGTTCTTTATGCATTTTGGTTACTAATCCCTTACTGGCTATGTCATTTGCAAATATCTTCTTCCATTCAGTAGGTTGTCTTTTTGTTTTGTTGATTGCTTCCTTTGTTGTGCAGAAACTTTTATTTTTTTTAATTTTTTTAATTTTTTTTTTTAATCTATTTTTGAGACAGAGAGAGACAGAGCATGAGCAGGGGAGGGGCAGAGAGTGAGGGAGACACAGAATCCGAAGCAGGCTCCAGGCTCTGAGCTGTCAGCCCAGAGCCCGATGAGGGGCTCGAACCCACAAACCGTGAGATCATGCCCTGAGCCGAAATTGGACGCCCAACCGACTGAGCCACCCAGGTACCCCCAGACACTTTTAATTTTGATGTAATCCCAATAGTTTATTTTTGGTCTTGTTTCCCTTGCCTTAGGAAACGTATCCAGAAAAATGTTGCTCCAGCTGATGTCAGAGAAATTGCTGCCTGTGCTCTCTTCTAGGATATTTATGATTTCGGGTCTCACATTTAGGTCTTTAATCCATTTGGAGTTTATTTTTGTGTATGGTGTAAGAAAGTGGTCCACATTCTTTTGCATGTAGCTTGTCCAGTTTTCCCAGCACCATTTGTCGAAGAGACTGTCTTTTTCCCGTTGTATATTCTTACCTCCTTTGTCAAAGATTAATCAACCATACAATCGTGGGTTTATTTCTGGGCTTTCTATCCTGTTCCACTGGTCTAGGTGTCTCTTTTTGTGCCAACACCATATTGTTTTGATTACTACAGCTTTCTAGTGTATCTTGAAATCTGGGATTGTGACACCTCCAGTTTTACTCTTCTTTTTCAAGATCGCTTTGGCTATGTGGGATCTTTTGTGGTTCCAAACAAATTTCAGGATGATTTGTTCTTGTTCTGTGAATCCCTGTGGGCTTTTAATGTATAGCTTTTATTATGTTGAGGTAGTTTTCTTCTAATCCTAGTTTGTTGAGGGTTTTTATCATGAAATACGGTTGAATTTTGTCAACTTCTTTTTCTGCATCAACAGAGATCATCCTGTGTGTTTTTTCCCTTCATTCTGTCAGTGTGGTGTATTACATCAATTGATCTTTATATGTTGAAGCATCCTTGCATTCCAGGAATAAATCCCACTTGGTCACGGTGTGTAATCTTTTTCATATACTTCTCAATTAGGTTTGCTAGTATTTCGTTGAGGATTTTGGCATCAATGTCCAAAAAGGATGTTGGTCTGTAGTTGTCTTGTAGTGTCTCTGTCTGGCTTTGGTATGAGGGGAACGCTGGCTTCCTAGAATGACCTAGGAAAACAATGTCCCCGTCATGACTTTTGGAAATTTTTGAGAAGAATTGGTATTAGTTCTTCTCTAAGTATTGGGTAGAATTCACCAATGAAGCTCTCAGGTCCAGGGCTTTTTTTGGTCTGAAGAGTTTCGATTACCAATTCAGTCTCCTTACTAGTCATTGATCTATTCAAATTGTCTACTTCTTCATGATTTCATCTTGGTGCGTTTTGTGTTACTAAGAGGGGCCCTCCTCTGTGTGCCTCTGAGATCAGAAGCAGCAAACAGCAGTCAGAGCACAGATCCCTGATATTTGTAAGTCAGGGTCCTTTTGGCCGACCTGGGTTCCCACATGTGGTGTGCAAGCTGCTCCAGGAACACATGCACAGCTGTCTGCCACCTGGCTGGGGGTGGGGGGTGGGCAGGTGCTACTGCGCTAAGAGCTGAAATCGGCTGAAATTAACTGCAATTTACTGCCCAAGACTTCCCCTGGAACTTGCAAGCCTCTAACAGACTCCAGAGTTCCAAAATAGTTACATCAGACTGCCAGCAATCAGCTGTCTAAGTGAGGAGAGAGATTCTGGTTGCTTCCTGCACCATTATCTTCCCAGAATCCTCTCAGCTGGATTATTTTTTAATTGTGTCCATTTGGGAAAATCAGTTGTGTGAGCTGAGATTTGACCAATAATTTCTTCAAAACTTGCTTTAATTTCCTGCCAACATTTTCTCAGAACAAAGGATGTTAAGACCTTTGATCAGAGACTCGGGAAGATAATTTTGTGTTTTGACACAGCAACAGCAGAACCTTCATGAACAATTAACCCCCAAACGTGTTATTTTGCACATTTTCCCATATGTCCAGTCCCCTAGATTTTCTTGGATCTAGGATCTCCACCTGCAACCCCCATCCCCATTCACGTAATCACCATGGGACTGGGGAGCAGCCACTTTTTGCTAAGTGGCTATGCCTCTCTGGCCACAGCTGACTGGTCCAGGGCAGGCACAGATCCAGTCTGGGCCCGTCAGAGCCCTTCCACGAGAATTCTGGATTAGGAAGTCAGCAAGTCCGTCTCATCTCCGGATGGCTCAGGTCACAAAGCTGTTAGATGGAGCAGCTGAAGCCACTGGACCCATGTTAGCCACTACATGAAGAAACCTGTAGTGAGAACAAAAGAGGCCAACATTAAAAAAAAAAAAAAAAAAAAAAGAGGTGCCTGAGTGGCTCAGTCGGTTAAGCGTCCGACTTCGGCTCAGGTCGTGATCCCGCGGTTTGCGAGTTCGAGCCCCGCATCGGGCTCTGTGCTGACAGCTCAGAGCCTGGAGCCTGCCTCGGATTCTGTGTCTCCCTCTCTCTCTGCCCCTCCTCCGCTCATGCTCTCTCTCTCTCTCTCTCTTTCTCTGTCTGTCTCAAAAATAAATAAAACATTAAAAAAATGTTTTTAATAAAAAAAAATAATAAAGTGGGGACAGAAGACAGAGAGAAAGTCCTGACGACCATCAAATGCCTGGCCCCATTTGTTCCTGAGGTCCAGCTGCCTTCCCACAGCCTGGCCCCTCCACTCGTCTTTGGCGACCAATTGCCAATAGTTCCTCATTTTGCTCAAGCTAGTGTGAGTTGGTTTATTGTTATTTGCAACCCCAAGAGCCCAGAGTTACCTACTAGACCCACTGCCTCACTTTACAGATGCAGAAATGGATTCCCAGAAAGGCTGTGACTTCCCTAAGGCTATGAGGTTACTGAGGGGCTAGGCTGGAACTGAACCTGGAGTTTCCAGACTGTAGCTCCCACGTGTTTCTGCACAGCTTCTCTCACTGCAGTGTGCCATGTGACATTCTAAAGCCCATTGGAGATTTCCAGAATCCTCAGTTGGAAGGAAAGGCATCTGTACCTCCTTCTATCCACGAAACAAAAGGGAAAGGATAAAAAATAGGAGACCACCAAAACATAACTGGAGGCCTAGAACCTGGAGGGTCGGCACAGGAAATTGAGAGTGGGAAGAACAAAGCCGGGCTTGTTAGAGGGGAAAACTAAAAGGACATCACACTATTTGTGGCTGAGCTCTCACACCAAGGCTAAAAGAGAGATGACTGACAGACTCACTCAAGGGTCGACTGCCCGTGGGTCCCAAGCCTCCCGGCCTTCTGAGGTCTCCCTTATAAAATCAGGTGGCTGGAGGGGAGAGGCCCAGATGCTTATCTCTGCATAGTTGCGCAGCCTGGCTGGCCCCCGTTTGGTCCTGTAGTTCGTGATCTCCTCCTGTTCCCTCACCCCACCTAAGACAGGCCTCCTTCCTGCCTCCCACCTCCCAAGCGCCACTGACAAGGTCGCACGTATGTGACTTTCCCTGAAGGTTTGGGTTAACAAGGGTGATGGGCCCTGGCGGGTCACATGATATATGCAGGAACAGAGTGGTCGCTGCTAAATAGAGGGCCTAACAGCCTGGACTGGAAATGTGTGGCAAGACGACGTGTGTAGACAACCAAGAACTTCAGTTTGATCCCAGCGACCTTGCTAGAAGCAGCTTCTGCAGCACCACGAGGCAATTATGCAAGGGCTTCAGGAAGAAGCGGCTGGGAAGACAGGTTGTTTGGCGACCCCCCCCCCAAAGCTACATAGGACACGGCAGATCTCTACCCAGGACGGGCAGAATCCCTTGGCCAACACGCCAGTAACCCGGGGCGACCCAAGAAGCCACAATCCCTGTGAGGGGTCTGAGCCTGGCGCAAATAGTACCTCAGTGCGTTCCTGGGGCAGACGGCAAGTTTTGGGCAAGCCCGAACCCCACCTTCTGCAGAACCCGTCCAGCAGATTACATTTCAAGCACGTACGTGATGTGTATCAATCATCGCTGACCTCGAGACACCAGCCCTCCTACCTCAGGTATTCCTGGGGTTCCCCCGGGGCCCTGCCTGCAGCTGGGTTTCTCCTTTTCCCCTTGTGATCCCCAAAGAACCCCAAACTGCAGCCGGCAGCCCACTCCGGCATTTTAACTCTTTTTATCGAAGACTTTGCGTTACTCTTAGGTCTTGCGTTCTGTGAACAAAAATGTTAGTCGAGGTGCCTTTCCCCATCCCAGGAGTAAAAGTGATTCTCTGTAAAAGTGATTCTGCCTGGTTCTGGACCAACAGATACAATACACAGGCCCCAGCAAAGCACACGTCCCCCCATCTCCAAAACATTAACCTGGTCCTCGTGTGTGGTTACAGCATTTCCCATACCCAAAAGTGGGACACATATTCTGATACTGGCCCAGAAATCTGCACCATCAGAATACCCTAGAAAATCCAGGATGTACTGTCTTACCTATTTTGCCACGTATCTACCACTCACACCAGCAATGGAAACAGTATCAACTGTATGACTCCCCCTTAACCTTGGAAATATCGGGACCCCTCAGGGGAGCTTCTCAGTCTCGGACACAGGAGACAGCCTCGGGGAGCCTCTAGAATCCTGATAAGCCGTGGGAATCAGACGGGTTTAATTTCAAGATGCTTGGCAGTCCCCCGGAACCCCTCAGTGCTGGTGACCTGCTCCAGCCAGGTTCCTCGGAGCACCCAGAGCACCTGCCAGGCTGGCCACATTCCTCCTTGGGCTTCCCCCTTTTTTTTTAAGCTCCTACTTGAGGCCAGTTCCGCCAGGCCCTCTGCACGAGAACCCACAAGGTTCACGGAGGACTCCAGCTCCGTCGCCGTGGGGAGAACCCTTGACAATCCTGGCCACGAGGGGTAGGACACCCCCCCCACCCCCCGCTGCCACTGGCTTTGGCTTCCTGCGGTGAGCAGTGCCCAGACAGCTCACGAGCAGATGGCGTTTCAAGTGTGTTAAAATGCCTATACTCAGAACTACTTTAAGATCAAGTTAGTTATTAGACTCACTACTAGATCTCTCTGTTTAGTGTTTTCATAAAGAAGCACATGCATTGGGGCACCTGGGTGGCTCAGTCAGTTGAGCGTCCGACTTCAGCCCAGGTCATGATCTCGCGGTCCATGGGTTCGAGCCCCACATTGAGCTCCGTGCTGACAGCTCGGAGCCCAGAGCCTGTTTCAGATTCTGTGTCTCCCTCTTTCTCTGACCCTCCCCTGTTCATGCTCTGTCTCTCTCTGTCTCAAAAATAAATAAACATTAAAAAAATTTAAAAAAAAAAAGAAGCACATGCATCATTGTATCACAATGTTTTCAAAATATTTTCATCATTACATTTGAACACAACTGGTTTTTTTTTTGTTCCAAAGTATTTTGCTTTATACATCTAAAGTGCATTTATGTATTTTTCTGGGAAGGGGCCCATAGACTTCAGATTGCCAAACAGACCGAGAGCAAAAACAAGATAGAAATTGGGGTGCCTGACTGGTTCAGTCGGAAGAGCGCGTGACTCTTGGTCTCAGGGTCATGAGTTCAAGCCTCACATCGGGCATAAAGATTACTTAAATAAAAACTTTATTTCTAAAAAAAATTTTTTTAACGTTTATTTATTTTTTGAGAGAGAGAGAAAGACAGAGTGTGAGTGGGGGAAGGGCAGAGACCCAGAATCTGAAGCAGGATCCAGGCTCCAAGCCGCCAGCACAGAGCCCGATGCCGGGCTCGAACCCACAAAACCGTGAGATCATCACCCGAGCCGAAGTCCGACGCCCAACCGACTGAGCCACCCAGGCATCCCACTTAATTAAAAACTTAAAAAAAATAAAACACAACAAAATAAAAATTATGTCTGTCTGAACTCTGGGAAGAGGGTCCAGCCATAAGATACTTCGCAGGGGGGACATTCTATGTTTTTAAGAGAAAATAAAAGTTGTTTGTTTGGGAAGGGCATCTGTTTATGCAAGATAATGAAGAAGGCCCAGGAGGTCGGGGCAGTAGCATTATTATGGTCAACATGGTCAGCATATAAATAAATGAATAGGTCTAATACCTGAATCAATGATACAGTATGCTCAGGTGATGCGTGCTGGGAAAACACAGGGCAGGGTGAGAGAGATCCGGGTTGGGGCGCCTGGGTGGCTCAGCCGGTTGGGCGTCTGACTTCAGCTCAGGTCATGATCTCACGGTTCATGGGTTCGAACCCTGCGTCGGGCTCTGTGCTGGCGGCTCAGAGCCTGGAGCCTGTTTCAGATTCTGTGTCTCCCTCTCTCTGTGCCCTCCCCTGTTCACGGTCTGTCTCTGTCTCAAAAATAAATAAACATTAAACAAATTGTAAAAAAAAAAAAAAAAAAAAGAGAGAGAGAGAGAGAGAGAGATCCGGGTTGTGGCGCAGAGCGGATGCAACTGTAAATCGAGAGGTCAGGGTAGGCGCCTTGAAGACTCATTTGGGGCAGAGACTTGAAGGAGGGGTTGACATGAGCCTTGATGTTATCAAGGAACCGTGTTCCAGGGAGAAGGACAGCAGGTGCAAAAGCCCGGGGGTAGGTGTATGTTTGGTATGTTGGAGGACGTCAAGGAGGCCAGTGTGGCCAGAGTGGAGGAAATCATTAGGAAACAACAGGACTGAGCCAGTTTCGCTCCCGTCTCCAGGAAGTTTGCTCTCTACCCTCCACCCCTGGCGCGGTGTGCCACACACCCACCTGCTCTGGGGCCTGTGCAACTATTGTGGAAACCACGGCCCATTGTGGTCCCGGCTCATTTGGCACACTCCGATGTGTTTAAGCTCAAGGGGTAAAAACAAAAAACCTTCTCTCTGCCAACAGGTGGGTATGGCCGCCGGACCAGAAAATAAAAGTCGTGTTTGTCACCGGAGGGAGACAGAAGGATGCAAGGGGGAGGTCCCAGCTCTGCCACTTAACAAGCTGAGGGGCAGCAGTCACCATGCTCGCTTCGTTGACTCTGTTGCCACGTATGTAAACTGAGGTAACAACCCCTGGGAATGTGAGGCTGGAAGGCAAAAAGCAGCCTCCGCGTCCCAGCCTGGCTGTAGCTCACCATGCGGTCACCCCCTCCAATCCTGGCCCGGAAGGCCCCTGTGCTTCTCCTTTGACCTCACCTCCCTTGAAAGTCAACACCGACTTGAGGACCCGAGGGTCAGCTCCGGCGCAAGGTAAGATCTCCGCGTGGCCTCTGTTCTATTTTTAATCCTGAAGTCTCCCACGTCATTTAATGCTTGAAGTCTTTTTAGGGGGGAAAGCCTAAATCCTAAATAAATAAAAATGTGCATTAGGTGGGGTGCCTGGGTGGCTCAGTCGGTTAAGCGTCCGACCTCGGTTCAGGTCATGATCTCCAGGTTCGTCGGGTCAAGTTCCGCATTGGGTCTCCGTGCTGACAGCTCAGAGCCTGGAGCCTGTTTCGGTTCTGTGTCTCCCTCTCTCTTTGCGCCTTCCCCTCTTGCACTTTGTCTCTCTCTCTGTGTCTGTAAAATAAATAAAACATTTTTTTTTAATAATAAATAAATAAATATGTGAATCAGAAACTGGCACAGTCTTGTAATCATTTGAAAGACGTTGGCCAGAGATCACCCTCTGGGACTCCTTGTCCTCTGCTGCCATCGTCTGGAAGGAGGTGGGACTGCAGGGACATGGAGGGACAGAGACCCACAGGGCAAGGTGTGGGTGCGGGGG